>NW_008795401.1:1718703-1748927 GCF_000699145.1 Aptenodytes forsteri | reverse complement strand
GACCCCATGCTGGAGCTGGGGAAGAGTGTGAGGAAGGAGCAGCAGAGACAACGTGTGATGAATGACCGCAACCTCCATTCTCTGTTCCCCTGTGCTGCTTGGGGGAGGAGGTA
Source organism: Aptenodytes forsteri (assembly GCF_000699145.1). Lineage (NCBI taxonomy): Eukaryota > Metazoa > Chordata > Aves > Sphenisciformes > Spheniscidae > Aptenodytes > Aptenodytes forsteri. Next base: position 1,748,814 of record NW_008795401.1, on the reverse strand, counting down.
GAGAACTTGGGAGTAAAGTTACTGGGAAGAAGGGAGGGGTGGGGGAAGATGTTTTTAAGATTTAGTTTTTATTTATCGTTATTCTATTCTGATTTCATTGGTAATAAATTATTATTTTTTTTTTCCCCAAGTTGAGTCTGTTTTTTCCTGTGACGGTAATTGGTTAGTGATCTCCCCCTGTCCTTATCTTGACTTACAAGCCTTTCATTATATTTTCTCTCCCCTGCCCAGCTGAGGAGGGGAGTGATAGAGCGGCTTTGTTGGGCACCTGGCATCCAGCCAGAGTCAACCCATCACACTGGAAAACTGAAAAATTATCAATTGGTGTAAGGGCACTAAAAATCACATTTTCTGTCAAATAGCTGTAAAATAGCTCTGATTAAACAGCTAAACAAACACACACACAAAGAGTCGTATAAGGAGCTATTGTAAAAATGGATGTTACCTGACTCTCAAACTGCTCATTATGGAAGAGCATTTCCAGTATCATTGATGAAAAAAATGAAAAATATTTTTCTTCCTCTTGGTATTTTATCTTTGTCTGTTGGAATGTTGCTAACTGAGTTACAAATAACTTCATTTATGTACAGCGAATGTCTATGTTAGTGTTTCAAAGAACAGTCTGTACTTGAAATTTCATTCACGACAGAGTTGGACAAGGAAGGATCAACGTTGATTGAGAGACAGCAGTGAAAGAGAAGAAAAAAATGGTCGTATTCTAATACAAAAGGAAGCTGACTGGACTATTTGAAGAGGCTTTATGAGTGCTTAAATGTTTTCATTAATGAACTGGATGAAGGGTTGGAACAGCTTTGCTGAATTCCTCAAGATTGCTTGTGTCTTAGGATAAGTCCATAGGAATCTAGCAAAGCTAGGAGAAATGTTACCAATGAGCAAGACAATGTACCCTGGTCTTTGAGCTGATCCTGTTCTTAAAGGATTTTTTAATTGAATACAGTACAATTGTTCAAGAAAAATCTCTAGATCTTAGCAGCTCAGTGAACACGTCTGTTCAGCACAGTGTCACAGACAAATAAAACAAACAATATATTTAGTTATTTTAAGTAAAGGATATATAACACTTCAAACATTAGGCTTGCAAGAATACATATGTACATGTATGTGTATTAGCATATATATTTTTATATATATGATTACACATGTATTCAGCTCAATTTACAAGTATATATAGTTATGAAATATATCAATATTAGCATTGTTTGCTTTTATTTTGGTGACCACATGGAGTCTAGCAGATGTTTACAAACATCATCTTTAGTCAATGTATGTTCCAGGCTTCCGCTGCATCATTCAAAACACCACACCAGAACTTCATCTCTAATGGTTAGAAATGTTCATTTTATTTGCTGGGAAGATATATCCATGACTAATTTTTACATTCTTTTGATCTTGTACAAACATATTTAGTTTTGACTGTCCTTGTCTTTCCATTGTGTTTATCAAGTAAGTATATTTATAGGAAACAATCATATCCTGCCCCAACTTTTGTTTCACTAGTCTATTCTTTTAAGATTTGTTCTCTAAAACCCCTTATCATCTGAGTAGGCTGGTTTTGCATTGAAATTACCATTCTAAACATAGCTAATCAGAAGTGAGCCTGATATTCTAATGAAGTCTTAGTAAAGACTTGTACAATAGAATTAATATTTCCTTCTCTTTACTTAAAATAACCCACATGCTGCCTCCTGGAATTAAATTGTTCATGGCTATACGGCATTTAGATTGCTTTATCATCAACAGTTATGTCCAGTTCCTTTTTCATTTTGTTAGTGAGACCCCAATCTGTAGCAAAGTTTCTTTTAATTTGTCCATAAAAGTTGTGGGTTTGCACTTTTTCTTAATAAGACAGTTAATAATATTCTCCAATTATTGTTGCAGAATTCTTGGTCTTTCTAAATATGGGCAATGGACTGTAACTGTGATATCTGAAAGTTTCATAAGAATACACCCTGTCCTTTCATTGAGGTGATTTGTGGTCTTATTAGCCCTCATTGTTAGATAAAGGATAAAGTTTTAGACATCACTACTGGGATCTGCTGCCGCAATTTTTACACACCTGAGAAATGTGCACTCAAACTGACAAGAATAACTGATGAGGAAGAAATAGAGGTGTATATATAGTGACTGGCAGAGCAAAAATGAACCAATGAAAAACTCTTGTGCTGAAATATTTATACTGATGCATTCACAAAACTCAGTGAGAGGAAAGCAAGGCCAAAGGAAAAGCAAAAATATTTTGATCATTTTTACAATTCTATAGTGCAAAGTACAGAAAGGGATCTCTTGCATTAAGATGCAGATATAACAAATTGTGAGAAAGATCCCATATGTTGAAAGAAGAACAAGATTTGAATCTCAGCAGAAGATGCCTATATAGAGACTTTTACAATCCATATGACCATTGAAGGAGATGAGGAAACTGATGATTCAGGTGGAGTCGTGGCATCCTATAAATATTCAGCTCCACACAGGCACTATAACATAAACACTTTCTGCTAGAAACAAGGTAGAAGAAATGTGTCGAGATTTATCAACAGCAAGGTGATGTGATAGCATCATCTTGTTAACTTACTTAGGAACACAATTTCTGCCACAAATAGATTAAAAACTTTTTCAAGCAGTAGCAACAGTCTGATGTGCCCATATTTCTCTAAGTGTTTTTATTGAAGGCTCCTGTGTCATGGATTGGAAGATGAAAGTTGGAAATTCCATTCTCAGCAGGAGGCAAAATTGCCATGTGGTTTCTCTTTTTTTTTTCGGGGGGGGAGGGGAGGTGGAAAGGGAGAGGGGTGCAGGGAACATTTCTTCTTTGCTTCCTAACTGGTTTAATCTTTTATGTGTTTCTTTGCTACTATACTAAAAAATACAAATGTTGGCTTTATCTTCCCCTGGAAGCTTCACACTCATTACAAGGCTAGATACTATTTGAGAGTACAAACTACATGAACACTCAGTGGCAGTATTCTGTGGTCCTGAGGCCATGTGACAAAGTGGACAGACAGGGCTCATGATACGTGGCTCCACTGGGCAGGTGCTGAAACTGTGCAATGTATTTTACTATTTTAGAATATTTTTTCCTATCTGCAAAGCAAGACTGATTCATTTTAAGGTGTTCTGGAATCCAGGGTTGAGTCAATATTGCATATGAGATTGTGCATTATGACAAGACATTCCCATTTGGAGCTTTACTGAACAAGCACTAGTCTCATAAGCAGCAAGGGAAGTTCTCCAGCTTGCAGGGAGTTACCTGCAACGATCCCTTTCTTAAATAGAAGAACAACAGGTATCTTTCTGTTTGTCTCAGCTCTTCCTTTGTTCTTTGTTCTTTAGGCAGTCAATCTGATGAACAATTTATAAAGTAATGGAGTATGATATTAGCTAAACGGTTTACACAGTCTTTACTCAGATGGTTCTAACTATTAATCTAAAACCATAACTTTGCATTTTCAGTCCACAAACAACAGCAATTCTAGACACAACTATGAAAAAAATACAGACCATTTGAAAATAAAGGAAGATTTCTTAACTTTGTACACTGAAGTGTACATTACATTTTGGTCATGCTGCCCACTGCACTCAACGTAGTAGCAGCAGCCTCAAAAGGTAGTAAACACTCAAGAATTGTCTGAAGTGGAAAAAAAAAAAAGTAACTGACAGGTCCAGTGAAACAGAATACTCAAAGAAGATTAATCAGCTAGAATTTGCAATAACTCAATCGTTGTACCAAATGTGATCAATGATAACAAAAGAAACATTTAGCCAAAAGGGAAATAAATATCTGTGGTCCTCGCAGAAGTCATTTATTGATTGAACTTGATTTGTCAAGTGTTTTTAGTATCTAGGACTCCAGTCAGGCTGTGAGTAGTACCAGGTTCAGTGACATAGGGGGATTATGCTACAATGCTGTTTTTGTTCTTCTTACTCTTTGATGCAACTTGTCTTTTAGACACTTCATTTCACTTGCTGTCTTAACAAAATTTCATAGTTAGGTATCTTTGTAGAAGAGCACATGTACAATATACAGCCAGTTGTAACAGCTAAGGCTATTCCACGTGGATCTTCAGCATATTAATTCTTACTGAAGTCTATGAGATAGACATTCAAGATTAAATATATTTAAGTGTTTTCCTTAATACAGATTACTTTAAGTTATTCTTTGACTGCTTTCTAATATCAGAACTCATTGTGGAGCATCTTGGCCTGCTGTATGAAAAGTGTGGAAAGGTCTGATGAAGGTTTGAATGCATTGATATGGGCATGCTGACAAAAGAAGCATACACAATTTATCAACTATTTTTAAATTGCCAGAACTGCTCTCTAGAAAGCATGTGTTCTGTTAGGACAATAGGTGTTAGGTAATAGTTATTATTCTAGAGTAACAAGCTGAAGTAGTATCTGAAACATAAAAGTATGTTTCAGACTTTTTGTAATGAATATAAAAGGGTATTAGAGACAAAAGAATGTGATGTATCAGTGTACGCCACAACAGCAGTAATTGGCAATCATTTGAAATGGAAAATCTCTTAGATTATAAATTATCTGTTGTCTCTATCATCAAATTACAAAGAAACTGGGGATGGGGAGATAATCCCATTTGTTTGCAATATTATTCTGAAAAAAGATTGTAAAGTGAAAATACACACAGAAAGATTTGACAAGGGAAGAATTGTTTTCAGAGCAGGTTCAATACAATTTAAGATGTTGAAAATTGGGAATTAGACAGAATTTGGAACACTAAAAAAACCCGGAAATTAGTGGTTATATAAATCATTACAAATTCCTGTATACAAAAGAAATAAAAGCAGATGAGAATATGATTCTGGATGGACTTATCCCTAGAGAGTTAAAAGAATATATTAAGGTAGCCAGAATCATCCCTGAATTTAAATAAGCCACAAATGAAAATTTTATTAAAATTCACTGCAATCATTAAGATAAAAGGAAAATATTTCAAATGTCAAAACCCTGTAGAGGAATAAAAGGAAGCAGGAAATCTAAAGAAAATAGCCTTGTTTGTTTTCAAGCATAAGGAGAGTTCAAAGAAAACTGATTAATAGTTTCCGGAACTCTAAGAATGTATTGAAATGGAGCAAAAAATTTGTAATGAGTTATTTATACAAGGTTAAAATTTGGTCATATGAAAAGGTCTGGCAATGACCCCTTAAAATTCAAGCAAAAGGAAACTCCTTGATTTGGAAGTTTGAGCATCCAAATTCTGATTGAAAACCTGTGTTGCCAAGTAAGAGAAGAACAGGATGTCAGTATCTAGAATACTTGCTGATAACAATCCAAATAAGAAGGTGAATTTTGTTTTGTTTCAGTGTATTTGGTTTTTTATATATTTGAAATAGGAGAAAACACAACAAAAATATTTTCTTCCATAATCCCTATTAGATGTAAGTATTATCATAGACTAGAATAGTTTGGGTGGGAAGGGACCAAGGTCCCTGAAGGTCATCTAGTCCAACCCCCCCGCCCTGGGGCGGGACATCTGCAACTAGATCAGGTTGCTCCATTTCCTCACATTCACTTCTGCCTTAGGGATCTACATATCCGCATATCGATTGATTCATCAGGGACTTCTTACAAAGCATGTAGTTTTTTTCAGAATAGTGAAGTACATAGCTTTTTTGACTAGATCCAGAATGATGCAGGCTATGATAAATCCTATATCTGCCCATTGTTTCTTATTAGGTAAACCATTATTTGATTTAGATTTTCTAACGGTAATCTATAAATGAGCAAGAATACAGTCATGTAGCAAAATATTTTGTCTAAACTGTTTTGCATCTTACTATGATCATCACACGATTAATGGTTTCGTTTAGTATCAGCCTGTGTCGTGGTTTAACCCCAGCTGGCAACTAAGCACCACACAGCCGCTCGCTCACTCCCCGCGGTGGGATGGGGGAGAGAATCAGAAGGGTAAAAGTGAGAAAACTCGTGGGTTGAGGTAAAGACAGTTTAATAGGCTTCCCATCGTCAGGCAGGTGTTCAGCCATCTCCAGGAAAGCAGGGCTCCATCATGCATAACAGTTATGTGGGAAGACAAATGCCATCACTCCGAATGTCCCCCCCTTCCTTCTTCTTCCCTCAGATTTATATGCTGAGCATGACGTCGTATGGTACAGAATATCCCTTTGGTCAGTTGGGGTCAGCTGTCCCGGTTGAGTCCCCTCCCAACTGCTTGTGCACCCCCAGCCTACTCGCTGGTGGGATGAGGTGAGAAGCAGAAAAGGCCTTGACTGTGTGCAAGCACTACTCAGCAGTAACAAAAACATCCTTGTGTTATCAACACTGTTTCCAGCACAAATCCAAAACATAGCCCCACTATACTAACTACTATAAAGAAAAATAATTCTACCCTAACCAAAACCTGCACAGCCTGATAAAGTCTTTTCCTGGTAGAAAAAGCTGATCAGATTTAAAATGAGTAAATTTCAAAGATAATACACCTAATTTTGACAAGAATTAACTGTACGCTATTTTATTTATGTAATAAGTGGAAGGCATTTTATTTGTAATTGCATCTCCCTACCTTCTTACTCATTGGGAGATATTTGACATTGTTCTTTTACTGTGGCAGCATTTTTGAGATGAAGCTTTTGACTTGTACATATGCTAATTTTAAGAAGATGAACTTTTTCTATTATAGCGTTAGAGTGTCTAACAGGGAGAATTTCCACAATGTTCTTGGTGAATAAAGATGTCATTAAAATCTGAGCTAATAGGCACTGAACCTGTACTCAAGTGATGTTTGACCTTCAAGACTTTGTATAGTCATTGCTGTAGCTGCATGCAGCTGTAGCAGAGCCGCAGGAACCTTGGATTTTTTGCTTTGGTGAGAGTGAAAAGCAGAGACTAGAAGGTTAAGCAGTGAGAAACAAAAGGCTTGAATAAGATATGAGAAAAATGCCTGCATATCTGTTGATGGAAGTGGAAATCTGTATTACATGGGAGTCTACAGAGTTGCGGTGTGTAAGAGGATGCCCCAGGGGACTGCTTCTTCATCCAACCAAAATTAATTGAAATAGGATTTTGCATAAAGAGCAAATTTTGTGGTCACCCATTTTGTGAGTTCAGGATGCTCAGTTTTCCAATCTAGCTGTTTACATGTACCATGTCATTAGAAAGAAAAGAATACTACATCAGACTGATGCTGTTCTAGAGGGTTTACAAAGCAGCCAATCATCTTGTTATATTGATGCATTTGCAAAATATGCTTAAAAATCTTCAGTACCAAGGAAAACCTACATCAAGACCCTTAAATATAGTTTGAGTATAGGGTCTGGTTTTCCAAATAAATCAAAAATAGTTAATCATCAGAAGTTATCAATGGGGAATGACAAAAAGGTTGCTTTCATCCCAAGGTCTGCCATACCAAAGTCCTTTCTCTTTCTGGCTACAGGATATGAGGAAAAAACCACAACCACTTCCTTTATAAACCTGCAAAAAAAAGAGGAGGACATAACATACTAGACAGCTATATAATAACAATAAAAATATCAAGCAGCTCTGTCACAGTGGAGGGGGGATGGAAGTTGTTGATGTTCCGCTCCACTGTTGCTAAAGGTTCTGAGATCGGAAGAACTGAGTTCTGAAGTCTTGTACGTTGCCTGAGCCACTGGGAGTTAACTTCACAAATCACAGCATTATATCCTTTCCTCATGAATGATAGTGAGGTTTTTCATAGATGCCTCATGACACAGGAGTCTCACATCCTCTGTCTGCCACTCATTTTAGCCTGGAAAGGACTGGGGTGTTGACATTTCACCAGGTGTTAAGGATGCTGGCTGTCAGCATGTGAGAAAACTGTAGGAGGCTTTAGGACTGCATGTGTGTGTACACAAGGTATATGTTCTAGGTGACCTGTAAACACACATTGTAACACAGGATGGAGAAGGAACGAGAAGGCTAAGAAAAAAATGGTAAAATTTCACTAATACACACTAGGGAGAGCTGGACATTTCTGTGAATATTTCATAAAATCACTGAATTGCAGAATCACAGAATGTTTGAAGTTGGAAGGGACCTCTGGAGATTTTCTAGTCCAACTCCAGATGAGTTTTGACCTTCCTAAACTCATCCCGGCATGTAGTGTCTCTACATTTGTCCCGGGCTGCCTGACCCTCCTTCCACATTCTGTATATTTCCTTTTGATATCTGAGTTTAGTCAAGAGCTCCTTGTTCATCCATGCAGGCCTCCTGCCACCTTTGCTTGATATCTTGGTCGTGGGGGTAAGCCATTCTTGAGCTTGGATGTGATCCCTGAAAAACAAAAAGCTCTCCTGGACCCCTCTTCTCCCCACAGCTGTCTCCTGTGGGACTCTTCCAAGCAGGTCCCTGAATAGGACGAAATCTGCTCTACTGAAGTTCAGAGCTGTGATCCTACTTTTTGCCTTGTTCCCTTCTCTCTGGATCCTGAACTCCATTATCTCCTGGTCAGCACAACCAAAGCTTTCCCTGATCTTCCCATCTCCCACAAAGTCTTTCTTGTTTGTAGATATCACATTCAGAAGAGGACCTACCCTTGTCCAATCATTGATGACCTGTGTTAGGAAGTTATTATCAATGGTCTCCACAAATTCCCTGGATTTCTTGTGGCCTGCTGTATTGCCCTACCAGCAGATATCAGTGTAGTTGATGTGTCCCATGAAGACAAGGGCATATGAATATGACACTTCCTCCTGTTGTCTGAAGGGCTCATCTGCTTCTTCCTGTTGAGGCAGCTTATAGCAGACACCCATGACAACACCACCCATGTTTGTCTACCCTCTAACCCATAAGCTCTTGACTAGCTTGTCATCTGTCTCAAGGCAGAGCCCCATGTGTGCCTGCTGTCTTTTCACATGAAGGGCAACTCCCTCTCCTTTCCTTCCCAGCCTGCCCTTCCTAAGGAGCCTGTACCCATCTGTTGTAGTACTTTAATCATGGGAGTCTTCCTACCACATGTCTGTGACCCCAATATGATCATAGCCTGCACTTGCACACAGATCTCTAATTCCTCCTGTTTGTTCGCCATGTTGCATGCATTAGAGTACCGGCACTACAGATGGTCACCCAGTCATGCTGATTTCCCCCAAAAAAGTGTGAGAGCTTTCCCCATAATGCTACTGTCTTGGCACTTCCTTATTAGTGTGCATATGCTTGAGGTGGACCCCCTTTGCATAATCTGACTACTGTCAAACACTGAGGTTTTACTCTACTAGTTTTTCCTCAGAGGATTCAGTCAGCCATCTGACAGACATTTGATAGATATTAATTAAATGTATGAAATAACATATTTGACAAGTGTTTCTAGTTGTTTGTCTCTCCTAGAAGGATCTGGTTCAGAAACTGTCTAAAATACAAAGCTGTTTTGCTGAATATTCATTTAAAGGTATTTTAAAATACGTGATGCACAGCAGTTTTGTTAGCAGTCAGTATAGACTTCAGGATAAAGAGGACAAGAGGCTAAAGAAATGTTTCACCTTAGGTAGTAGACTTTTAGATCTAACTCAAAGTGAGTGCATGCATTTCTGAAAGGGAAGTTTGAGCACACAAACAGTTTTGAAAAAAAACCCCACACCTGTGTCCTTTTAGCCTGGAACCTGAACATGGCTACTTCCCACATGAGGGTGCCTGAAAAAGTAGCCAGCTATGGGATCAATAATTTGTGAGACTCAGAATTTTGAAAGATCTAATCTGTTGCATCAGCCCTTCATGGGTCTATTTGACATTTCGGAGGAGTTATAGAAACATAAGTTTAGATAACCTAGAAATACACAGATTCAAATACAGTTTTCCATTGTTCAATATGCAGTTCTTGCAGCTCATGATTCTATAATAAAAACTGCTCAATTTACAGACTGAACAAAACTCAGCAAATTGGCTCCTTAGGTTCAGTTCTCCTTCAGTTGTCTCACCCAAGACACTATAAAGAACTGCCTTGTAGGCTTTAACTGTGAATAGTATGCTCTGATCTACTCCTGCAACTTCACAATATTTGAACTTTCTGTTTCCCAGGGCACTGCAAAAACCTTTTGCTCCTGTTACTCTTGAAATAAAAAGCAGTGTTCTTTATGAATTTTTAACATGGCACACTTTTCCTGCCAGTGCTTTCAGGCAAGTCACGTCAGTATCTGGACACTTGAATTTGAAGCTCAAAGCCTGACTGCCTCTATTTGTAAACAAGTGTGAACAGCATGAGCACAGTAGTGTCACTTCCCAGTAAATTCAGTGTTAAGGAATTACAAATGTATGTACTATAGAACAGTTTGACAAAGCTGTATTGGAATACATTATTCATAGTAATCTTTTTCAAAACCTGACATTTTTGAAAGTTTTCCATTTTGTGCATCATAAAATTGTAATGTTGGTTTTGAAAATGGGAAAAACAAAACAAAAAGCCAAATGTGTTTAGCCTTTTGCTTTCAAAGAATCTTTTTCAAAGAAACAAAGTTTGTTGCTTTTTCTTCACCTTAAGTACTGCTTATTTTTTCTCTAATTATCACAAATGAATTACAGCTGATCTTTATCTACTGTGGCATTCCCAGCCTGCATTTTGTGTGTGTGCGTGTGTGTGGTCAGGGGAAACAATATGTGTCAAGACTGGCTTATAAAATCAGTTCTAAGCCTTTAACCTTCAGCAGAACACTGAATAATTGAGGGGTCTATGGACACTGACATTTATGGCAAAGCAGGAAAATAGATGTCTATTGATGGGGCTGTATCTCTGATCATAGTTCATAGCCCCCTTTCAGTGGTGGAGTTAACATTACCTGCTTGATGTCAGGCACTGCAATGATCGCTGCCAGATGGTCCCAGGCTGATGGTCTCAAGTCTCCTGTGCCAATGATAGCTGTTTTGCTGATATGATCAACATAATTCAATCACTGTCAGTATTTATTTCTTCCCTGTTTCTCCATGCTAGTCACTTGCTGACTTTTCCCTTCTGTACTCTTTACTTTTGAAAGATATTAGCACAAGGGAAAATAAAAGTGAGCATTCGCCAAGTTCAATCTTAATAAACTTCAGGTTTTGTTTTGCCCCCCTTCATTCCCATAGCGGTATTTATGAATGTAGTTTGATTTGTAAGAGCTGCCCCCTGAATGCAGGGAAAGTTTATGTGCTTGAAAATATCATTGTGACCTAAATGGAATAGTCACTTTGTTGAGTTTTACTAACTCATTGAATTATGTTTCTTCTGCCAGAAGACTTTATCACACTTGTGAAAAACTAAGTGGCTGTTACAACGCTTATCTGAAACAGCTGTTACAGATTTTATAGACTTCCATTTATGTATGTTAAATATTCATTCATGACTTTTTAATTTTCAAAATATTTTCTTTCCTCTACTGGGAAAATGTTACACTCTATAAAACTAGCTTTACTATTTTCCACTTGTTCTTTAAAATGTTACAGTAAATGGATATTTACTTCCTTTTCTCTTCCTTCTAATTAATAAAAAACTGCTGTGAAGAGTCTGTGGAATATAGTGTCTTAAAGAGAGGGCAGCTGGAGAAGGATACACTTCCAGTGTCCCTACCTCTGGCTTGCACTGTAAGCTCCATCATAAATGCATTTTTCCAAGGAACAGAGCCTGGATCTGCAGAAAAATCAGATCAGCTCTGAAGCAGGTGTACTGATGTAGGGAAAGAGATGTCTTTTTCCCCCTATAACCTTCCAAAACTCTGATCACTCCCACAGTGGTACACGTCCATACCACAATATCTTGTTTTGGTATCGCTGTTGTGAATTCCAATGGTACTGTCCATCATTTTATGACAGCTACTTCCATTTGATTTACACCGGAGACTGACAAATTTACTCTTAACTTTAAAATATCATTTAAAAAAAACGTTATGTAGGAGACATGATCTTTTCAATGTCAACTGCTGAGAACTCCCACAAACGATAACCGTTAATTAATACTTTCCATAGACTAACGTTCTTTCTGTCCAAGAGACAAGCTACTTTGTGTGCCCTGAAACCATCTGCTCAGCTTTCCAAGTCCTACTTGTTCAATTTAATAATGAAAAATGACATGAAAATGAAAGAATACTACCTTACTTCCTCCAGTAGTTTTGAGCAAAAAAATTTCAGTCCATGAGCAAAGTAAGATCTGTGTCATAGCACATAGCTAACAAAAGCCTGTGCTAGAGGGATTGATGGTCCTTTTTTTTTTTCTTTTTTTAATGCTGAACACACATTTATTGAGTTTTAAAAGCATAAATTGCAGAAGTGATAATTACATCAGAGATGCAGCAAACAAAATGGATAAGCAGCGAAGCAGTTGTCATATTTCCCAGTGCTTTAAGGCACACTGATGTATACGCAGATATACAGCCTCCTTTTTACCAGTGATAATTTACAGCTTTTTGCTGCCACTCTCCAACGCTGTCAGTCGAGCTTCTGTCCCTGCTGGCCTGGCTGTTCTGAGAGGAACTGAAGCGGCAGGTAGCCCATCACTATAAGATGCACATTAATTTTACACTTCCTTTCTGAGGTGTGTTGCTGATGTCTCCTTCAGCATAATACAGCTATATCCAAAATCTTACAGTTACTGAAGATAGATACTTAGACGTAAATATAAACCTTTAGATATCTCTTACAAATAAATATAAATCTACAGCTGCATCTGCAGCTATAATATTAAGGTCTTTATAAATATCTGCCTTTTTACATATAGCTCTGTGTGTAATACCACATACCTATAGTATATAGCATGTATTTAGGGAATATCTGTGTTGGTGTGTATAAATACATATATATGGATATATAAAGATATATTTCTGTGTGTATATATAAAAGTGCAAAGACCAGATGTATAAAACCTGTGGATTAAGCTCCAACATCTGTAGTAGAATAGGCAGCCATATCTCCCGTAAGAAAGTCCACCATAAAATCTGTTACAGGAGGCAAAATCTTCAGAAAGGGATTCCCAAATGCAGAGTGGGAGCTGACAAGCTACGTGGCAGGGAGCACTGAAGACATGGTTTGGTTTGACTCTTGTGGTTAAATCCCATGGGAAATTACAGAGTTTGGATTCTCTCAGGGAGAGGACATGAAGGGGCCTAGATATCCTGAATCCTCGATGAGTGCTGGTCAACAAAGGAATATCAGACACACTCAATATGTGGAAAGGTATTGGCTACCCCATTTTGTGTACCTGATATGCTCAGCGTACTAGATATACAGGTTCTTTTTCAAGCATGTAAATGGTGGGAACTGAAGGAAAATTAAGTTTTTCTTTTGTACTTGTTTTATCTTGCTAATATGTGACTCTTGTGTGCACCATATTTTACATCTGTTTCTTGAGGAGTTCAACATGGGGAAGTGCCAAGACCTGCACCTGGGGAGGAACAACCCCAGGCACCAGTTCACACTGGGGTCCGACTGGCTGGAAGGCAGCTTTGCATAAAAGGACCTGGGGGTCCTCGTGGGCACCAAGTTGACCGTGAGCTGACAATGTGCCCTTGTGGCAAAAAAGGCAAATGGTGTCCTGCATTAGCAGGAGTGTTGCCAGCAGGTCAAGGGAGGCGATCCTTCCTTTCTACTCAGCACTGGTGAGGCAACACCTGGAGTGCTGGGTCCATTTCTGGACTACAAGAGAGACAAGGACATACTGGAGAGAGTCCAGCAAAGGACCACTAAGATGACGAAGAGACTGGAGCATCTCACATATAAGGAGATGCTGAGAGACCTGGGACTATTCAGTCTAGAGAAGAGAAGGCTCAGTGGGGATTTCATTAATGTATATAAATACCTGAAGGGAGGGTGCAAAGAGGGTGGAGCCAGGCTCTTTTCAGTGATGCCCAGTGACAGGACAAGAGGCAATGGGCACAAACCAAAACACAGCAGGCTTCATCTGAACATCAGGAAATACTGGCACAGATTGCCCAGAGAGGTTGTGGAGTCTCCCACCTTGGTGATATTCAAAAGCCATCAGATCCTGCTCTAGGTGGCCCTGCCTGAGCACGGACGTTGGACCAGATGACCTCCCTTCCAACCTCAGCCATGCTGTGATTCTGTGACAGCTTTGATGTCAATTTACAGATGATACTAAGCTGAAAAAAGCCCACAAATAAAACCTGGCTACAGTAAATGCTGAAAGGCATGTGTGCGCCTGGCAACTGTATAAAATTACAAACTGTAACTGATATTTTAGAATATGAAAAACACATAACACATGTCCAATGAACACAATTCAAAATGAAAATTTTGGGCTTTACTGTTCTTTACCTCATCTATTCTAAACTTTTTTTTCCCCATTTTTATTCTTTTTTTTTAAATAATCCCGTTATAAGCCCAATGTTTGATTGTTTACTCTATTTTTGTTATCATATCCTGTCCATTTGCAACTATGTTTGATTGTTTACTCTATTTTTGTTATATCCTTTCCATTTGCAACTTTTTTTTTTCTTTCTTTAATTTTGTGTCTGATGCTTGCTGAAATAAACATGAAGATGAAGAAATGGGCAAATTATTCAAGGATTTTAAAAAAAAGGGTTTTATCTGTTTTCCAGAGGATCTCCTCAGATCAAATTTATAATTTGTTTTGCACATTGTTATCAGTATGTATAAGAAAGGATGATCATACCTGTTCTTTGCAGGAGAAATCTATTTTATTTAGCTGACAGAGCTTGTGCCCTAGAGGTAGTCATTACTGTGTTCTTTGGTAGTAATTATGATTGGGATGAGTCTTTAAATGTGATGAGGGATCTTCACAATCTCTTGACTTTGCAGGACATAGGTGTGATCTCATTGGCTGGAGAAACTAAACACTTTCCCCAGGATTTTCATATCTTCTGTTGGCTATCACTTGACTTTCAGAAGCAGTTCAAGTCCCAGGTCTCAGTTTTCGACATCTTCAGAGTGTCATGGCCAGGTGTGTCAGAGACTGCATATTAATTCATGAGCAACCATTCAGAACAGTATAACTGACAATGCCGGGGTGAAGCTACTGAGAGGCTGAGATAAACCTAAAACTCAGTGGGCATAATGACTAAACTACATTCTCCCTAAAACTGGTCCCTTCAGGTCAGATTGGCAGATTAGCAGTGAATTGCTAGGGCTGGGTACCAGTGTTACACCAGCTGCAATCCGTGCTTTATCTTTTCTAGGTGTAAATGGACAGAGCACAGTGAAGCACAGTGTATGTGAGGTCTTGCTTGCAAAAGGCTGGATTAAGGATGATAAAATAAACATAAAATCCCAATTCATAATAGTTTGCCATCCCATTGGTGTAACATACTGTTAATATCGAGAAGAACTCAGTAATGAGAGAAACTAGTTACTCCCCTTCTCAGAACTGTATCCCATGGGGATTAATTCAGGAATGCTATTTGAAGACGTCTGAATGGATAGCACACAGTTCCCATATGCATTGTTCTTTTTTTTATGTTACAAGGAGCGATGGCAAGTAGCTGATGCAGAAGTGTTTGCTGTTATGTATTAATTTAGGCTTCAGTAAGTCTTACTGCTTTCATATATTGGACCAGAAGACTGATAGAACCTTTCCATACTTAGTTCAGCAGAAACAGTGGTGTCTGAAATAAATGTGATGTATATGTGTCAAACCTGAGTACCTAGTAACTCTCATTTTTCATCCTATAGTTAGTTTTAAATAGTATATAATTTCATTTTTACTGCAGAAAAAGCTGCAACTACAATTTACAGCCTACACAGATACAAGCATGCTTGCACTTTCCCGATCTTAAAATTGTGGCTGAAACTTGTGCTATCGAAAGATCGATTTGATTTCCTACTGTACAGTGCCAATGAAAGATGCAGTTCTGCAGCTGACAGAATGTCTCGACATGGGTGGAAGTTCAAAGTTCTCAGCACTTCAAAGCACAAAAGCCTATATAACTTTTTAATCTCTCATCCTTTGCAAATTATCTTTATATTCTAATTTGTGTAAATTCCTATTGAGTACTATTGAGTATTCAGTTTTAATTTTAGAAATTATCATGTAGAGGTATGTATGTCCACAAATGATTTTAGGTGTCAGCAGTACTACTCAGAAGATTACATAAACAGTGCGCATGAGTTTGAAGTAGATTGCAGCAATCAAAATACAAGCTACACTGCTTGTAACCCTTGTGTTCAAGGTATCTAGGATTTGGAAATTGTTTTAATCTATGACACTCACAGTCTGACTTCATTCTATCACAGAAAATACCAAACGTTGAAGAGTCACTGCATCAATAGAGAAATGGCACAGCATAGTAATTGGGATGAATATTAGGAATCTGGGTTTTAATAGCCTAAATTCCTCCCTTATTGAGGAAAAGAAAAGCTAAAATCATCATAATAAGACTTTTTGAGGTGGGCATTAGATGCGCTGAGGATAGCTGTGAGCAAAACATGTTATCATCCTGTGACTTGGAAAAGCAGAGGCGGTGTGAAAGTTTTGCACATGCTGGAAGGAGAGATGGCCAGGAAAATTAGTCTAAAGAGACAGATTTTCACTTTGCAAAATGTGTTACCACTTGCAGAACTGGATCAGATAACTCTCCCCATCCACTTTCAGTGTTCTGTGTACCTTTTAATCATTATTGTGTATAATCTGATAACTAGTAATTGCAGTTACAAATGGGATACTTAATTACTTAAGTAAACCCAGTAATAGGAGAGGTTTGAAGAAAAATGAGCAATACCTTGCTCAAAATGAATAAGGTGAATACATTATTTTTCTTTTTTTTTTTTTTCCCCTGAAAAGGATGCTACCTTTGGTGGGAGATTCTATATGCACAATTAAAAGTAAAAATTAGTTGCACACCACCTTTTTTGCCCAGCATATAATCTTTGTAGGCCATGGATTATGATTCGTAGCACTTCAAGGCTTCTGTATGGAACTAAACCGTGCTCAGATTTTTGCCCCCTAGTCTTGCTATCCAAATGATAAGTATTCCTATTTAAAGAAGACTTACAGAGCAATTCACTTCTAAATTATTTTCTTTTTCAGAAAAGGTATGAGGCTGAGTCTTTTTTTTTTTTTTCCCCTGAAAAGGATGCTACCTTTGGTGGTGGAGATTCTATGCACAATTAAAAGTAAAAATTAGTTGCACACCACCTTTTTTGCCCAGCATATAATCTTTGTAGGCCATGGATTATGATTCGTAGCACTTCAAGGCTTCTGTATGGAACTAAACCGTGCTCAGATTTTTGCCCCCTAGTCTTGCTATCCAAATGATAAGTATTCCTATTTAAAGAAGACTTACAGAGCAATTCACTTCTAAGTAGCTAAGGTTCATTGTCATAGAGACATTTTAAGCTGTTATTCACAGTTTGCTTTGTTTCATTGCAAATTACAATTGGGTAATTTATTCTGAGTGAAATACCTGAGAATCTAAATACATTTATCAATTAAAAACATAATATCATTCACGTCTGCTGCTAAGATCTGCGTCAAGATCTCAGCTTCATTGGACAAGGAGATTTATAGGATTTACATGAGTTAGTGTCAAACATCAGCTGTTGAATGAAAACTCCTAAACTCCACGTACTCCACCAGCACAGTTTGTGCTTCAGCAATTGCTGCACTCATTGGTGACAGCAGAAATTATTCTTTTGTCTTCTAGCTTTGAGCTACTGATTTGCCATATCTTTCAATATACAAAATGATGGAAGTTGGAAGGGTTCACTTGGAAGATGTTTCATTTTTCCTCTCAGCAAAGTGATTCATGTTTTGAACCCAAGGTTTGCAATTTCATGAGTCAACCCTATTTAAGAGGGCAACCCAGAACTTCATACAGATAAGCAAACGCTCTAACTCATCTCCCTGTCTCCTAGGCAAGTAAAGGGTGAGAAAAGGGGCAGAGTTAAAAATCAGCGCCTGCATAGGCACTGCCATGAACTGCTGGCAAAGAAAGTTAGTGTCTTTGTTTAGTGCCTGCACAGAAAGGATTGTGCAAAATTATGCAAAACAACACAAAAGATTGATCCCTCGTACCTCAGTATCACTTACTCTTTTTAAGCACTTGTGGTCTGCGTGTTTTGCAGAGAGAAATTCTGTCAGAGACTTACTCACTGACAGAGTAACTTTTGTTTGTTCTTTTTTTCCAAAATGGTTCGATTGGATGCAATAGTTAGAAAACTGGGAATAAACTAGAAGAAATCTATGACCAAACAGTTTTCCCATACAAATAAAATATACAGAGAAACCTCTAAATAGGAGAGACCAGAGCAATATTCTCTGTGATTTAAATAGTAAATCTTTAGATGAGACTCTTCTCAGGTGTGTAATTCAAAATATAAGTTTTTCTCTTCTGGTTTCATACACATTTTATCACCACTTAAAGTGTTAGTATGAAATGAATGTAAGTAAACAACTGTTGGGATTTTTGATTGCTTTTGGAGTCAATCATTAGATAAGTTGATTGGTAGAATATTACATTTTGCTAGATCCAATTATAAACTAATGGGGGGATAGCGCAAAGAGAAGGGTAAATTGTTATATTTAATCAAGCATCTGATGTTCAAAACAGATTTTTTAAAGTATAATTCTATTATCTGATCAAATTGCTGTGAACAAAAATCCAATAGTTGCCTGACTTAATGAAGTTCTTAATTTATTCTTTCCTGTACTTTTTTTTCCCTTAAAAAGCTGACTTTATTTACGTATGTTGCATGGAACCAGAAAAACAGACAAAATTATGTATTTATAAAAATGTTACCTTTTTAACCTTTATGGACTACATAAATGTTGGCTTCTGTAGAAATAAAGCATTTGGTCAATTCTAAGAGAAGTCTAAGATATCAGCTAGGAATCTCATGGGACAAATGTTCTTATCGCATGTACCACCATGTATGGTTTAGTAATGACTGACTTGGATGCTTTGCGCTAGGGATTTTCAAACTGGTAAGACTAGTCTGATGTCTGAACATCACCTACTGCAATCATTATGAAAATCTGCATACCAAAGATGTAGAAATTACAAAGAAACACAACAATATTCTTGGTAGTACTGATCTCATTTCACTGGTTTAGACTTGTAAGTGGTTTGAACTTTAAAATAATTATAACAAAAATATTCAAAAGACACTAGACACTGTAACATGTCTGTGAAAAAAATTCATATGACAACATTTGAGTTAGAGAAACTGTCCTCATATATATGTTGGCTAACAATGCATAGAAATGGATAATTTCCTGGCAGGATAAATCCATGACCATGGTTATTTCATTCAAGACAGGATTTCTGACTCTAGTATTCTAGACAATCAATGTTGGATTGATGTTTTTTGGATGTTCTGTTTTTTTGGACCACCAAGTTGGGGAATGACTAAATAGGTCCTTTTACAAATTGGAGGAAAGATAAAACATCAAAGTAACAACGTGAGCTTTGTAATCTCACTGTATTTGACTTTTCTGTCTACTTCCACCATGCCATCCAGCCAGAGTTCTGTTGTACCCTGAAGAAAGGACAAGATAATAGTTTTTGCTTATGAACTGGTGGAGATACAAGTCAAACATTGCACTCACATCAGAAACCAGATGAAACAGAAAAATCTACAGCTTCTAGTTTGTTGTTGCACTACTCAGATTATAAATGAATAGGAAACCACAGGACCTGAACATAACTCCATTTTTTTAAGGCTGTGTTTTAACTTTTCTACATCAAATCAAGAAGAGGTAATGTCTATTTGAGAAAACTCACATTCCCTGCTGCTGGACATGGTGCTCTCCTTGTTCCTGATCTCTGCTGTTCAACCAGACCCCAGCACACTGAAAGAGAAAACCCTCTTCTACATGTCTAGGAGGTGTTTCAGGCATTGCAGGTTTTTCAAACCAGGGCACTGGGAAGAACAATGCCAGAGGTATCATCCTTAGCAAATGCTTCTAATATGTAAGTTTAGCTTATATATTTATGTCAAGATATGAGTAGTTCTAGATCATTCTATGCAAATAATAGTTATAAAAAAATCTTTAAAATAAGTGCCAGTAGCATCTCAAAGATATGAATACAATTAGGTCAAGTGGTGGTATTTGTAAATTGTTTTTCAAAATTGCATTAGTTTAGTAATGTTATTTGTATTTAATCATCTTTGAGCGGAAAGACTGAAGATTGCATTGTGAAATACTTGCTTCTGAAAAGAGTATCAATATTCATAATGTTAAATGCCATTACTACTTACATGAGCAGCATTGCTTTATTATGTCTTAGCAGCCACTGAAACAAAATTAGAGCTTGTAGTCTTGTTACCTCTAAAGCAGGTATGCTCTCCTCATTGCCCTGCATCTTTCAGTTCTCTCTAACTCATTTTAATCCACCTGAATGTGTTTTTTAAATAATGATGAAGAGCAGCAGCTACAATTTAAGTGTTTGCTCTGACATGGACCTTAAACAGGTTTTCAGGCATTAGATTCTATGGGATGTCTAATCATTTTCTCTGGCTAATGTAAATATTTTCCTGTATTTTTAAACAGTTCAGTCTATCTTAGTGGGCTTTGTAAATGGAATATTTCTTTCCCTCCTTAGGTTAAGTTAGCTGCCTGCTTTCTGCTTAGTTTTGAACGCAATAGTACTAACTCATAAAATTAATTCCCATTTTGTGGGATTGTCAGAAATGAGGATTGCTCTGACCCCTGTTTGAACTCATCAGCTGAAATGAAGTTGTTCAGTGAGCTGGAGAAGACAAAGCTGAGTTCCAAGAAATTAATCAACTCCATCAGCCTCCACGATAGGCCTGAAAATGGCACATATCAGACTGACCCTGAGCAGCTCTAGATTCCCTCCGTAAATGAAAGTCATCATTCCTGGCAAGGAAGATACTAAATTATAGGCTTTTAAATTTAATTTTCAGTTTACTTGTGTTTTCGATTAGTGTGCCATGTTTCATAAAGATGGTAGTACCTTTAAGTAGTAAATGCCCTTCATCTACCAGCTCAAACCCTGTTGTAATGAAAAGGTAAATTTGAAGTAAAAACTGTTAGCAAATGAAACGTGGTTGTTTTTGGTTTTTTTTTTCTTTTTTTTTCCTTTCTCAGTGACACCTTAAGCAACAATACCAAATTATTTTCTTCATACCAAAATCAATAACAGGCTTGGAAATAAAAAGTAGCCCCGCAGCCTGAGGCCACAGATTTTCATGACAGGCTACTAAAACTATCTTTCAGTAGCCTGAAGGTCTGCTAGCTAATCATTCACTTTCCTTTCACTATTTAGTTGTCGGATATCTCTCCGGGCTAGTAAAACTTAAAGGCTATGTGACAAATTGTCTGCTGAAGAAACATTGTCCATTTTTATCTTTGTGGAACTTCAATCTTTGGCACGTAGGCTGAAAAGTTCACATCGCTTTGGAAGGAAGGCAAAAATTAAAACTCTAACAAATCTTAAATCCTAAAATGCTTTCTTATTTTATTAAATGCAAAGCATTGAAGCCATTGTTGTGTTCTTTTCCAAATCAGTAGTAAAAATCCCATTTTTTTCAGAGGGGCAAGATGGATACATAAGGGAAAACAAGTTTAGGATTCTTCAGTTAAGCTCTTAAAGATGAGGGAGCATGACAATTATGGTTGAATGCCTTTAGTTTTCTCCCTTTTGTACATATGTATGACAATATAACCAATAATTAGGTAACTGTAGCAATTCCCAGTAACCATCACAAGTGACATCTATCCTGTTGCAGTGCTGGGTGGAAACTGGAAGGTGATGAATGCTGTCAACTCTCCTCAAAGTTCTCTTTTGTATAAGTTTTTGTTTAAATAAACTTGGTTAAAATGTATACATTTAGCCCAGAAATTAAAATTTCATTTCTACCTTTTTAAAGAATCAAACAACTTTAATGGTTCCCAAATAACAAATCTAGCAACTGCCTAATAACGTCAGCAGTAATTTCCCATGAACACACTTGGGAGATATTTAATAGACTAGATTGACTAACATCTTCTTAGTATTCCAGGCTAATCATGAATTTCTAGACCTGTACTTATATATGCTTTCAAGTGCATGGCTTAAGGCAAAATATGCACCTTTGCTTCTTAACTATTCTCCAAGATTCCCGATGTTCCCCTTTTCCCTCTGTTCCCTCCAAACTGTGTCTTGGAAGGGTTTTTGCAGATAAACCAAACTAAAGCTTTCAGATACATAAGTATCATAATCTATGCAAAACCTTTACATCATCTTAAACAGATTACATCAATATAAGTCTTTAGATAATCTTAAGTAACTCACACCTATTAATTTGTACACTAATAGGCACTTAACTACACAGGTGTACAGATAAGGGGTGACTAAGGTGGGGGCAAGTCAGTTAACCCTAGTTTGAAGTCCCTAAAGTGCTTTGCCATAATGGTTATGTGCTAAGTTTTAGTGATTAACCTTTCGTGTCCCCCAAATATCCTGCTGTAGTGGATATGGTACAACAGTAGCCTAGTTAAAAAACGACAAGACTTTTCAACCTTAATTATTGCTTATTAGCTTTTGTATCCAAGAAGCAAGTTTTGAGGTGTTTCAATTCTCTACCACTATAATGGAGAAATAGCTGGAGGAGACAATTCTTTTTAAAGTTTTTCAAAATAGTGAACAGGAAAGTGCACTCACATATATCATATGTGTGTATTGTACACACAAACACACACACAAGAAAAAGGTGACTTGTACTGTTTCTCCACTGTGCTTTAACTCAAGCACAGCCAGAACAAGCAAACTCCCAGTCTCAGTTCCTTTCCATTTCTATACTACCATTCTCCTTAAAAAATGATCTTGCTGCTGGTGAAAATTATCAGACTAAAGGTGTGATGATCGGCTTGTTATAAAACCAGGAAAGAAGACTGTAGGTGGTCTGTGTGTCTAAGGGTAGCAAATGTGACCAACACTTATAATGTCCCTTTAAAGAGCCTTTTTGCAGGCTTGAACCCTTACGAGCTGGACAGAAAATAGCACAGACATGCATGTCAAGTGATAAGATTTAAACAGTATAGTAGTAATAGACATGAATTTCTTGGAAGAGCTAAAGAAACCTCTAAGTTTTCTTGTCAAGACAGGAACCAGGCAGCCTTATGATTTTTATTCACTAGCTGTGCTAGTTGGAAGGCTGATTGATGCTTGGGTGTGAACATCCATGTTCGCCTAGCAGTCACTGTGGTGGGCAGACTGCTCCTGGGGCAGACAGTCCCTGGAGCAGCCTCAGCTTGGACTACAGCAAAGGCCCAAC
Organism: Aptenodytes forsteri; assembly: GCF_000699145.1. Taxonomy (NCBI): domain Eukaryota; kingdom Metazoa; phylum Chordata; class Aves; order Sphenisciformes; family Spheniscidae; genus Aptenodytes; species Aptenodytes forsteri. The sequence continues at coordinate 1,725,648 of NW_008795401.1, read as the reverse complement.
AACACGTGTGTGTGTGTGTGCGCGTGTGCACGCGCACCTCAAGCACATGTATGTGCGTATGTGCAGAACTATTGCTTTCACAGGCAACTCAATCTGAAGTTAAGTTCTCTATAAAACCCATCTAATCTTTTAAGAGTGACAGTGGGTCCTTTCTAAAGAGGAGTCACAAACCATCTTTTCTGCCTAATCTGTATCTCAGTGGTAGTCTGAATCCACTGAAATAGTCCAATAACGAAGTATGCAGGTAATCGTACTTTTCAGTGCTCTAACATGCAGAGCAAATGAACAGTTCTCCTTGTGAGCAACCCAGCCTTGCCCGCCTTATCTCAGCCCTGATCATATGCCCAAAGGTGAGCACTGTGGGTAGCCAAAGGAATCTGGCCTTTCATACTGCACCTTAGGTGGAACGTAAAAGACAATGTTCATATAACTATTTCACCTTCACCGATTCCCTGTGGTGTTATAGATTCCGGGGTATTTCCCATGGTTTTTTTATGACAAAGTAGTCTGAGTGCTTTGTGATTCTTCCCCAGGGATGGGAGTAATGGTTCTTCTGGAGCACTGAGGACACTCAGGAGGTGTTGCTGACTGTCAGTGCCTAACTGAGTTGGTGTGCACCCTCCCTGCAAAGTAGACAGGCTAAAAATCCCAAAGTAAATTCAAATAAAGGTGGCCAGTGTGAGTTGAATGAACCGGTAATATCTAAGTAAAACCATTTTGAGTGTTTGGGGGGAAGTAGCCTTGTAACAGCACTTAAATAAACACTTAATAAACTTCTTGCTTCAGCATTTTTGGAACATAATTAATGAGACATGATGGAGAAAATTATTGTGTCTTGATCTTACTGTGTTTCTGATATTAAAGTTTACCTGGCAATAAATGTAGCTGGGACACCTAAAAAAATTATTTTTGGTTAGCTCTCCATCCTGTCCCTCTGCTAGAGGTTACCACTGGAGTAAGAATGAATTAACTGTATAAACTGTTGAACTTTATAAAGTTTTATAAAGAACAGAATATTTATGCAAACAGATGGAGATTTCAGTTTATGTTAATACCAGCTACTACTTGCATGTTAACTCTTACAAACCTACTCAGAGATAAATTCAAAATGGAGATGCAAGTAGTCAGATGTTTTACATGAATTGTGGATTAACCACAGTTGTCTCTGTATTGCATATTTCCATCTACAGTTCCATAGTGAGACCACAATACAAGTGCTCTAAAAAGCATCCTTATTTCTTTCCCCAGAGTATACTTTGCAAAACCTTGGAAATTAAGGTGTATCAGACACACATGTATGCAGATGTTCAGCTCCAGTCTCTCCTTTGTTTTGATAAATTACATTTGTGTGTTGTGCCCATCTCTCCCTATGAAGGCATCATTTGTTTTCTTCCCCTTGCTCTTGCTGGGCCTCAGTACAGGCATCCACAATGACACATGCTGGTGGAAACAAGGTGAGAACACTAGTGCAGACCTCTTCTGCTGTATGTCAGTTATGCCACTATTGGCACTTGATCTAGTGGTATGCATTTGTTTAATGAAGCATGGTTGCTTTAACCTTCTAGACTGTCCCTCCCTGAGAAGAATCAGCTCTCTCCTAGAAATTGAGTCATGACACAGTAACGTGCCAGTTATTACTGTAATAATAACTGTCCCCCCCAGCAAAGAGTAATTTGATAATCTTCTGTAACTAACTGTACATGTTACTCTTCACATGAAGTGTTAACCCGTTACTAGAATATACTAAACATTAACTTATTGGAAAATGCTGAAGTCCTGGACTTCTAAATTTTTTTTTCTTGCATTTATCCCGTATATGACTGGAGTCACTAGAGAAATAAGGTCTCAAAGTCTAATAATTATAGTAGTAATTTTCTTAGCAAAGTCTGAACTTAAAATAATAGTAGGAACAAGCTTCCTGGCTTAATGTTACCTTGCAAATACTTGCCTTAACAAATTTGTGATTTACATCAGCTAGTCTGAAAAATTACATATATAACTAGAAGTTGGGACCTCAGTAGCTTGGCATTAAGCAAGTATAGGGGAACAGCCCTATACTAACAGATACTATAAAGGTTGCTTTATTTCTATGTTAACATCAGAGGCTCACTGCAAACATCAAAATCAATAAGGGATTTTAATTTAACTGAAACAAAGATGTTTTTGAGGCAAAGCATTATTATTTTTCAGGAGTTCTTTTCCTTCCCTTTCTTGCAATTTTGCTAATCAGAAGGTGACTACTACTTTTATAGCTAGATTCCAAAACAGCTGTTCATCACTCTGAAAGAGGAATTCAGCTAAGCTTTATTTAATACTTTGTTTGTATACTCTGACAAGTCACAGATCTTCTAGCTTGACTATTAACATAAATTAAAAAATCTTGTGAAAATAATAGACTATCTAGGAATCACTAGTGCTATAGGGAATATGGGCTTGGAAGTAATGTAAATGTTCAGATCTTTGCCTAGCTTTCCTTGTAATCCAGATATCATGGACAGAAAGATTACAAAATGTAAAAATATAAATAAATGGTTGACTACTTCTTTGCACACCTTTTTGAGTTGGATGCATTTTCTAATCAGGTTTTTAAACAAAGGCTTTGTGATACATGAATACTACTGCTTGTGGTTGTGATGAAAGCTTGGTGTTACAAAAACTTCAAAGGCAACGATTCAGTGTGAATTTCTCTGATTTGAACATTGGTGATAACCTTTGTCTAAAACACCAGACTGGAACACTTCTATTGTTAAACACTTGTGCTGCATTGACCTTTCTCAGGATTGTTTGCAGTTGGATATTTCAACACACCATACCTGCAACTGTATTGACTAGAGTATTTTGCCTGTCAGGATTAAGTTAATGTTGTTATCTTTGGCTGTAATGGGTTTTGAGCCTGCTGATGCTTGCCTGCAAATGCAACTGTAAATTACTTTACAGTAAGACATGATGATTTGCTAAGTCTCTTGATAGGTTCTTTAGTCAGATTTAGTGTAAAATATAAGGTGAAAAAGTTTTTGTGCACTGATGTTCTGCATTGCAGTTGATGTTTTCAGAACCTTACCTCTAATATACATGAGAAATTTCACTAATTTCCTGGAAATTTCAGCACTCTTCAGTGCTCTGAACACTGAAGTTCAGAGGATGAACAAAGTAGGAAAAGAGTAAAGAATAAATAAATGGTTATGTGATTTCAGTGTTTCCATTTATTTTGAAAATTACTAGGAACTTCTAGGTCTCACGCAAAAATATTTCTATCCTTGTAACGGAGCCCAGTTGCATGGATAATTGTCACATTCTTTTCAAGCACTTAAGCAAGACCTACCAGTAATGTCATGCTTCCCCAGGTTTCTTCTTCCAAACCATATAGGGGAGACAAGAAAACAGGTTGGACACAGAGAAACTTACACCTCAGCTGTCCTGTGACTGATGTACCAGCTGTGTCTCCTGCCCAACCATGAAGGCAAAACTCTTGTACAAATTCCTGTCATTTGCGGCTCACTTAGTGCAATACTCTTCTTCTGGTTTTGACAAACGCAGTCCTACCTTGTTTATGTTTGTTCAGGACACTTCTGTAAAAATTGCGTTGTTAGGAAGATATTAACTTACAGTTCTGGTGCCTTTCAGCAGTTGCCCTTTGCCTATCACACTGAACATCAAGCTCGTAGTTTCCAATCTGAGTGGCTATTGGAACCTTTCTACATCTTACTTATCATCATGCCAAAGTTAATGGGAGATGAACCAAAATGGGTACTGGAATACAGTGACCAGTGGCATCCTAGAGGTCTGGGAGGACACATTTGTCCTCAGCCGGGTGACGCACTGGGAAACACTGGGAGAGGAAAAAGGAGCAATACTCTAACCTCCCTCCAAAAAATCACCCTTTGACATTGATTATGGCAAACATGAACATATATTTAAACTGAAAGGCAAAGTTGACCTGGTTGAGAAACAAATAATGCATTTAAAAGAGATATCTAAGAAATAAAAAAAAAAAGTCTTAGCTCAGAATGAAAAGCTAAAACTTAGAAATTTCATTAAATAAAAGTTCAAATTAGTTTGGTCCAAGACTACTGAAAAATTTCATTCCTGCTTCTTTTGTTTAGACTTAGAACTTCAATATGTTAGCTCCTATGTACAACTACATATTATACACAATTATATTGTAGTTTATATTAAGCTATTAATGCCAAGTTTCCTGAATGAAAACATTATTGTAAAGAAATTTTGGATATTGTTTGGGGAAAATATAGTTGTTATCTTTTATGTAAAATGGTTAGTTTACAATTAATCTTTTTTACATGGAAGGCACTACACTGGAATGCTTTGGACTGGGTTCACAATTTTCTTGCCAATGGTAACCATTTTAATCTTGAGGACAGGACAGGAAAGTCTGTTCCCATCAGAGCAGCTGTGGTACCAATCAGCTGAACAGAATTCAGTTTTTATTCTGCTCCCAGTTCTATAGACCACGGCTATTGGATTAGCTCATCTGCATTTCAACATGTACATTATAGATATTATATCTGTCTAGTTTTCTAGGCTTTCCTTATAAGAGGTACCATTTAAGATGATTGTCCCTCTCTGCTGAACGTCACTGGAGTCTAATGATTAGTTTAGATGTAGAATTCTAAGGTGAGTTCAGGTGAATGCTACACGATATGAGCAAATTATGCACCAATGCCATTACCTTTTCTTTGTTTCTGTAAGTCATTGGTTCTAAAAGGCAGTAGAAATTTAGGAGATTTCTATGTTTTGCTAAAAACAAATAAATAAACTTTCATGCTAACAGATGGCTATGGTGGAATCTGAATCAGAACTGAACACAGGCTTCGGGATAAATTCAGGGACTTCAACCTGTAGCCTAGTGAATCCCCCCTCATATCCTGCCACAGCTAGGGAAAAACCACTAATGTTCTAATCTCTGGCCAATGTGTAACTCACAAATGTATTCACAGATTTTTTTTTTTTTTTTTAAAGAAACAAGCAATTATATCATCGGATGGTTTATAACAAGAAAAGAAAAAACATGAAAAAGACATCAGTGCTTATATATGCTATAGTATTGTACAAAAGGCAGATACTCCATATAACTCTACTAATAATTATCCACCCAAGGTTTACACTCTATTTGGAAAAAAAAACACAGAGGGGAAGGAGAAGAGAGAACTGAAGTTCTAAATTCAGAAAGAAAAAAACAATAAAGTAACAGAAGAACAACTGTCTCTTAGCTGAGTGAACATTAGTCATGATTTATCACACTTTGTCTTGCCAGTGTTTTATAAGCATCATGGATAAGGTGAGGTATTTCACATATTGCCAGAAAAGTAGCAGTAAACATCCTTGAGTTTTAGGATCATCTACTGAAGCCAAAATACTCATAACTCAGTGTTTAAGGAAAGGCGCCTCGATCTGTTCTTGTCAACTATAAATATTTAAGTGCCTGAGCTGGAATACCACGGGACAGAGCTTGCATGTAACAAAAGTTGCAGCTGCTATTTCCCTAATTCCATCTGGATACTTACAGGAGGGTCCATCAGGTTTCAGTCAATGAAGGTTCTGCAGTGGCTTTACTTGGAGGAAGAGAGCAGGATGTGCTAATATAGACTTGCATATTGTGACCTAAGTACTTCTTTCATGTTGACTAGAAACACGAAGATTTCCAATGCAAAAATTTTTAACGACATTTTTGAAACACCTTTTTCTGGCTATATAATATACAGTAAAAGAAATATGCACTATAAATTAAAGAAATTTTCAGAAGACATTAAAGGATTTTGAAGACAGATTTAGCAGAGTATTCAGCATACATGCAAGGTACTGTATGTTACTGAAAGAAAAAATTGAAGCAAATGGAAACTCTGGGGAGAAAGAGTATACAAACCTCATTGTGATTATGAATTTTCACTCCAGCTGGCTGCACATCTTGCAACAAGAGTTGATTGTATTGTAATATTTTTAGAAACGTTATAACCACAGCTCTTCCTCCCTACCTGTAGAGCCAGCTCTTAGTCTCCATCTACTGCTGAACTTGTTTCACTGTTACTCACACCATTGTTAAAGTGCATGCTAAAAATTGTAGATTATTTCTGTTCACTGCACACTACATTGTTTTACCATAGATAATGTTTTATTTATAAGGAAAATAAATTGTCAGAGTTAAAAAACACGGTGCATTTTGTTCTAGGCAACACATTGCTTTTATCACACAAATAATTTATTGGTTCTGCTCCCAGACGAGTTCTGTGCTGACCTTTCCAGGTATACTGAATATTGGTGCATAATTCGTCTTGTTGGGAAAATGTATTTATTTTAGACATTAATACATGCTGTCATAACCTTTGTGTTGAGGAGCAAGTTTGTTGTTTTAATTCTGAGACATATTGTTACAGGGGATGCATGGAAAACAAAACTTCCTATCTTAATGCCTTTTGAATTCTGAGGAAGAGAGACGGATTCTAATCTGAATTTATCATATAATCTCTGGTAATGGATTGGGGCCAAAACTAGAACAGCCCTATTTCCCAGTTACAGGGCAGGCACAACCCCATTTCAGTTCAAAAACCACCTCTGCGAATTGTCAGCCCAAAATGGCAGACTCGTCTTCAGAATAGCTCGCTGCATTTCAGTAACACCAACCTTGAGCTTGAATAACCTTCAAATGTTACTTCACAGCATCGCTGTCTTACGCAACCAGTTCAGCCACCACATCAGCCCATCTCTAGGTGAATATTTGCTTTACCAGTTCTATGAAAGGCAGGTCTGCGGGACTGTATGTAGTAATAAAGCTGCACCAAGATTTTTTTATAATTTTAAAATAGAACGTGCATTTTGCAACGTAACACTACTGGAAGTTCTTCCCATGAGGTAAAACTCACCATTTACAGGTTACCAAAACCCATTTGTTTAGTCTTAAAAGTTAAGAGAAAGTGGTCTTGCTAAAAAAAA
>NW_008795401.1:1687076-1718671 GCF_000699145.1 Aptenodytes forsteri | reverse complement strand
ACATTCAAACCCCCCCAATTCCCCTTAACAACTTAAAAAAAAAAAAAAAAGGCAGAAGAAATGTCAAGACTACCTTTTTCTTAGTCTCAGTTTACAATGAACAGCACATTTTGCAAATTAAAGTTACAGTAAAGATATCCAAGGACTAAAACCAAGCTAGAGTAGTGAAACTATTTAAAGTAATGAAATACGTTTTGACTATAATGCACATAAAGTTTCATGCAGATGTTAGGCTTGAAGTGCTACCTTTGTATATTGTTAAATATATCTCTAATAACTCATTTTGAAATAACCAGTTCAAAATTTATCTTCTGAATATTCTGAAATTTTCGTGATAAAAAATGGTTCATTATAATACCTGCAGAAAGACAGTGTGCAAGCCTGTGGCTTACACTTCTGGAAGAAAGTAATCTCTGAAAATAAAGTTGTATGTGGGGATTTTTTTACTAAACATTAATCACTTGGTATCTGGTGTTTAATTTCTGTAGTTTTCAAGTCCTTCTTCTATAGACTGCTCAAACTCTGGCTTCATGTTTAGTATTTACCCATTCAAGTGATGTTACTGAACATAGTATTTATTACTATGTTGGATTTTTTTAAGGAGAGGGAGAAAAATATTCTGAAAGCAGAAGAATGCTCAGGGATGGAAGATGAGCAATGGCTTGCAAACATTTCCCACTTCAACAGCTGTTCCAGGAGTTTAACATCACTTTATGTTTGGGTGATTTCAATACACCTCCTGTTTAGACAGCTGCCTGAATACATGTTCATGTGCACAGAGAAAAGAATACCCTCTCATAAAATGTGGCACCTCTAAAAAAGGCAAGTCTATGAGTTGGAATATACCTACCTCTGCAATTCTTATCTGTACTGTAATTAATTTGGATAGTTTCTGGCATTTACTGCCTGAGATTTGAAAAATGAACAATGTTTACATCTATGTACGCATGTTCAGTCTTGTGAACTTATGATATAGGTGGCAGGAAAAAAATTTCATCAAAATTTGTTATAATTATGACTTTTTTTCTTGAAATGCAGATAAAAAATGAGGCATTTCCACAAAAAAACCCCAATAAAAGATGTGAAAATGTTATGAGAAAGATCTTAGTGCCAGTATTTCTCCTGCTCTCTCTCTGGCCCATTTATTTAATATTTATTATTTAACAGTAATATTTAATTATTTATGTGAAGTGGAATAACATCAACAAGAGAAGCTGGGAAAAAAAAAAAGACTGACTTTGTAGAGCAGTGGTTATTATACTTGCCCATGATGTGGAAGATGCAAGATGGAAGTGTGAGTTTATATTCCAAAGTAGAGAAAGCAAGTCTTGAAGCTGGTGTGTTCCTATCATGTTCCTATCAGGAGATTAAGCTATTCCATGACACAGACTCTATAGCATTATTTTCCTTTCTAACTTTTCAGGGGATGGCAGTACAATCCACTGCTGCAATTTTTTAAATTAAAAATGGCATGTCAATATAGAGAATGGACATGATTGCCTTTGGCCTCGAACATCAACTTAGGTATCTCTATAGGCAGCTGTAGGCATCTCAGTAGGGTGGTACACAGCACTTACTTTTGATATATACATTCACTATCCAATCAATGGAGAATTTTAGTTGCTTTCAAAGGGCGGTAGGGAAAACCTATGGACTGTACTAGGAGATGACTTGAGTTAGTGTGCAGAAAACACAGTAATGTCTTTGAATATCTGCTCCTTTCTAGAGCAGGTACCTCAGACCTGCAAGAACCCAGACTGAAGATTTCTGTTATTTCCATCTTGTCAGTGCATAGACTTTTAGAAAGAAAGATGCTAAAGGCGGGGACAGACTTTGGCACATACCTTCTGTCCAGTTCCTTCCCTGGTCTATATGGATACAAAATCCATACCACAAACTTTCTGATAGGATAGGCTGGCCTGGAAAGTGGGACAAGGAGAGAGAACAAGAAGCTGTCACTCCCAATTAGTGCTGAGACACCCAGAAAAAGGAACTCTGAAATCTGAAATGGTTTCTAGTACAGTTTGTGCCTTAGACTAAGATCATCCAGCCTTGGCAGCTGCAGTATCTGGAAACGCACTGTCCAACCCCATCCCCATCCCCACCATAGACCACTGTGCTCCTTTTCAAGGAAACAACCATTTGCCTTTTCACACCACCAGCAACAGCTGTCATCAAGAAATCTGTCCCCTCCTGTACCTGTTGGCATGGGTGGCTGGTATGAGGAAGAGAGTAGCAGGAGATGAAGTGAATAGCAGCATCAGTTCCATGCAATCCAGATGCTGCTCTAGGTGGGAGGGTGAAAGAAGGAAAAGGAGAGAAGCAGAACTGGGTGAAATCCAGTGCTGGTACTTCAGGATGCTGAGCTCAGTCCAGGCCCTTCTTCCTGCTGGGGTGGTTGTAGAAGGGTTGGTAGAAGGAAGACCAGTCTGCTGAAAGGCTATCAGGCTAAAGAAACTTTTCAGTCATTCTGGCAGTGTTGGCTGCTGGAATAACCATCTCTGTTTCCAGAAAGATGCAGCAGAGTGGATAGGAGATTCTTGTGGGCTAGACTGGGCCTCTGGTGAAGTGTGCTGTGTTAGGCAAGCAGGGACTAGAGCCCAAGCCCTGCCCTCTAGCAGAGGAATACCTAACAGCCGGGCTCTGCAAGCTTCACAATCTCCATTCATCTCTAGAAATCAGGACGTTCAATACTCTTCTGATCTCTCATCAGCCTTTTAGTGCTTCGTGGTCATGACATACCCTGACCTGAAATTATTCATGCTTGAAGTGTGGATGTGCATATGTGTCTTCAGTATTGTTTGTTCAGCAATAGGGCCTCTGTTTCCATGCAATACACAGTTAAGAAGGCCCACTTTTTCCAGCTGCATCCAGCATCCACTACATTTGTTTGAAAATTAAATTTACCTAATTTCTTTCTTTAGTTCCATGACTGTTGTTCATGATTCTCTGTTCCCCATTGCCCCTTCTGATTACTGGAAAAGTCTTGTGTGTAAATATTTTTTTTCTGAAGACTTTAAAAACAAACTTATGAACTTAAATGGTGTATCTTTTTTAATATTTCAAAGGGAAAAACTATAGAAATAGCTATCTATTAAAAAAGAATTTTGATAACTTGTCTTATTTTGTTCTGTGTGGTTAATAATATTTTTTTAAATCAAAATTTCATTGTTATTTTCCAGTTCTTCTAGGTAGATTTATTTTAAATCTTCATCATGAATTATCATAATTCTCAGAGAGCAGTCTCCCCTGCCCCCTTTCTAAAATCGGGTTTCCTGAGTCTTTGTCCTGCTTGAGGTTAGATGGGCCTTGAAAAAAGTGTAGCAAATCTGACCAGTTTTAGCATACCATTGCATTTAAGAAATGCAGTGTAACTGCTTTCAGTCACCCCTGGAAGACACTTGCCTCTCTACATTGACTACAGGTCATTTAGGTCCCTAAATTTCAGGAATCTGAATCGGAAGCTTAGTTAGATGTCTAAAGTAAGCTAAAGTTGCTAGTGTATGTATGCCTTAATTGACAAATGATTTGAAGTTGGCGTATTCACTTGTAGGAACAGGCCCAGTCAAGACGAGGATATATATTTGTTTGAATTTGACCGCAGAATGAGGACATGCTCTAATTATAATGTTCACACAGCTGCTATGCTTCAAAACAATTCCAGGCCCCAATCTTGGAAAAAGATTTGTTGTGAGGTACTCTTTGGCCTTGTGGAGTTTTATTGACTTCAACAGGCCTACGAGTATGTATTGGTGCCAAGCATTGCAGCTGCAATAATTAATTAAGATTGGGATGTGTAAGAGTGGGAAAAAGTGTAGTCTTTCTAAATCTTTTAATCCAGAGCTGCTTTGCTGTCATGTGAAGATCTAAAACTTCATAACATGTGAACATCACGATCTTCATGACCATCATTTTGCTGGTCAGCACGCTATGTACTCTATGGTAAGTGTGCCTAAATTCCATGACAATGTTAATTCATTGTTGAAACAGCTTACAACTCCATTCCTTATTCCCATTTTTAAGTATGTACACAGCGATGGCTTGGACTTGAATATATGCACCTTGTGCAAAATACTTGATTATTTCCGTAGTTATTATTCGAAAAAGTGGGGATTCTTTTGGATCTCTAACATTCTCAGGCTGTAGGAAGCAGTTAGGACCTAAAATACCGCTGAGAAGAACCACCTCAGAACCTGTCTCTACCCTCCTCTTCACTCACTATTTTTCAATGGTGTTTTTTTTCTGCAGCTCTTCTTCTTGTATGCCATTTATCTTAACTACTTCCATAGTCACTTGTCAACATCCTTTCATTGTCCTACTCTTAGACCAACGGTGCTGGCAATACCAGCTGTGTAATAAAATTTCGCTCCCTCTTGTGGGAAAATGGGGATAGGAAGCAGCAACAGGCAGAGATGACTCAGAAGCAGGTAGGCAGAAAATAACACTGGGTGTTTGCTGTTAGCAAAATGGAAAATATCACAGATTTGCAATTGGTTTTCTAGACCCCACCATAAGGGCTAAGAACACAACATTTCCAAATTGAAAGCTGACAGTCCAGAACGTGTTAGTAACAAGAGTTAAATTCCATGGCCAAGGAATCACTCAGTCTTGCTGACACATCTGCCTTGTTAGTAACTGGCAGCAACTCTCCAGGAGTCATTATCTAAATCTGCTCCCAGCTACATCCCCTGTGGTTAAAGTTCCTTTACTTCTCACAGGCTTGGCCAGAACAAGTCTGATCAGGACATGGGCAAGAAAATGTCAAGAGAAATTCAGGATACTTAAAGACATCTCTTCTTTGTAAAACAGTACTGAAGCCATGTCAGCTGGAGTGGTAGAAAAGCATATCCTGCTGCTAGAGAGGATAGTTTGTCAGGCTGCATGCTAAGCTGGTTTGTTATTTAACCTCGATCTTTATATGCTTGTAGCATGAGGAACATAAAATGTGCGTTCCCATCATGCTAGGCAAGTATAGAGCAATATCACTGTTCGTACCCTGAATGGCTTGCAAACTGAGCTAAGGACAAGCATTAACAGATTAATATAGAAAAACATACAAGTGAGGGGAATGATAGGACAATAAAAGCAATGGCAATTTCAAAATTATTTCAGAATTTCAAAGCTCCATCTATTTAACCACTTTTTTGTTTTGTTTTCTTTTCTTTTCTTGGCTCTGTTTGACTATGAGGGACTGTACAAATGGTATTCAAACAGATTCTTCTGTGTAACATCTAAATCTTTTTGGCATTCTATCAGAATGAAAAACATTACAGAAGCACAATATTATTAAGATGAATTTTTTAGCTTGCCTCATACGTTATTCCTATTACAGCATCTGGAAGGAGGAGATCTGCCAGGTAGTTTAGCAAGTGTAAATTACAGTTGACATGGATAATTGATACTCCTGGGCTGTCTTTTCTGTGTGGTCAACTGGGAGTTTTGGGGCTACACAAGTTTTTATACATCCTTCAGCTAAATTGAAAATCCAAATGTAGAATGCTGCACTAAGGCAGTATGTGAATTTGAGGAAATTACTGAAAGAAAGAAAATCACAGAGTGAGTGAATAGGTTATACTGTCCTATAGCTGTATTGTATCTGTAGCTCTTTGAGATACAGCATTTTTATTTAAGTAACAATAAGCACTATGCCTGAGAATTATGGAATAATATTGCTTATATAAAGCATAGCAACATTTCACAGCCCACTTCTCAGGGAAGTGGAAAGCAAGCAGTGAAACAGCATTTAAGAAGAGCTGGCATACTCTAAATCTTACCTTACTGAAAGAATATTCCTCGAGTGCTTGTGAATGCGTGATGATGTCACACATAGGAACTCTAGTGTTTTGTCTATAAAAATGGTCTTGAAGACTTGTGCCTAGGGCTATCCTTGCATATTTTAATAGATGGTCATGGTATATATGACCAGAGGGCAGGACTCAGGCCTCTGGTCATACACAGAGAGAGAAGCTTGCAACCCCGAACCAGGTGCTCAACCTCTGCAAAATCGTAGGAGTTAAGAGAGACAACTGTGTAAAGTGTTGGTTTTGGCTGGGTTTTAAGGATCGTTTTTCTCAGATATCTAACTTCCATTCACTGAGTGGGAAGCTTAGGTACTGTACTCTGGGTTTTAGATTTTTATCTTGGAGACCCCGTTTGAAAATCCTCAGGTCTTTTATGCTCTATTGCCCTGTGTTGTTCAGAACTCTAATCATTCCTTTTGGCATGTGAAAACTAAGGAAATTTCGAGTTTCTTGTTTATACATATGTTATACCATATTTTCTTATGTTTTGAAAGAGAATACTCAAAAATAATTTCCTTACTTATGCACCAGGACATCAATTGAAGAGTTCACAGGTCTTCTGAAAAGAATTGATGACATTTGCAAGTAAGGCAAAGAATGAAGATGATTGATTGAGTCTTGGGTTTGTGTGACATTTTTAATGCTCACAGAAAATCCTCTTAGCTGACTTTCAAAAATGGTACATTTCTCAGACTCTTTGCACCTTCTCCTAATGATTTGAGATAGAAATATTTTAGCACTTATTTTAAGCGCTTGCTTGGTCATACATGAATCAGTCATAGTGTTTCTTTGAGAAACAAGTCCACTGCATATAAAGAAAGTTGTAAAATTAAAAGGGCATGTTCTGCTCTTCCTTCTCTTGGGAGAAGTCTGCTGAGTCTTTGATCTTAGACATGTTGCCCTATTACTTGACATAACATCAGTATTTTGGATTGCATTTCTAAGGATTTATAGAAGGGCATAAATAATGATTTTTTAAGAACCTTTGTCAGTTTTAATATACATAGTACCATTTAAAAAATCCAATCCAATTAGCCGATCCAGAGATTGCTTCTCTGATATCCAGAGCTGTTTCTCTGGATATTTAAATCAAGAAAAAAATACTCTCAGGACTGTCTTTCAGTTAGTTTATTTTCATCCTATCCTGATCTCAGCTAAAGTCTAGGGAATTTGTGAAGTTATATTGAACTTATCATTGATAAGATGTAAAATAGAAGACGGATCTGCTACTTCAGATGTGTTCTTACATTGTAATTTATGGCAGTGCAAAAAAAATGAACCAGCATGAAAAACTGCCGAACGCTTTATAAGTAAACTGTATGAACAAGACATTTCCCACAAAAACTGCATTCTTCAGCTGTGTGGGCAAATTATAATCTTCAGTCTGTTTGGGAGAAGCTTTAGGTCTTAGGGAGACTATTCTGCTTCTGGAACCTTATGTAAAAAATGTGTGAGGATGTACTACAAACACCTTGCAGACATCCTGGGTTATCTAGTGGGGGATTTTCAGAAGAGCTCACCGCTGGCCTAATTTTCGTCTCAGTGACTTCAGAGGCAGCACAGTTTAACTGGAGCAAGTGAGTTAGAAAATCCCACCTTTTTTTATGTAGGGCAAAAGCAACCAACATTTTGATGGTGTCTGGAAATCCAGAGGCATTCAGGCACTTCAGGGATGCGACGATGTGATTTCAGTAAAACAAATTTCTCACCAAGGAGATTGCTGTGAACTGAAGCCACCTCTAGCTTCCAAAAGATGCTACTGCATAATTTGGCATAGCATGGAAGCACAGCAATCCAGTCTCACTGCGGCAAAGACACAAAGCATAGCAGCAAGGTCTCTATTTGAAAGAAACCACCACAGTGTTAGGTTCAGGCAGATGTAGGGGAAAAGTCAACATGCCTGGTCATTATTTTCCTGGACACCATTTCATGATGCTCTAGAACATGTGTTTGATGCACCTGAGATGTAAAAGTGAATATTGACTTCTTTACACCTCTGTTACACAAAACACTGTCCCTATGACCTTTACTGAATATGGCAAATTACAAGTCAGAGATCTTCTAGACCCCTTCTGAGCCAACCTCTGGCATATCAGAAATATAGCCACGTTAAAAATTGTTGACTAAACAATTTTCTCCTCATTTAAATTGCTGACTAAACAAAATCTCTACTTTTCAAACACATAAAGCTCCGCTTTGATTCATTTCAAATTCCATGTTTTTGATAAATATCCTGAAACTCTTGGAGTATTTTATTCCAAACTTTTGAAGACCAGCAGTCTGCTTTTCACATTCTGGAGGAACTGGGAAAATGGTGTCCTCTCTTCTCTAGTTATTGCCAAGTCCCAGCTTTGTCTTCTGGGACAGCTTGAAAAAGGTAAAATAGCTCACAGAAGGATTTGCTATCCAGCTGGAAGATCCTGGTGGCAGGCTGTGTGTATAAGATGTCCACTTGTAACAGGTTTGTTAATAGTTGATAATGATCCCTTATGTCAGGCATTACTACATACAAAGCTAGAGTGGAAGCATGTCAGGAATCTGTTGCATAAACATTTCCATTATTAATTTCTTAAAAGACTTCCCTCTCTTGGGAGTTATACCTGAATAAATGCTAAAAATGGCAATGCCATCACTATGATGTCCTAAGCAAAGATCTACCTCAAATCCCACCACGTTGTTCTATAGAAGATTGACACCAACAGAAAGGGGCAAATTTTTGGCCTGAATAGTCAAGAGAGAGCGTTTTTTTTTTTTTCTTCCATTTTCTTTTTCATTTTCTTTTTTTGTTTCTTTTTTCTTTTTCACTTCTTTTGAAGACAGGCTAGAGCTATCCAAGTCCAGCAAGATGGTCAGGAAACCTCGTGAAAACTGCACACCAAGCATATACATCTCCTCTTCAACTGTAACACTGCTCCTGAGCAGTCAGAGATGCTAGTCCAAATTAGTGTTAACATCAATTAATTTGGTTGTGGGCTGTGATGCTTGGTGTGGTTTTACGTCTCATCTCTTTCCTCTGTCATGTAATAAATAGTGCCTGTTTTCAGAGAAAGGAGAACCTGTGTGTGACATGAACAGTGACTTCAAGCTTTTGTTGAAAGAAGCTGACTAAAGGGTTGTGAACAATCTATGCGCTTGTTAAGTCTAATTTAAGAATATTTGCCATATCAGGCACAGAAATCTCGTCCTACATTATGCTTTTTGCACAGATGAAAATTAAAGTAGTAATTTTTTTTTCAATGAAGAGTAAAAGGAACAGTCTCCCTGCATATAATGCATTTAAATACCAATTTTCTGCTGCTTTTCACCGACATAACATTGTTGTCTTTTAATCACTCTATTTGATATTTAATATGTAGCAGTAAAATGTTTATATTTCAAATTGTACAGTAAACCTTCAGTTTAGGAGCAAATTAATAGTCTGGAACCGTGAGAATCTGACTATATCTGAATATTGATGATCTCACTTTCCGAGTCTCTCTGGGATTGGGGGTGTGAGGTGTTGATCATTGCTTCTCACTGATAAGCAAAATATTTCCAGAGCGTGAAGAATTCTGTGGTGTGTGAGAAGGATAAACCATAATCTGCATCAACACACTAACTTCTCCTCTGCCATTTGCATTGAAAATCAGGTAGAAGTTATGCTAAGCTCTCTATTATAGCCTCATGTATGTGAAAGGTCTTCCCCTTCATTTGAATAAGGCCTCTTATGCATGTGAAAAAAGCACATTTAAAAGGAACGTTCCTTTAATTAGGGTGGCATTTAGAAGCAGAATCCTTAAATGTTCACTTTTTGTGATGCTAAATTGTGGAGTATTTTCAAATATGTTGTAGCAGTCATTTTCATTAACCATTTTTATTTTTATTTATTTTTAAAAGGAAATGACATGCTCTACAATGTGAAGTGAAGGAGTAGATTAATATGACTAGCTAGATTAAGGAAATTTTAAATCAGAGTGTTTGATGAAATGTTAGAAAATGTTTAAATATAGGATTAGACTTACAATATAGAAAGCAGTCAAGGAGATCAAAAGAACTCTGTTCAGAAAGTCCTATTAAAAAGAGAGGAAAAAATCTATTGAGTGAATTCTTATAGCTAAATGATTAAAGTGTTTTTAATATATTACATTCAATCTGACTTTAAAATAAAAATAAACAGTACAGAGTGTGCACGAAGCAGAGATTGTATTCATTTTTTAGTAAAGATGAAGTGACTGTGCCTATATGAAACTGTCATAAAACATATATATGCTACTATGGAATTCAACTTAAAAGGAGTTCCCTGGAGAATAATTTTAAATCTGGCATGCAGCTTTACGGAGACAGAAGTTAACTGATTGGCATCTGTAAGAATATGGATTTCTTTAAATCCATATTTGATTTTCTATCCCTTAAAAAAATCACATGTAAACTAATAACTACATCTTAAGCAAACCTTTAGAAGAACATTCTTAATCCTCTAGAGAGTCAATAGAAATGCCTCTAACTTTGGCATCGTACAACTAACCAAGATCATAGGAGTGTCTTCCATAGCTGTCAGTGTCTTCTGTATCTCAACAATCTAGGTTTGTTTTGTTTTGTTTTTAATTAATGTTAGACTGGGTTCTTGAATCATGGGTAACACTCAGTGTTGACAGGACCCTGCATGCTTCTTTAATCCCCCGTTGGAAAACTTTACAAGAAATACACAGTGAATAATTTGGATTACAATGTACTGTTCACATTAGACTGAAGTTTCTTCCTATTTTTTAGCAATCTGAGACTTTAGTAGGTTTTCATTATATAGCATAAACAAATACTGGGCACATAAATATTGTACAGCTGTATGTGCAGTGTAAATCACCTGTAAAATACACTTCCCATTCTACTGATGTACTTTTGTTTTAGTGCTTTAAAAAGCAAAAATAAAAAAGAGGCTTTAATGTGGTGTACAGCCCCTCAATGCCCAACTGAACCACAGAATTCTTTCTGAATTCATTCCCTAGTCCTTCATTTATTCAAATAAATATCATTACAGCAGTGATGAATTTCAATCAAAATGCATACAAATTTGTATTTCAAAGTCCTATTTTAATTTGGCATGATTATTCACTAGTAGATGTGGACTTCTTACTTTTCCTAGTTTCCTCTATCTCCAGGTGTGTTTGCTACAATTAAAAAAGAAAAAGGGGTCATTTCATTAAGGTCCCCCTTCCCATCAGTCCTTCCCAGTGACATTTACAGCCATTCTTTCCAGATACCATCTAGAGCAACTGTTGGTAGTTTGAATACTGGTGTGTGGAATGGACAGCTTTTCCAGTTGCATATTAGAAATAACTCTGCTCACAGGCCAAACAGATGATAATTTGTTCTAATTAGTCATCAGTAAATGGGATACATTCATCCCTTAGTTCAATAACTAAAAAATATGGGATAGAATAATTTCCCAAATACATACATATTTTGAAAATATTCTTGATGTAAATCGGTGGTTCCAGGTTTCCATTTTTATCTAATGAATTTCAAGCAGGATTAATTTATTGTTTCTTCTTGCTATAGCATCACAAAGGCATGGTCAGTTGATTAGTCTATTAGTGCATACTGACGGTACTCAAGGGCTGCATTCAGAATCTGGGATGTCCTGTAATCAGAGCCGGAGAGCCTTGTGTCAATAAAATTTCCAGTTTTTCCTACAACAAATTCAGTTCCGCAGATAGGAGTGAATGGTGAGAATATCTGTATATAGAGCTACCAGTACTTTAATTTCTGTGCTCTTTGGTACTGCTGTGAGCACAGCTTGGCAATGCAGCTACAATCTAACTGCTGGCAGTTGCTACTATGCAGCAGAATGGGAGACACGCTGCCTGCAAGGTAAACAGAAGCAGTAGCATAAGAAGGTGGAAAGGAGGGAAAAAATCCTGGGGGCCCAGGGGTTAAATGGAGCATAGTCAGGAGCTCAGGAGTGGAAGAAATAAAGGTGGAAAAAAATCTAGCATCAGCTTCTCAGAAACGTAGTTTGAAATAATGGAAGACACCATAAATTAAAATAGTGAGGGGGGGGAAAAACATCAGCAGAGAAGACTGTACACCTAGCAAGCCTGAAAGAATAGGTGGCCACACAAATCTCTGAAGAAGCCACCAGGCTCTTGGTTTGCAGTAAGTAAACATGATCCATCTCTATCTCACCAGCTGTCGTTTTCTGGTGGAAGCCCAAAGGCTGGCTTACTCTTTACTTCTACTTCTCATGCTTCACTACTCACTTTATCACTTTCTTTTGCACATCTACAGAACTTTTGCTTTAGTCTTTCTATCCTGGCAGTTGGGAAGAGACTCATGATTCAGGGTTTTATTCATTCCCTCCTGCAGTGAGACAAAGTGTAAAAATTAGCATTGATATTGGATATATTTGGCATCTAACTACAATCAGACAGATCTCATCTGAATGTGACATACTAGCACTCTATTAACTTCAAGCAGTCTCATCAGTAACTTCCTAGCTTTCCATATTGACAAGCATTCTTAAAAAACATGTTTAATCAATCCTTTTTTTTTTTCCTTTACTCTGAAACAGCACTGGGGAGAAGTGTTGATATCATGATATGCAGTAAATATTTCAGTGAAAGTAAAGAAGATAGTAATTAGTAGAACTAGAAATTGGAAAGAAGCTGCTAGGTACCCAGGGATCAGGCCTGGGACAGAATGTTTTCATACTGGCATTAATGACTTAGCACAAAAGAGGGTACTGATGAAATTAAATGATAATACAAAGCAATATTGAAATATCATCTGAGAAGAACCAGATGACCTCGAAGACAGACACAGCAGAAATAGGATAACAATTGAAATTTGAACTATTGTGTTTTTTCTGTACTAATGCGATAATTTGATATATCAGACAAGTTATTTCTGGACACAAGATATGATTCCAATTATCCATTTTGAAGATGAATTACACCAATAAAATGCAGAGGACTACTACAGTAATCAGGAGAACAGAAAGGACAACTTATGAAGAGTTAAAGGAATGGGATTGTTTGTCTTAACAAAATAAGGGGTAAGAGGATATAAAATGGACTGCTGCTGTCCATAGGTGCACCAGGAGAAGGATGGAAGAGCAGAAGATAGACTGTAAAAAAGATCATAGAATCATGGAATGATGAATGACACAAGCTTAAATACAGTTTGTGTCAAAGAACTGCAGGGCCATGAACAAGATTAGGATGTTAAGATTGGGAAACAGGAGGAAGTATTTTAATTACCATAGAGTAACCAGTGGAAGAGAACTGGGCTTGATGAACTAAAAGTCCTTTCATGCCTCCTTCCTTTGCTAAGAGGCATTATTTTCCAGTGAAAATCGGCATCTGCAGCAGGTACTATCCTAGATTAATTTACACACTGTTAATTAATTCTCTTAAACATTCTGTTCCTTATCACACAACAGTGGGATTTTGTGAGTTTATGTACATAAACTTAATGGCAGAGGCCACAAGCAAGTACCTGTTGTCAGTGTAGATCTGTGTACTATGAGACCTCATTTGCACACAGTAAAAAAGCATGTGCAGCTGAATCACACAATAGATGACTTCCCTGTGGATCTTCACAGTCTGCGAAGTAACTTTGTCCACTTTCATCTCACAGTGTGTTAACAATACTGACATGGCAAATTACTAGAAAGAATGCATTAAATTCACACCTGTTGTACATTACAAAAAAGTTTTCCATGTAAATGTGTCCTGAATTTACGAGGAATCTAACTGTAGGCTGTGAAAGACCTCCTATCACAAGCAAAAGGACTCAGTCGAGGAAATCATGTTGGCATTCCTGGCACGTTAAGACCTGACTTCCTAAACATTGCCTTCCCTTTACAGAGAAGTCCTAGGTATGAAACTTCAATCCTCATGTTCAACAAGTAAAGCTTAAAAATTTATAGCCTGATTCACTTTTCTATTAGATCAGTATGAAACAGGGGTCACAACATGGTATAGCCCTTCTAATTCAAACAGTAGATATGGTATGCAGCTAATGAGCTTTCAGAAAAACTGGATAAAAACTTACACTGAATCTTAAAACTATGAAGATGATTCATAAAAGTTGATCAAAACCTTTTACATTGTCCCATTGTAAAAGTCACAGGGTCATTCTACAAAATTATTGGTTGACAGATGTAGAACGAATGAAAGATTGAATTTAGCACAGCTCTTAGTAATTTCAGGAACCTTATTTTGAATGACACTTCTAAGTTGTAATAATAACACATGGAAAACTCACTTCCCTATCCAACACACTTAGCCCAGCAGGGTGGAGCATGCAGGTAAGAAAGAAATTCTTCAAAGGAAACATTGGCTCTCAGGAGGTGATATGTTAGCTGAGTTCATGTACAAATCCTGAACTCTACCTGCCTATAAAGTAAACAAAAACATGTTAATTTTAAACAAAACTACATTTATCCATATCCCCCCAAGTGTAAACATGTGTTAAAACATCTCTAAAAATAGAGTTCAAAGACAAATGCCTTTCCTATGGGGATCAATGAGAGAGAATTTCTTTTCATCTCAGTAAAACCCCAATTCAAATGGAAGACTGCAGCCTTTGGGGAAATACCTAAAAACAATGTTAAGATGTTTCAAAAACTGTTTTCCACAGTTTTAAAACAAGCTCACCTGAGTCTAAATTTCTGAGGTATGACAGATCTTGTTAAGTAATTTTAAAAACAAAAACAGAAATAACAATACAAAACCAGTAAAACTCTCAGATGCCTGTTTCCTTTCTCTGCCTAAAAGCAAATATATGCCTTCAGCCTTGTTTCACACCAAAAAATAAAGTTTAATCAGGGAACAAACCCCACTGTTCAAGGCACTGCCTGAAGCTGGTATGGAAAGCTTCAGCATACCTCTTGCACTCTTGGAAAAGTTCCTTCAAGAAGTCAAATCTTCTCCCCTGCCTCTAGACAAAGAACTACAAGTAGTGAAATGAACACAGTCATTGTACCCTGAAATCACAGACACCCTTGCTGCTAGGAGCATTTTAAATCACTTGCTTAGTTGGCATTAGAGTTAAACCTTTATGAGGCAGACCCATGGTCAGCGCTAGTACCAGGCCTACATGCATGCCCTGTGTACAGGCTGGTTATTCAAGATTCTAGAAAACACTTATATTAACAGAGGAAAAATTGTCATTGATAAGTATGAGCTACAGCAAATGTTGCCTATGTATCCTCCATTTATTAGCTCCCGAGAATGTAACTTCATGAGAGGAATTTTTGTCATAACTAAATAAGTACAGTTCCATATATGAATACTTTCCAGGAAGTCCCAAACAATTTTGCATGGTACATACCTGTAGGTCACCATTACAAGGGCCTTAGCACTTTGCTGAAACCTAAGGTCAGTTTCTTCAACCCATTATATCACTGATTTTTAATGTAAATGGAATGCTTCCTATTTTTACAGTAGACTTTGTGACCTGTCATTGCAGACTGGCTTTCTGTTATACCAGGCACGGAGTAAACATGGAACAAATGCATGATCCCGGTTTTGAACAGCTTCCAAGCTAAGTAACTCTAAGAACTATACTTCAGTTTGAACATACAACCTCCCAGAAAAAAAATAAAAAAAGAACCAATGCTATTTGTTTGGACTTACGCAAGATCTGTGTCATCATTTTCCAGCTCATTTCTGTTTATTTGTTTACCTCTAACAACTTCTTTATCATCCTCTTTCATATACTAGCTTTCTGGCAAACAGATTAATAAAGTCTTGGGTTAATATACGAGAAGAGTTTATAGTGTGTGGCACTGGGCCTTATGCGAGACATATCTGACTCATGAGAAATATTGCAGTTGCAATTTAGACCCAAAATCTAGCTGCCTCTGGCTTGATATTCTCCAGAAGAAGATGAAAGACTTGTCTGTATGTGTGTGGGTTTATGGAAGAAAGTCTAATTTCCAGGTAGCTGCTTCTCTTCCAAAGTAAGTGTAATCCATACAAAAAAGCCTGGATGCCTTTGTCTCCTACACAAATTTAATGCTTCCAGCTCTTGCCGATTAGATGGTGTGCTTGCTCTCACTCTCTCTTCTAAAATCCATGAATGAATGTCATAATATTCATATAAGCTTTTACTAAATTACTTTTTAAAGTGAAATGTATGGGGGGAAAAAAGCAAGATTTCACACTAAAATTATCGAAGGTGAGAAAGAAGGAAATATGTATTCTTAAATGTCTTTGATTAAAATGTAGACTTATTTTCTTTTGAAGAAGAGAGGAATTTGATTTTGATTTTAAGCCTCCTGAAGTGTCCATATGTGTATCTCAACTGTAAGATATGAAAATGAAATACAGGACAGAAGATCTAAAACAGAAAAGAATTTTAGAGCAAGACGATAATATTTCAAGAAGATATATATTCCAGTATTTTTAAAGAGAATATTTCATTTTCTATGAAAAAAATTCATTGTACTTTTTAAAAACCTCAACCTTTAAGATGGCTGAAGTTTATTTAATGATTTAAACTATTCAGTGTTTGATATAGGTAGAGACAATTTTTTCCTTGACAGAAATATGCTGAAAGTGTAAAGGCAAAAATTGCCAGGACCTAGAAAGCACATGGTTGATTTCAAGTATATGGAAGGAATTAAGTATGTGTGTATACAGAAAGGAAGTGAAAAAGAAAAGAAATGATCCTGTAAAGAGGATAACAGATGGTTCCATTTGATCAGAAAGCTGGCTAGGATTTCTTTGCAATCACTTTTTGATAATTTATAAGAATTATTTCCTTAGTTTATCTAGCTTGTGGATACTAATTGTCTGATTTCATACATCACTTACTGAACGTTTGACTTAATTAAATGGTAAAACAAGACATCTGTTGACTATCTTTAATATTTGTAAGTAACTAGACGTAATATAGAATGAAGATACTAAATTAGAAGAAAAGAAAAATGTGATAAGAAGGCAATGCCACTTGTTAAATTTACTCTTTTCCGCTTCCCTGGGTGATATATCACAGAAAGGTTGTCTGAGCTGTCACTGTGGCATCACTAAGAGGATGTACACAACATCTTCCATTCAAATTACCTTTCAAATCAATCACCCTCATCAGGCTGCTATCTTCATCTGATGGCTGTAGGACAAATGTTTTGGCTTATAGGTAGGAAATGTTAGCATTTGAAAGAGCTCTGAGAAAGAAGGTTCAATGGTTAACTTTGATAAATTGTGTTAAGAAAGGACAGTAAATAATATACTTGTTGAAATACTTCATGCAACTGGCTTGCAATTTCTGAAATAAAAAGGCTGCTCTATACTTTTTTTTTCCAAAATGAGTAAAAAATATGTCCCTGAAAAACCTAGAATGAATACTTACTGGGTTCTCCCAGAGATGTATTATTCAAAAATGCACTAACATGGCACACCCATGTATTGGTTGTAGAACTGTCTTCTGAATCTTAAATTACTTTGTTTATCTGAAAGACTGTGAATTTTCCCACTAGTGTGTAGAAAAGCATGAAGCAAATAGCTGGGATGGCATGAAGGTTTGTGTTATGTTCCAGTCAGATTAAACCATAAATCAGAAGCCTGATTATGTTATTTAATAACACATTAAATAGTCCTTATGCCCTTAATACTGCATAATTGTGAGTTAAATAACAGCTTCAAATATTTTCTGTGGTATTCTCATTTTTTATACAGTAGCTTTTTAAATATGATAAATGATATTCAGTTTCAAATGCATTGTAAATACTGCAAGCATATTACCAATACACATTTTAGAATTTTCTAATCTTGCTTTAACACATATGGTATTATCAATTACTTACACTATTTTAATATAATGTAACATTTCTTTAAAATGACATACAATTTATACTGGATGTCACTAGCCCCTGGACTACCTTGGCACATATTTATACATTTCAGCTACAATTTATCACCTTGTGAAATACACTTTGTGTAATTGAAAATAATGACACAAAAATCATCTACTCTTATACACTGGTAGTATGATATACTATCCTGATAGCTTAGTGTACTATATGAAGTCAGTCTGCAGAGCCATGCCTTTGAAATATGATTTAAAACAGAATTTATAATGTCACAGAATTACATAAAATTCTGTGAAATTGTGCAGATAATCATTTAAATCTCCCTACATGAAAAGATAATTGCTCCAGAAATTAACTGTACCTGGGGTTCATTCATTTGGTCATGGCTAGTTTCTTATATAGTGATGATTTGATATTAGAGCTAATTAAGATCAGGTCAGAGTTGCTGAAGGTCAGACATTAATGCACAGGATCATTGAAATGATAATTATAAACAGATTAGGAAGCTACGGTCTTTTATAAGGGGTTATTAGATAATTACTGTGTGAGTGTACGGCTTACTGTAATAATGGATTATCGACTACTTACAGCGTTTTAAGGGTGAGAGTATATTACTTCCTCAAGGACTAAGAGGAATAATGTTGTTGGAACTCAGGGCTCTGTAAATAAAATAGCACCAATTGCTTTTCAATTTTCTTCTAGAGAATATGTTCCCTTCTTGGAATAAACTGTATCATTTTATCTCAATGGGACTTTAAATATTTGTATAGCTGGGAAGGTCCTTTACTTTTTTTTTCCCCTTTTGGAGAAGAAAGAAGAAAATTAATTTTAAAAATAAAGATTTTATTCTGTTTTAGATACATAGCTAAGGCTGCCAGAAGCTTTACCAACAGCAATAGAATGGGAACAATAAACATTTTGCAATGATTCAGGGAAGAGATACTGAAAAGAGTAACCTGAAAATTACTGATGTAACAATTGCACACTTCCTTCTGTTATTGATATGGCTTTTATTCTAACATAACATTTCACAAATAAAAAATAACAACATAAATAACTAAATAATAAAATAATTGTTGTATAGCTGTAGCACACCTTGATCTACTACTGGTTGAACTCCATTTAATTTGGAGCTTTGTGCATCAGAGCATGACCTATAAATCTGTAAGGAGGAAAAGGGCTTGAAAAGAGCTTCTGGAAAGATAGCATCATTTAAATACTGCAGAAGACACTCACAGACAGGTTCCAAAAGTGGCTAGTGTAAAAGAAAAGGAAAGTCATTCATGCCACCTATGGTGACAATGACTGTATGACCAAAAAAGTAAAACAAACATGAAGGACACCTATGTGGTCTCCTTTGAAAATAAGACTGTTTTTATTGTGTAGTCCTTCTATGCAGAACAAAAGAGATAACCTTTGGAGAGAAGGTACTTTATTCTCTTGGACAAAAATTGTCACACATAATAGCAATGTTGAGTTGTAGATGGAAAAGGATGTATTTAGTCCAATCTTTTCTACAGAGGGAGGAACAAGACACATGAATATGTGACTTCTTGGGTGGGTCCCACACCTGGTTTTAGAGAAGACTGGAAAGGCTACAAGGGGGCTGAGTGGCACTGGTATTGGGGCAAGCAGACCACTTACACCTGCAGACCCCTGAAAATATCTGGCACCTACAGTGGAATAAAACCAGCACAAAACAAGAACAGAAAGGAGTCTTTCCTTGCCCACAACTATGAGAAGAGATCTCCACCACCTGATTCTTCTCAGATCTTTCTCCATCAATGGTAATAGGAGGACTGTTATTGCCTACTATGCCTTAGGATGTGCTGCAATACTGGGCCAGTATTTCAGCACAGGAGACAGGAAAGTCCCCTCTCTGAATCTTGGAAAGAAGCAAGCTGGGAGGAGCTTTGAGTCATTGTTTTTTCACCTTTCCTAGGAGACAAAGGTATTCTAGACCGATCTTATGGATGCCAGAATCAAACACTTCTGGCTGTCCTAAAAGCCTTAAAAAACGTCAGCCCTTGTTGGATGTGAACTGATCCCTGACCTCCGTTCCTCTTACATCCCCAAGTTCAGGCATCAAACTGAACCCCCCCCCATTATCTACCCAGTTTTACTTCTGAGAAAATGTAAATATCATTTAGTAAATAAAGGCAAGTATTGATAATTTAACATTTAGCCTAACTTTGGCTAAACTACAGGCCCAATCTACCTTGCTAACACATATGTATGTCAACAATATTAAAAATAATTACATTTTCATTTGCTTATGTCTGAGGTCAGCCTGTCCTCTATGTTTTCAATCCATGGATGTAAATCTTGCAGCATTGCCATATAAACACAAGTGTCAGCCAAATCTATTTGGCTATATCCTCAATCTTCTATTGAGCATCTTGGGGCTGCTTGGAGCAATGGGTGAAGGAAAAGTCTCAGGAATATAATGCAGGTATAACAGCACCTCCTGGATTAGGGGGAGCACATCACTTTGCCTCGCTCATCTCTTCGTGTGAGGTAATATCTGGCACACCAGCCTGATTTTAACAGAATAACTCTTAAAACTGAAGAAATTCTGCACTGTCTGTATTGCAAAAGATTTGCACATCTATATGAGAAAGAATGTGGCATATTAAGGCCTCAAGGATATCATCCCATGCTATCTTTTTACACAGAAAGCTAATGTTTCTGTTACAGAGTAGCTATATTTATTACGTTTAACACTGAACAATGAATACTGATGTCCCACTGCCTTTGAATGTTGCTGCACAATGAATATTTTACAGGTTTTCTTACTACACAGTATGTCTACTTCTCATTTGAAAGTTATTTTAAGCTTCCACTAAATTTGTTCAATTGTTGAAAATGGCAACATACTGATTTTTTCCCCCTAGCTACCACTGCTGAAATACCTATAACTTACAGACTGTCATTTGCCTACTGCATATCAATTGATTATAGGTGCTGAATTGTGATGGATATCCATGTGATAGCAGCAATACTCCATGCTATTATTTTTTTTTTTCCGGTGTAATTCTATAGCTGGATTTAAACAGCTCCAATGAAAAATTCTGACTTTTCTTTAAAGGAATGATTCAGAACAAAACAGATATCTGATCTTTATCACGTAGGTTTTTTTCAGGGATTATTCCAAACATGTTTTAAAACAAAAGCACTTTACCTTAAAGGAGGAATCTAATTATAGCAGATATGTTAGATGAAGCTTTCTGTGTATTTGTGAGTCACAGAGGTTTAACTGAAGAGAGACTTTTGTTTGTTGCTATTCAATCACTGAGACTACACTTTGTACAATGGAGGTGTTGAAAGAAGATTTACACAATCATAATGTTATACCATCTCTTTGTTCAGCTTTTGTGGAAGAAAATTACATACATCTCAACAGTTCTCGGAAGATTAAATCTACAGTTTAAATGTGCTATTTGAACCTTGTATTCAAAACAGCATTCCACAATTAGTGAGCTATGCTGTGTGGCCTGGGGTTAAACTAAGCGGGAGACAGGGCGAGGGGTGCCTAGGACCAGTGTTTTCAGGTAAGGTGTGTAAATAATGGTGCTTTGATATTGCAGTTCTCAGCCTACACAGGGCTCATTCATATGTGTCTGTTTTTGACAGTCGTGCAGGTCAGAAAAGATTCTTTTCCGTGGGTGAAAAGTGGCAGCACTTAGGAACAGCATTACTGCCTGTCAAAGAAGAGAAGAAAATCCTGGATGTTCGGATCTTCCCTGTCTTTCTTGCCTTGCATGAATGATAGCAAGATGGCCACGGAGAGAGAGAAAAACAACTCTCTTTGAAGCTAAAAAAAAAAAAAGCTGAATATTCACCACAACTTGCAGGCCCTAAAATAATATTGACCATATGTCAGTTTTATCTGTTTATAGCCAGTGAAGGCTGGAGTACACTTTTCCTGAGACATGAGCGAAGTGGGGGCAGAGGAAGAGGAAGGGAGAAGAGGGAGGAGAGGGGCACTTGAAGACAGTGAAATCTTAAAAGGCATTTAGGAACTGCACATTACACTGACTGCTTCTGGAGGATCTCGCAAGATCTGGCAAAAAATCTCTGAAAAACAATACATTTCATGTCTTTAGGGTGGGTGCACAGACAATAGTTTATTTTTATCTCTGATATGTATTTCTATTAATAAGGTCCTGGCATTATACTATGTCTTTAACAGACATTGCACACATGATTTACATGCTTATTTATAACTAGCTACTGCTGATATAATTGAAAGGGTCTTTTGTTATAATGCTGAGGTATTTATCTTATCTCAGCAATAGTAAAACACATAGCTTTTTTACTACACAAACACACAGTTTATGCATGTTTAAGTTTGTGAGTATGTGTGTGTATATATATATGTAATATATATAAAATATGTGTGTGTGTATGTATATCTATCTATATCTATATCTATATTTATATCTATATCTATACCTATCTAAAATGTTTTCCTGAGTATTAAAAGTCCAGACAGAGTTTAGGGTCTGCCAAAGTAAGTGATAATAGGCAATTTCTCTATGCCCACAGCATCACCAGGAAGCAATTCTGAAGCAATCACTTTGCCCACTCCTTTTTTTGCTGTAGTACAATGTAAGTCACAGACAGGTTTATAACATAGGTTGGAAAGGTTTCCCTTTTCTCCTTTGGACCCAACAGGATACTTACACCCAGTAGCTATGGTACTACAGCAAATAACGTTGACACTTCAAAGCATTCAAAACACGTGAGTAAGACCCTTAAGAAATAAGATTTCAAATTAATCTCCTTTTGGAATTTTTCTTTGATTTCTGGGTTGGGGTTTTTTTTGTTTTGTTTTGTTTTTTTTTCAAAGCTACCTGCTTTGTAGCTTTTGCAGAAATATTTCCACTGCCATGAAGCTGAGATTTTTTTCTGTTCTTGAAAATGAAATTCATAATGTACTGTGTTGAAAGTTGGAGTATGGATGAATGAATGGAGACTGAGAGCTAGGACAGGAAGAGGAGGACAGAAGTAAAAGGGGACAAGAAACAAGATAGAGGGAGAGGAAGAAAAGCTGAAATGGGCTGGGAATGAAAGACAAAAGAGAAAAAAAAAATTTGGAAATGCAGAACCACCCGCTGAAGTTAGGCAAACAACATATACCTGAACTTGTAAATATTCTTCAGGGATCCGCACCTTTATACAGTCGCTGAGCAGCAGTGTAAACTATCAAGCCAAATGTACCTGTCTACATACCACCACCTATTCATCTAGTCTTTCTCTGACAACAGAAGCATCAGCACACACTAGCATGCTAGCATACTGTACCTTTGCTCAAGAGATCATTTGGATTTCTTTTAATGATTTTTTGATTTTTCCCTCGAATGGAAAAATGTTATCTTGTCAAAACTGTCACCATTTATTTGCAAGCATGAATTTAAATTGAATTAATTTTAGAATGTATCAAAAATATTCATGTTCAAAAAAAAAGAAAAAATCAAGTTTTTTTTTCAAAATTACTGCTGTTGAGAAATTCACATTAATTCACTATTAAAAATGGTGAAGCATTTCTAGGTTGATGCAAAAGTGAAATATTAAAAATATTTTAATTCGTGCCATCTCAATTATTTTTTGGAAGTTAGGGATTTCAATTTTCAAGATACGTGTAGGATGGGAAACTTTTAAATCTCAGAAATTCTCACAGGATGGAGAAAAATTTTCTGATTACCCCTCTAAGTATTAAGTTGGCAAGGTGTCCAGAGAAAAGAAAATCTGTAACCGTAGTCCAAAAGGGGAGATAATAAATTCCTGATAAAGTCCTGATTGTACCAGGGCATTGTGAGATGAAGATCCTAGCAGGACCTCTGTCAAAAACGTAAAGGAGGTAGTGTGTGAAAGCTGTGATTCATGAAGTTGTATGTTCTACTTTCAAAGGGAAAAAACACCAATATTCCCCTTTGCTTATCCAACTTCTCTTTTCTATGGGAAGAAGGAAGTGAAGTTCCTATTAGATCCCCTACTTCTTTATTTTTAGTAAATGGACAAATAAAAGAACCAAGCAACGATATTCAGGTTTTTTAGTTTACGATTTTGTCCTCCTTAATCTTCTGGCCTATTCTTCAACAGTAGGGGGAAATGAAAAAACATTGGTAAAATATTGTATTATTGACTCTGTGGCTAACAAAGAGACTTATCTGCATTCTCCAAAACCTGTTGTAAGGATTTTTCATAGTCCAGTCCATGCTTTGGTATCTCTCTGCTATAAAGCTGAAGCACATGTAAGAGATTTAGAAATATTCAAGCCTTAGTGCTGTTCAAGGTTTACATCTAAGGAGGATGTATGCTTCCCTTAATGCCATTATATTAAAAAGTGAGGGGAAGGTATAAAAGAACGAGCCTGCCCTCAGAAAGAAGTTCCACTCACTCAAATTTTACAGAGTTTTCCAAGATGAGGCTTTGGGTAGGGAGGACGGAAAGGTGCATCCTCACTACACGATGCTAGGTAACTGGGAGAGATCTCTAGTACAGTGAGACCAGGGAGAGATTTCCTGATGTAAGGACTATCCAGAAGAAAGTTGTGTTCAGAAGGATCACATTTCTGGTATTTCTGGATCACTAGATTCCTCAAGTGCAAATTTTGTATCTGAAGGTGATGTACCCTTCACTTGTCTCTCTAGCCATTTCCCTATTATTCTTTCCAGCACATACATACCTATACCAACTGGCAGTTGCAGTCCTGAGGACAAAAATTTTTAGCTCCATACACACTTTATCTACAGTTTAAAATCTGGACATAAAGGGACACAAATTCCAAAACCACAGGTTTTCAACAACCAATATGTTTATTCTCCTTATACCATCATTTACTCCTACCTCAGGAAACTGAGACATTGTAGAATTACCTTTTTACAATGAATTCATTTTATCTTTTTTTTCCTGTGCTTTAGCTATTTTTTGCAGATTATCATCCATTTAGCTCCAGATACTCCTGATAATTCCAGCTTTGTTTTCCACAACATAATGCATACAACAGGACAGTAAGAGAAAACCATTCACAGTAAATATGTGCCGAGCAGGCATCTGTGACTGTCAAAAAAGTGTGGTGCTGCCAGGTGGAAGATTCCTTCCATCTGCTCATCAGCAAACAGGGATAAAATTTATTTTCAGATGGGTCAGAGGCAAAAAATGTTAGACAGAAGAGGATGAAAAGTGATAGATGCTCTTTTCTTTGTCACCCAAAATGTAATCCAGCTTGGCATCCTTCGCAGTGCAGCAGGGTAACACAGGCACAGGCACAAGTTGAGTAAAGAATCACCTCATGTTAGGCAGGAAAACACACCGAGGACAGATGGGCTACTGGAACACCTGAGTTGCTTGACTCGAGAGTATTTATATGTGTGTATGGAAGGCTCTGTTAATATGGGATTGATGGCTTGCTATCCCATTGCGACAGTAGGCTTGTGCATCTTTTCTTTGAAAATGAAACAATCTGAAAACAATCATGAGCTGGGAAACTTGAATTCAGAGAAATCAGGTACAAAAAGCTAGTTATTCATATGGCAAAAAAGGATAAAACCCATTTGTTTTGTGACTATGGCATGCTCATCAAGTAGATGGGAGATGTGATTGGACTTCTGCCCTGACCTGAGAGACGCTAATCTGGGATCCTAACCTAGGTGCCTAGCCACTACAGATTTGTATTTGCAGAGTTATTAATAACTGTTTGTGACTCCATTATAACTCCTGGACAAGAAAGGCTTGGTAAAGCAGATATAGAAGGAATTTTGGTGCTCATTTTTAATTTTATTAGAACCCGACAAAATATTTATTCTTTCTCATATGTATAGTAAGGAATTTTAAGAGCTCTAAAGCTGATCAGATCTTCTTTTGCATTTCTCCCAACTCCGCTAACTTTCATGCAGAAAATTAACTTTATACATTGAATGAACTGATTGAAGTAAATATATGGTGAATGAAAAAAGAGAGAAGCCCAGTTTGTGGTTTGATTATTTTTTTTTAATCATTAGACCTAGAATGACGTTCAGAAAGTTGTTTATTTTATTTGTTCAGATACATGATTTTTTCTTTTTTTTTTTAAATAAGAATTTTCAAAAAAAGGACTAATCCTGCTCTCATTTAAAGTAGATGTTTTCTGTTTGTCTGTTTCTGACTAACCTCACAGCTCAGTAGAAAACTTCGGAGCATATAAAAACAGTAAAGTATAGTGATAAGTTTCACTTTTTTCACTTTCAAAGGCCTATGTTTTGGGACAATCATCACATGCAAATGTTCAGTTTCCCTGAAACGGAATTAATTCTTGGCAAGCCATTCATTAGTGCAGAAACATTTTTATTCCTTTCTTTAAACTGTGAGAAAAAGTTTTTATATTTCCACCTCTTGATTTTCATTCATTACAAAACTGAGTTCCAAATATAAGTAAATTCTATGTTTATCTAGAAATGTCTTGATATTTTGAGGAAAATAAGAGATTGATTCTTCTTTCTTGTCTTGACTAAGTCAGTGCTCACTGCTCAGTGTAACAAATCTTAAGGTTAACCTCAACAGAAGTCAATCAATACATCTTTATTATTCTGTGTATGTGTGTAAAACATCAAAGACTAACTGACAAGAGACAGCTAACATTTCATTTCTAGGACAAGAACCTGTGAAACTTTACTGTACGGTTAGTAGTTCAATCCTAAATAATTTTAATCTCTTCTTATATTTCAGTGTCTGAAGAGCTCAAAAAGTTGAAGTACATATATGAAGTGAAACAGAGAAAATGTGAGTGCAGGAAAAATGAAACACCTAAAAAATCTGGGTAAATATATAGAACCCTTATAACCATCTTTCAGTATGTGAATCTTCATTATATTAGCTGCCTTTTGTGAGCATGTGCTTCTAGGCAATATTTACCTTATTCAGGCTGGTTGATTTTCTTTTCTGATTAAATGATTTCAGAAACATCTCTAGTTGGTTCAGAGGAAGAAGTCAGTCTTAAATGCCTGCTTTCAATTCCTGTAGTATATTGTACATATATGTACAGTTGAAAGAACAGCTTTCCAAATGCATGAAATGATGCTGACAAATTTTGGCACTTCAAATGGGAAATAAATAAAAAATCTTGTCTAGTAAAATACACACCAACTGTCTATGTTAATCTGGCATGCCATTAGCATGATTTCATAAGACAGTTATTCTATAAATAAGTTGATTTAATAGGAGCATTATTACATGACAAAAATGTAAGGTTTTTTTAATCATATTTAACTTTTTACAGAGCATTGTTATCTTGTATTTTCCCTAATTCCCTTTTCAAACTGTACTTAAACATTCAAAATAACATTGTTCAACTGTTTTTTTATTATAAGAAACTAAAGTTATTGTGAAAATAATTGATACAAGAAAAAAGATGTTCTTAAAGATTGAGAATGTTGTAGTCACAACATTAGCTCTTTTGGTATTACCTGTTCCGACAAAGAATTCTGACATCACCCTTTAATATTTACATTATGTAATATCTATAGTCAAATCACTTTGAGACTTTAGCAGGATGAAGCAACTGCCCTAGTGCTATATAGAACAGAATTATTCAGCTGAAGCTATAGAAGTGAAGACCTCTATCCATTGCATTTGAAATTGGTGGGGACCTTTTACAATTCAGAGTGATAAAAATTGCAAGGGAATGCATATTTTTAGTTTAGAGAGCTGGAGCTGCTACTCATTTATAGAATCATAAAGGTGGCAATGATTATCTAATTTAAATGACAATAGTTACTAATGTTTACTGTGTGACTTAAGTCAATAAGTCTCAAGATACTTTGGTATAAGATAGCTGGATCTCTTCAGTTTAATAACTGGTTATTTAAAAATACACTCTGAAAAAAACCCTTTCAGAACTTGTGTTTGACTATTATTACTTGAAAATCAAAACTGCTTATTAAAAAGAACTTCTTTTACAGAATTTTACTATTTTAGTGTTATTTTTTTCTCTAAGCGTTAAAAAGATGCACTCTTCAGAAAACCAGCTGTGATTATTTGAATGTGTTATCCGTGCCTCTTTTCTTCTCATCCATCTTTGTAAAGCTTCTGGTCTTCCTCCTGAAGGACCTTTCTGCTGTTGCTCAGCTTCTTAAGAGCAATCTTCAGCTTTCCAGGCAGTTTACCCTTCTGCCTGAATGCCTCTCTTGTTGTATTCCTTAATTAATTAGTTACTCCTGAGTAGCTTCTCTACCCTTTCTCCAGAATTCCTTAATGGCTGTCACAGGGCCAGGTATACAAACCCCACTTCTCTGAACAAGTGATGTTGCTCTATTGCTACTCTTCTTTTGCTATTCTGGTACCTCTCACAGCTGCTAACTGGATGGAAGTGGCTGCCTAACTCACAGTAGTTTTGAGTTCTGATAGCTGACGTCTCAAATGAGAAACTCATAGCTTGGCAGGTTTGAAACAGCTTCTTCTGCTGTACTGTGCCCATCCACTGAATGTATTATTAGGAAAGGTCAGAAATCTGCAACACTGGCCATAGAAAATATCCATTTTTCTGTGGAGCTTTCTAATAACAAGAAGTCCACTGCAGGACTGAGACTGCAGAAAATACACCCAACAGTGAACAAACACAAGATACCAGTAATATCCAGTCGAGTCTAGATTTCCATTTCAGTTTGCTTTGGACAGTTTCACTAGATCAGTAGCTTCTAACTAAGATATAATCCCTCTGTTACTCATAAGGTATCTGACGTTATATGCAAAGGCAAAAACCAAGCTGTTTTTGAAGGAACTTACAGTTAAACCATCTTTCTTCACTGTATGCAGTACTGCTGCCACCTTCTTGTATTTTTGTTGTTAAATATCTTAATTCTTGTGTTCCATCATATTTACATGAACAGTACTACCAGAATACCAATGCTACCCTTCCAAACTCAATCCCCCTCAGTTAGGTGTTCTTGCTGTGCTCTGTTCTTGTAGCAGATGGACTATGGTGGAAATCTGTTGTTTATAGTCACCTAAAAGCTTCGGCCTCTCTTTAAATATGTAGCGCATAACATGAGAGACGATTTTCTTCAGCTGCTTCCTACTAGGTTATATATATATATATGCCCCAATCCAGTGTTTGCACACCTCTCAAACTAGGTTGTTTGAGGTATGTTGTGCTTGTTTCCCAAATGGTGCAGGAGATATGCATGTTAATACATTCCAAAAAGTCTCAGACTCCTGACCAGCATCCATTTCAGACAAGGGAGGCTCACTAGCTACACAGAACTAAGCATAGAATCATAGAATCATAGAATCATAAAATCATTTAGGTTGGAAAAGACCTTTAAAATCATCAAGTCCAACCATTAACCTAGCACTGCCAAGTCCACCACTAAACCATGTCCCTAAGCACCACATCTACACGGCTTTTAAATACCTCCAGGGATGGTGACTCAACCACTTCGCTGGGCAGCCTGTTCCAGTGCTTGACAACCCTTTTGGTGAAAAAATTTTTCCTACTAGCAAATCTAAACCTCCCCTGGTGCAACTTGAGGCCATTTCATCATCTCTGTCACTGATGTGAGGACAGGTGGGTGGGAAGGGAAAAAATCGCCAAACATGAGGAGAGTAGGATTGCTTAAATAAATTTGCAGTCTGTATTTGGAAGCAGTACTGCCCATTAACTAAGGAGGCATTTTACTAACTAGTTTTCTGTCTGAGCCAAGTAAAAACATAAGTTTAAGACAAATTGTGGTGCGTTAACTTTGGCTAACAGCCAAACTCCCACCTAGCTGCTCTCTCACTCCTGCCCAAGTGGGATGGGACAGGAAGAAAATAGGAAGAATGGGAGTGAGAAAGCTCATGGCTCAATGTAAAGACAGGGATGTTGTTTATCAGTTACTGTCATGGGCAAACCTGACTCAACTCAGGGAAAATGAATGTATTGACACTTAAATATTTTCTAGTAGTGGTAAACAAAAATACAAACATTAAAACAACACCTTTCCTGTCCCCTTTCTCAGACTCAACTTCACACCTTCAGTCCAGACTCCTCTACCCTCCCTATCCCTGCTCTAAGCTGCGCAAGGGGGATAGAGGAAGGGGGTTATAGTCAGTATGTAACAGTTTCTTTCTTCCGCTCTTTCTTCCTCACACTTTTCCTCAGCTCTAGCATGTGCTGTCCACACAGGCCACAGCTCCTGTCAAGAATATCCACCTGCTCCAGTGCAGGTCCTCCAGCGTCTTCAATGGATAGTCTGGTGCCATGGAGCATCTCCTTCTGCTTTTCCTCCTTCTCTGACCTTGGTATTCCCTCTGCTGCTTCTCACTCTGTTTGTTCCCCCCCTCTGCCTGTCCGGCATTTTTTGTCTTTTCTTAAATACACTTTCCCAGAGGTGCCACCAGTTTGGCTGAGGGGCTGAGCTGTGTCCTGTGGTGGGTTTGTTGGAGCCAGCTAGAACTGGCTGGAACCGTCTGTGTCCGGCACGGGGCAACCCCTGGCCTCTGCTCACAAAAGCCGCCCCTGCAGACTCCCACTGCCAGAGCCTGGGCACCTGCACCCAGTACAGAAAGACATTCATAAAAAGATACAACATACAAGAAATACTGAAGAATGTGCATCTGGTCTGATGTGGAAGAGTAGTCTTGCAATGGTGTGGGACCCAGAGATTGGATTGTGTTTGTGTAAATATCTGTGCTGGTTTTGGCTGGGGTAGAGTTAATTTTCTTCATAGTAGCCAGTATGGGGCTGTGTTTTGGATTTGGGCTGGAAACAGTGTTGATAACACAGGGATGTTTTCGTTACTGCTGAGCAGTGCTTGCACACAGTCAAGGCCTTTTCTGTTTCTCCCACCACCCCACCAGCGAGTAGGCTGGGGGTGCACAAGAAGTTGGGAGGGGACACAGCTGGGACAGCTGACCCCAACTGACCAAAGGGATATTCCATTCCATATGACGTCATGCTCAGCATACAAAGGTGGGGGAAGAAGAAGGAAGCGGGGGACGTTCAGAGTGATGGTGTTTGTCGTGATGGAGCTCTGCTTTCTTGGAGATGGCTGAACACCTGCCTGCCGATGGGAAGGAGTGAATGAATTCCTTGTGCTTTGCCTGTGTGCATGGCCTTTGCTTTACCTATTAAACTGTCTTTATCTCAGCCCATGAGTTTTCTCATTTTTACTCTTCTGATTCTCTCTGCCATCCCACCTCGGGGGGAGTGAGTGAGCGGCTGTGTGGGGCTTAGTTGCTGGCTGGGGTTAAACCATGACAATATCTCAAAGATAATTAGAAATAAAGCAATTACAGTTTGCCAAGCATCAGAAGTCCACCTACTTCTTGAAGGCTTTACATTGCTCTGACATTGTGGCATGACAGAGGGACCTATGGAAGAAAGGACACTGGATACCAGCTGACAAAGGACAGGGCACTGAGCTTGTTCTGTGGTAAACATCACAAACCAAAACAGATCCTTGCAGTTGAAAAAATTTCTAGTGCCAGCAAGTATGCCCAGATTGTGAGAATAGAATCATTGGCTGTAAGGAATTTTTTTCAGAGTGCCTGTGGAAAACATGTCAGCAGAAGATGAATACAGCATTAAGTTTTGAGCAAATGGATCCCTAGAACCTGATCATTAGATGAGAAGCAGTTCACACAGAATCTACCAGCCTTAGAGTCAGAGGAATGGAAATTGGCAAACAAAAATTTTTAAAAGGGCCTCAAAGAGTGATCTAGGCACCTATAAGTCTAGAAAAAGGAGTAACAAAGGTAACAAAGTTTCAGGAGATCTTGTGATATTGAATGACAGTGGTAAAATCATAGAATCATAGAGTCATAGAATACCAGGTTGGAAGGGACCTCATCTGGTCCAACCATTCTTGGCGAAAGCATGGTCTAGACAAAGTGGCCCAGCACCCTGTCCAGCCATATCTTAAAAGTGTCTAATGTTGGGGAATCCACCACTTCCCTGGGGACATTATTCCAATGGCTGATTCTTCTCATTGTGAAAAATTTTCCTCTTGTGTCCAATCAGAATCTCCCCAGGAGTAACT
>NW_008795401.1:1677677-1686742 GCF_000699145.1 Aptenodytes forsteri | reverse complement strand
GACCCCCAGGTCCCTTTCCACAGAGCTGCTCCCCAGCCAGGTAGATCCCAGCCTGTGCTGCACGCCTGGATTATGTTTTCCCAGGTGCAAGACCTTACATTTGTCTTTGTTGAACTTCACAAGATTCTTGTTAGCTCACTCTTCCAGCCTATCCGGGCCTTCCTGCAGGATGGCTCTCCCTTCCAAAGTGTCCACTTCCCCACTCAGTTTGGTATCATCAGCAAACTTGATCAGGGTACACTTGATCCCATCATCCAGATCACTTATGAAGATATTAAACAGTGTTGGGCCCAATATCAATCCCTGGGGGACCCCATTTGTGACAGGTTGCCAGGTTGAAAAGGAGCTATTTACCACCACCCTCTGGGTGCGGCCCATCAATCAGTTCCCCACTCACCGCAAAGACCACTTGTCTAGACCGTAACACATCAGTTTCTCAAGGAGGAGGCTGTGGGAAACCGTATCGAAGACCTTGGAGAAATCCAGGTAGACAATGTCCACTGCTAGCCCCACATCAATCGAGAAGGTTACTTTGTCGTAGAAGGCGATCAGGTTTGTAAAGCACGATTTGCCCTTGGTGAATCCATGTTGGCTTTTCCCAATCATGTGTTTCATTTGGCTTATGATAGGTCCCAGGAGGATTTGTTCCATAACGTTCCCAGGGACTGAAGTAAGACTGATGGGCCTATAATTTCCTGGACCCTCCTTTAAGCCCTTCTTGTAGATGGGGGTGACATTAGCCTTCCTCCAGTCTTCTGGGTTGTCCCCTGATCTCCACAGCTTCTTAAAGATTATGGAGAGCGGTGTCACAACGATGTCAGCCAGCTCTCTTAACACCCTCAGGTGGATATTGTCAGGGCCCATCGATATGTAGGGGTCAATCTCCTGTAATAGTTCACATACCAACTCTTCCTTCACTGACGGTGGTTCTGTGTTTGCATCAACCTGGGTTTTTGTTCCCAAGGCCTGGGGACCAACAGTACTGGTAAAGACAGAGGTGAAGAAAGTGTTGAGAACCTCTGCCTTTTCAGCATTGTTGGTGACTAATTCACCTCTCCAGTTTAACAGTAGGCTAATATTTTCCTTCTGTTTCTGCTTGTTGTTTACGTACCTGAAGAACCCTTTCTTGCTGTTTTTGACATCTCTGGCCAATTTCAATTCGAGCTGAGCTTTTGCTTTTCTAACTGCATCTCTGCACATCCTGGCAATGCCCTTGTAGTTCTCAACGGGTATTCGTCTGCTTTTCCATCGCTGGTATGCCTAAAATGATAGAAGAAATACTCATAAATGATCAGTAAATTATGTGAGGAAACATAAGCCTAACTGTACACACAGAGTGAGGGACCTGAAATTATTACCACTGAAGAAAGAAGCCTCAGAGTTATTGTGGATAGTGCTTTAAAAACATCAGTTTAATGTTCAGTTCATCTGACAAATAGATGCCTAAGATGTGAAGGATTATTAGAAACAGAAAACACAGGAAACCACAGTGTAAATCTAGTGATCTCACTTTTTAAAATATTGCATCCAGATCTATTTCTAGTTCTAGACACCATAATCACACAGCAAAAGGAAACCATCAATGCTTTATGGCAGGAAGGATGATTCTGTGAATGCTGGATGCCCCAGTTTTTTGAAGGTAGGACATACCGGAGGAATTTTAGGTGAGATGTGCCAAGCCATCTACAAAAGAGCCTTGTACAATACAAGCTGGGATTTTTTTGTTTTATTTATTTTTTGTTTACAAATTTGCATCTAAAATTCTAACTGTAAGTCTTGCTTAATGCATGCCTTTTCTCTTTTTTAGCATTAAGCCAATTCGTTACTGTGGAAACAATATTAATTGGGATAATTTGACAAATTAAGGCACATTATGCCTTTAGATATCCTAAATGAAAATAAAATGGCTTGTGGAATGACTCTTGAAGAACCAGAGCCTCAAGACTGGGAAGCTATTCTGCACCAATGAGAGACACTTTAGGAAAAAAAGAGATGAAAGCCTTCATTTACACACAAATTGACAAAAGCAAGTTGTAAATAACATGGAAATGCTCATTTGCTTATACTACCAACTAGAAAACATTCAGAACTGATACTAAATATTTTGCTATATCAAAGGTGTCAGCAGGTTTTCACCAATGACTTTGAAGGTACCATGATATGCAGTTTCATTCCTCTAATCCTCAGGTAGACACTGTTCCCACTCGTAAGGGTGCAGATAGCAACTGAGATATTTCACTGGAAAATGTGAAGGGTGTAGAAGGTACTGATAGTTTGGTCTCCAAGCTGGGGCAGGGCAAAATGTCTGTAGTTTGGGGACACCTTTGAGGAGAGTAAAATGGGTAGTCTGAATGTGGACAAGCAAAAGTACAAGTCTTCACCTAACAGCAACAACATATAAGGGGAAATTCATGGCAGGATGATCAGAGAGACCACCATAAAGACATTCCTACCCAACCAGGGAGATGATCGAAGCTCCAATGGAGCACTCAGCAATGTAGAGAAATGGGTGACTAATTAGTGCTAATTATTTACCCAAACCAGCACCTAATCATGCTGCTATGCAAAGCTGTCCACTGAAATGGGTAAAAAAGTATTAAGAATTACCTAATTAAGGTAAGTGAAGTGAAGATTAAGGGGCCTTATTTGTGAGATAATACGGCAATAAACATAAAACTAAGTTGCTCATGAATACCTTTAATGAAGATATTGACAAAACTATTGTAAAATTAACTAATGAAAACTATAGACCATAAGTTCCCATGCCAAGTATATGACTAACACTGCAGAGCCATTCATTAAAGGAGAAAAGGAGACCTTGGCCTAAATACAGATGCAAAAAAAGCTTACAAACTTACAGAAAAGACATGTCTTAGTTGACATCAACCATATACAGATTAATGTCATTGCCATACGGGCCCTGGCAACCCATCTCAAAAGCACAAATCTTGGATCTGCATACTGAACACAAATCTGGGGAAGCTGAGATGATTGTATATGTGTTCTCTTGGCCACTTGATAAGTGAACTTTGATATGGAGCTAAATCCAGAACTGCTTTGTGTATGTCAGTCTAATCAATACAAAACAAAAATCATTAACTATGGATTATGATTGTCAGAACTGCAGAGGATAGGAAGTCAGAGAAGATAATTAAGGTTACTATTTACAAGGTGTCTGAGAGCCATATTCCTAGCTGCTTCTACTACACTAGCAAGAGGAAGCTTTTTACACTAATCTGTATTTAGTGCAAAGAGATGAGGACAGTGATTCCTGGGTTTGGAATGACGTTATAGGATATTAAAAATTGTAACCATGTTTAAGCAACCATTGAAAAAAAAAAAAAAAAAAAGCATGGAAATCACTTAAAAGTTGGAAAACCTTAGACAATGGCCAAATACATTGTACTTCACATTAGACTCAAATGAGGCTGTGACATCAAAAATGCTATTGTTTTTGACATGGTATGATAATATGGGTCAAACCTGGCAAAAGAACACCTTTGCTGATGCACAGGAAAATCTGACTGCCTGGAAAATGTAGGAAAACTAGGGGGCAAAGGAAAAGAAGTTCTATGCCCTCGCACCGGCTCATCATTTTCACTTCTGTAAACTAATCCCAAGCGAGGTGTGTGATGTAGTATTGGTGCTGGACAGTAGAGGGCACTGCTTATTTGTTCTGAAGTGAAGGGAAAACCAGGCACTCCTGAACGCGTGTAGCTTCGTGGTGTACCCTGCCCCTGGGGCCATGCTGGGCTGTTGCAATCTTTTTCCTGTGCAGTCCTTTAAATTGCCAGAAGTTGATGCACACTTCCATTGGGCAGGACAAATTGGTGATAAAAAAGAAATCCCTCTGTCTCCCACATCGGTACGTATTGTTTCTGCAGCTCCAAGGCATGCCTACAATCCCTTATAGTACTTGGATCAGTGTTGGAAAACAACAAACTTGTAATTTGCAACACAGCTTTTTGAGGAATGAGTGTTGCTTCTTTTACATTGTCTTGGAGCAGAAACCAGCATGTACTCTCTACTTACTCTTTGCTGGTGTTAAATATTGTTTCATTCATGTTCATTTTTTTCTTCCCTTGTCTAAAGGACTCGCCTTAGCTGAATGCTTTAAGTTTTGTCAACACAGACCTGGTCTGAGAAACTGTTGTAAGGAAGCTGATTCTCCCATGCAACTTTGGAAGCTAAAGTGGTCATAGAACACGGCATATGACATGATTGCAGTAACACCAGGCATTATGGAGCACTTATTCCTTGAATCAGACCTAGTGTAACTGTTGTGACTTGGCTGGAATTAGAAAAGTTTAGGGTTTAGAGCAGAGGCTGGGAAAACTGGCATTTACATTTGTAAAGCTATAAAGTTGGGAAACCCTTGACATACAAAGAAAACTGTGCTGTTGATGAGAATCTACACAAAACCAGAAAATTATTATGATCCTACCACAGAAATGCAAACTGAGGAAAGGACAGACATTATGTTCTGGCATTATCATAGATCCCAATCTAAAATATGTGATGTCTCCAGGAGAGTGGGTTCTGTTTTGAACATGAATAATTGCAGTCATAAGTGTTCTGTAGAAGTGCACTGTTAATGTTTTTGCTGCACTGGTGAAAAAAACCCAAAGCAATCTCCCAAAATCCCACATGTGCACACCAAATCAGGCTGTTGAAGTAATATGTGATAGTGTCTCTTTATTTGCTATATCTATTCTGTAGAGCAGTATCAAATGCATGCCTCCATTTAATTCTGTCTAAAGATCATGGATTTCTGTGTGGTTTTGTGTGAGAACAAAAAACCTTATAGAATAAGTAGTCCAATAAGTGTAAAAAATGCTGTATATGTATATTATTGTGTATTGTATATATATAAAATATATATGTGTATATATATTATATACATATAATATACGTATTTTGCAACCAGTACTTTTGAAGACTGGTGTCCATGATTCTCTGCAGGCAGCCTGGACTCCAGAATTGCCTGGGTGGCGTTACTACACTTGGAAAGATTGCTGGAGGTCATGAGAAGCATACACAGGCATCATTTCAACTAGGCTGAAATAAATTGT
Organism: Aptenodytes forsteri; assembly: GCF_000699145.1. Classification (NCBI taxonomy): domain Eukaryota; kingdom Metazoa; phylum Chordata; class Aves; order Sphenisciformes; family Spheniscidae; genus Aptenodytes; species Aptenodytes forsteri. The sequence goes on along the minus strand of NW_008795401.1, from coordinate 1,681,670 downwards.
TGTCCAAATGTCTTTACAGAGAAACAGGCATGGCTTTCTTGAAGGGAAAGGAGGAGCAGAGAACAGTGTCTCAAACAAAAGTAGAACCTAGCCCAAATGATTTCTCTGCAGTTACATTCATTTCATGAATACCCATGAAGATTCACAGACAATTTCATTGTATTTAATGTCCTGGCTAGAAACTATATTCCAATTACACTGATTTGGAGCTGCTACAAGCATCTTTTCATGGACCCACATGCCCATCCTGGACTGCTGTCAGCTCATTCCTAAGAAGGAAAAAAAAATAGTCACCCAAGATCTTACATTATTTGGTTCTGTGCTAACTATACCTGTGACGACTGGAGGCTCAGACTAGGAATATTTTTACTGATAATCATAACCATTCTAAGAGGATCATTATGTTTGTTTTCCAGAGAAAGTACTTTTGAAAAAAAGTACTGAGAGAAGAATAAGCACAAGAAAGTGCTTATTTGCATATTGGCTACACAAAAATGGAGATCCTGCTGTGGAAGTCACAGATTCAAAACAGCCATAGATAACTTGGTGACAGTGTGAGAAAACAAGGACTCAGAAAGGTGGGGATCTGAATTATCACAGAGGTGCTGAGATTCCTTCTGCTCTCATATGACAAGAATTATATTCCAAGAACAAAATATATGACAAAATACCACTTTGAGTGCTTGTTCTTCATTAGGCACTTCACCAGAAGATTGAAATGCAAGAGCAATTATTTCATTAACAAAATTTTAAATTTAAAGCTGTTTGCCTAACAAGTCTAAATTATCAGAAAACATGTGAAGCCCTGGTAGTGATATGCTTAAAAATACTGAACAACTTGGTATAAGGTTCACTCTTCCATATATCATATGACAGAACATCTATGAACTAGATATGTGGTGTGATGTACTCATTTGCTGTGCTGAGGGGAATAGAGGAAAAAATATCATGCAGCCCAATGAAATGTTAGATCAAAATTCTGACTCAAAGGTAGGCATTGGTTGCCACAATAGGATATTCAAATTTAAGGAACTCTAAACTCTTGTGCTACTTCCCAGTGGCCATTTGACATGCACAATACCATGAAGTGATATAACAACCTGCTCTTTCCCAGATTCATCAAACCTCACAACTCATAGTGTCAATCCGTTTGACAGTGTAGCACTTGAGTGTCCTGAAGTCACCATTATGATAAATGATTTCAGAAAAGGCTGGAAGTAACTTTTATATCTATGTGCTGATTTACAGTTTTCAGAGAGAGAGCACACACCATATTATCTGTATACTATTTTCAAGCTAACTGAAAAGTGGAATATGTCAGTATAACTTTGAAATAGTTTACAGATGACTAATATGAAAGGAAAACCTTTACTACAAACTTTCCTTCATTTGGCGTCTTCTGAATTGCTGTTTTGAGCAAAAAATTGCTCAAAACAGCAATTCAGAAGACGCCAAATGAATTTCTACATGGAAAGAGGTGTTCTAAATATTGTTAGGTTATGGATGTCTAAGCCTAGAACATAGTCCAGATGGCTAAAGTTCAAGAGAACCTACAGAACTACAGAACTTGCATAAATACATGATGTCAAATGTGGGAAATCAGAGTGATGTTTGTCTGTGCAAGTATGAAGGCCTGAGTATTTTACAAAAAAAGGAGAACTGAGGTTCCCAGTCTTTTACAGTTGTGTTAAAAAAAAAAAAAAGACCATGTTCATAGATTCATAGAATCATAGAATGGTTTGGGTTGGAAGGGACCTTAAAGATCACCTAGTTCCAACCCCCCTGCCATGGGCAGGGACACCTTCGACTAGAAAATGTTCTACATCTATCCCATCTATCAGACAGCTATGGAATGTTTCTTGCAGGTACTTGCAAGATGTTTCAGAATATCTATTGTAAAATATTAACGATAGTCTCTATTATCTCCAATCTAATGGGTTTCTGAAGATTGATGTCAGAATAAGAAACATACCAAAAATGCTATGTAGTCATATTCAGCTCTCAAGATACAATACAGCACTACTGAAACATAAGGTTTCACAGTAATATTTTCTTCAGTAGAGAATGAATGAAAATAAGCATGCTTGTACTGTGAGAAAAGCTATGACAAAGATTTGGGATCTCCAGATGTATCAGGTGGCAGAGTGCGAAATAAAAAGCTAAACATCATGTGTGTTTGGTGCCATCACCTCCAAGAAATAGATGCTGCATATTTGTAATGAGAAACAATGGTCATATGCAATGGTGGTATCCTAAGAGATTGATCCTGTGGTCATATCAAGTCCTCAATGCACACAGACACATTTGGCAGGGAAGCAGCCAGCACTTCATCCAAATTCCATGAGGGAAAAATTACAAGAGGCTCTGAGAGACTCAGGCAGAGAGCCAGAGCAGGTGGAAACAGCTGAGCCATAGGATGCATCACAACAAGAGCTAACTGACTGCTGACAACAGCAGCGTTGATGTCTGAAGGTGCCTCAGAGTAATTGAGTATCATTGTGTGGGTAATAGTTTGCTCCTTTTTAGCCAAACAAAACACAATTTCAGATTCTTTTAACCAAACAACCACTTCTGTTAACATAATAGTAAAATTATTTGGAGAGCTTATGTTTGAGAGGCTCTGGTGGGTTGCCTAACAGTGAGGAGTCGGATGCTGATTAACTTCAGCCTCTAGTCCTGCTGGAAAATTCCTAGGCTACGATTATTGCCTGACACACCTTGCTCACCACAAAACGCTATTTTAGCACCTTGATCAGAATATTTTTTGGTGTACTAGATCTATACCTTGATTAAAATGAGATCACTGCCTCCTTTTTATCTTTGTCAGCAGTGGAAATAGATGGAGTTTTGAGATGCGAAACTACAAACTTCACAACGAACAGAATGTAAGAGCATATGACAATCTTCTACAGGAAAGTCTCCAGCTTCTCTAAAACTTCCTCCGCCCATTTGAGACCCTATTTTTTACTTCTTTTGTTGGTCAGTCACCAAGTGGAAGAAATTATTGGCCTTTAATGTCCATTGATAATTCTAAACTAAATATTCTAAATATTAAATGGGTGATAGATGATGAAAAAATCTTACTATCAAAGGCAATCTGATCAAAAATAGTTTGCTGTACAGGCAGGATATCTGAAATACAGTTTTCAACGTCTTTATAAAACAGTGAAAATGCAGTTATATTGATGTAAATAATATTTAATCTTGTCTCTAGAAAATGGGTTTCATCGGTGATGTTGGATTCGTACTTTAGGCTTTAGCCACTACATTTGGAATCAATGACTACGTATCTTGACTTTTGCCATTAGTTATAATAAAACAAATATGTATGGATTTTTTTTCTTTTACAGTGAACATTTTACAGGACATGAGTTCAACATATGTGCGGCTCCAGACTGCATGAGCATAATCCAAGCATAAAACAGCACATTATCTCTGAAGTCTCACGTGTCCTTACTTTAAACTTTCCAGTTGGCTCTTGAAAAGCCTTGCTTAAAAAGAACTTTTGTACACAAATAATTGGAAGAAAAATGAGGATTCTTTGTTCTTACCTTGCCATAGTTTAAAAATATTTTTAAAAATACAGGAAATTATGAGGGCAGAACAAAACGCTGTAGATCTTCTGTTTTGATAAAAATGAAGACCCTTTGATGTTAGTAAAAAAAGAATCACAGTTGTGGAGAAGTAGGCCCTCTAGCTGACAAAAACTAATGTCTGACTAGAACTTTTTAGAATTCAGTTATTTTAATGGAAAAACATTTCAGGCTGTCGTTTGCTTCTGTTTTGATAAAAATGAAGACCCTTTGATGTTAGTAAAAAAAGAATCACAGTTGTGGAGAAGTAGGCCCTCTAGCTGACAAAAACTAATGTCTGACTAGAACTTTTTAGAATTCAGTTATTTTAATGGAAAAACATTTCAGGCTGTCGTTTGAAAGTTAGAAAAGATGATTCCTTCTTCAATCCCCACCTTTCCCTTCTTTGTCCCCTCTCCCA
>NW_008795401.1:1657237-1675645 GCF_000699145.1 Aptenodytes forsteri | reverse complement strand
CCCCCAAGCTGTTTTTCAGTGTTTGCTTTCTCTTTTTTAGAACTGTAGTTGGATGTAGTGAAGTTACATATTTGTAAGTCATGAACATTTACGTTGCACACATTTATTGCATGGCTAATTGTTCTGCTTAGATTCTGTAATGATTTTTTCCAAGGCTGAATCCTCCTCCTTACTTTTGTGCTGTGCTTCAATATTAACTGAAGCAACTTATGAGAATATTATCTGAATATGTATGGCAAGTCAAACAGCTGCTAAGAGTGGGACAGCCAAGAAAGCTGTATAGAGAAGAGCCAGCATCCTTTATTTTTCTTGATGGAACCTTTTTGTGATTCTGTGATGCTTTCACTACCTCTGAATATCTGAAGAATTTAGGATTTTGTCAGATGTCAAGTCTGCCCACTTCATAGCAAAGAAAACAGACAACTGCTTGAAAAAATATGCCATGAATGGCAAATGATCTGGTAGAGAATGAAAATGTAATAATTTCTCCATAAATGTGATAGTTTAAATAACTTCCATAAAACACTTCTGTGCAACTGTTTATATCATTAAGCAGACATACATATGTGTGTACTTAAAACTGAGGTATCTAAAGTGGCAGTTATTAAAAAGACAGAACCAGACTCTTCTCAGGCAAGCACAGCAAAAGAGGCAAGTCACAAGTTGAAGCAAGGGAAATACCGACTACATATGAGGAAAAGAAAATTCACGGTGAAGGTAGTTAAGCGGTGCAAATGGAGATTTTCTAAACCTGACTTGAAAAAGCCATGAGCAACGTGATCTAACTCTGAAGTTAACCTTCCTAGATGATCTCCTGAGGTCTCTTCCAACCTTTTCTGTGACATATATACATGTGCATACATACATAAGTGTGTATATATATATGTATTCTATAAAATATCTATTACAATGTTTTCTGCTGAAAACCCCAATAAGGAAAAGAAAGAGTAGCATCATCTGCCCAGTCTTTTAAAATGATAATCTGAAGAACACTCTAAGGAAAAGAGACATCCAACCAAGAGAACAAAGGCATGAAGAAGCTATTGAGACATTTCAGATGCATATCTACATCAAGGAAGGAAAACATCCTTTTTATTTTTTTCTCTCAGTACATGCTATTTATTAAGGAATCACATGAAAAAATAAAAAAAAAATCTTTTTTTTTATTTACAGAAAAAGAAAAGCAGGTTTGGAAAAGGAAGAGCCTAGAAAGACAGTCTGTCCTACCTCATAGCCAAAATTGAAATTAAATGATCTATCTTCTTTTTGATCACAGGTACTAAAGCATACTTAGCTGAATTATTCTAGAGTGTAAATACATTTTGTCAATTCAGAAGATTTTTAATCTGCAGTTTAATTAAAATTCAAAAATGGATTCCCTTTCCTATTTAATCCATCCCTCCCAAATAAAAAAATCTTAGAAATTATTTTGGATTTCAACAAGTTGGAATCTTGAACTTTTGGCTTAAAACCATCCTTTCCAGTTCAGAAGATCGAAGTTCTGCAATTCATGCTGTGAAGCTTTTTCTTCACTTATTTTTAATTGATCAGAAATTTTTGCATCAGTTTGTTGAGAAGTGCTCTTGCTGAATCTCACATTTCTGCTACTGGGAGTGCAAAATTCATTACTTCAGGAAAGTTTTAAAGAAAGCTTTTTGACTGGATGAAAGAATGATTCTCTGTTCTGAAGTTGCCTTACTGAAACTTGCTACTCACACAATCTTAGTTCTAGAAGGAGAAAGTATTTCATTCAAAAATATGAAAAAGATGAATTTACAAGCACTTAAGACTGACTCTTATACAAAAGTTCCTGTATAGTCTTACACACATGTTGATATTATATAATTCTGCACCTCTTAGAACAGTAATGCCTCATTACCTGAGTCAGTCCCTGGGTGAAGAACACCTGAACGATGCTAGATTCAGGCAACACAGAGGTGGAAAGAGGGAAATATTTAGTAATATAGATCACAACTAAGGCCATCTGTCCTGCAATTTTCAAGGCAGTAGACCGCCTCAGGCTCCTCCTGGGCTCTTCATCACTACCAGCTACCTGAATAGTAACAGCTGCTGCACTTTCTTTCATCTGTGGATAGTGAGGAGGCAGTATTCCAGCTTGTCAGATGCTAGTGTGCCCACATTGAGCCATATATTTTTTATCTTTTGAGTCAGGGTAGTACAATAACACACTTCACACGGGAATACATTCCTATATATAGAAAAACTTCCAATGTTTTAACATTTAAATACAGAAGATGCACTTCAACAAGCCACTTTCTTTCTTTGATTAAATGCTGACTGTTCCTCAGTTATCAAATCAAATTTCAGGTCTTAGTTCTTGGTCTTCAAAGTTCTCATGAGAGTGGATAAATTTAGTGATATAACCATTGTAATCATAATAGGGCTGGTAGGTTACACGAAGAGATCATCTAATCCATCCTCCCTGCCAGAAGGCATAATCAACAAGGCCAGTATCACCTCAGGTATGTATTGGTCCAAGTTATTTTTAAATATCTCCAAAGGAGGAGCTTCCCAGACTCCCCAGACAATCTGTTCCAATGCTTTGCTAACTTTGATCACTATAAAAAAAATTTGTATTAGTAACCTAGGTCTTCCCTGATGCAATTGAAACCCATTATTTCCTGTCCTATCCAACTTGAACGTGGAAAACAGATTTTTCCTTTCCTCCCTGCAGCAGTCTTTTGCATAGTTGAAGACTTTCATGCCTTTCTGTCTTAAATCTCTTCTTTAGGTTAAACAACCCTGACTCATCAAGTCTTTCCATATAAGCCTTCTCATCAATCTCAGTGCTGTCTCTCAGACTCTTTTCAATTGGTTCAAAACTGAACACAGTGGTGCAACTAAAGCTTTACTTTAACTTTGGAATAGAGCAATTAAGTGGTGCAACTAAAGCTTTACTTTAACTTCTGAATAGAGCAATTTAAAAGGCTGAAATAATAAAAAATACAGACAAAGAAAATTATCTTTGCAGCTTAATTCTGATTGGACATTAGTAAGGTAATGCTTTCAAAAGGCAGATGAAAAAATGTTATGAAAGTTGAGATACAAGGCAATAAGAACATGAACAAACATGGAAGAACATACTAAACAAAACATACTGAAAGACACTACAAAACAAATGCCATCTGGATCTGAAGTGTTTAATGAGAAGGCATAATCAGAGATGGCACAAATAGCTATGATCCTAAGAAAGGCCATAGCCACAGTCATCCTCATCCACAGTGAAAGGGGAATAGTGGAGGACCTAAAGTGACAAGAATAAATGATTAGGAGACTGCTTTAGCCATGCTGAGTTTCAGGTGATGTGTAGGTATCCATAGAAAATATTAGAGAGAAAATTGTGACGGGAACTGAGAACTGGGCCAAGAGATCTGAAACCTGATTCTGAAACCTACAAACGTGGCCATCAATTCCATTCATCAGATATTTTTGCACACCCTGTCAATGGAGCTAGAAGAAAGAGGAATTTAGCTATATTCGTATAAACAACATCCTAATTCCTATGGAGATCTATAAAAAGTACATGGCTGTCTTTGTCCAGAGCACTCTGTGGACTCAACCTTCTCTCCCTCCCTTAAAAGTCATCCTGAGAAGTTAATGTTTACTGTGAGCTTCTTCAGGTTTCAGTTTTACTGGGGACCAGAGGTGATGGTGATCATTTAAAATATGGTAGTCTATATTTCTGAAAGATCTGACAGGTCAGAGATTATTATTATTATTATTTCTCTGAAGGAAGACTAACCAATAATCAAAAAAAATCCTCCCCTTTAATAAGTTCTCTTTTTCATACAGGTAGTTATCCCAAACAGCTTTAAGATTGTCTTTATTTTCACAGCTGGTAGAAGAGAAGAAAGCTGAATGTTAGCCATATGTTAAATATACTGTCCATTGGCTTTTATTCCTCTACATGCATTTAGATCATCTAGTACAGATGATTTTCTATAAGCAAGTAAATAAACCCGAATAGGCACTCTTAATTCTGAAGACTGTGGAGAAGTCTTCCGGATGTGAATGGAGCTGTAGCTGAAACAGCAGTGTCCATTCAAATCTTAAGCCCACTCCTAACAGTGACTTGGGGTAGGAACTCTCTTATCCCCTATTAATAATGACACTTCGTTGCCACCATTATCTATTCAATCAATTAACCCGAAAGCAAAGGCAATAGAGAAAAGGTGGAGAGGTGAGAGAGAAAACACAGAGAAGCAGGAATTAGGAACTGTTTCAGAAAAGAAAGGGAAGGGAGGAAACAGAGTAAGAGGAAGGTAATACAGTAGAAGAGGAAGCAAGTGGTAGAAATAGCGGTGTCTTTAAGGAGTCTTTTTAAATTGAATTGTACTGAGTGTACCAAACACCTGTTTGTATAGACTAAAAAAATTAGGGACCTAAGCCCAAAGGAAATCTGTTTGTATTACAATAAATTAAAAAGTAGTCACTGACATTTTTAAGAAATCTTTTTCAAAAATCAGTAAGTCACATTACACTGAGTATTTCAGATATGTAATATCAATGAAAAAGAATTCTTTTCTAGAATGAGCAGTTGTATGGGGGGCAAATCTAGTTCATTCATCAGCTCTTAAACTTTTGGCGGTGTTATTAAAAATGCTTGGGAATGATAGTCTCTGTCTTTTAACAACTTCCTCACTGCCATATCCTCTCAGAGATTTCCATCTGAGAAGGTAAGACCAGGCCAAGCATAGAGTGTATTTCTGCCTAGATAGTTGTGAATCTTCCAGGATGTCCTCCATTTAGGAATCTTTTGACCTGGAGATGAATTTACTTAGGGGTAACAGATCTTGAGGAATTTTTCTTGCATTAATTTGCATAAACTATCTCCCTTTTCTCCCCCCTCCATCCCCACCTACCCCCTTCTTTTTTGGAATTTGTAGTAGCATAACAGATCTCCACAGGTCAATGGAACGATATATGAAAAAAAAATGCTTATTCTGTTTGATTTTTGCCTGCAATTGGTAATCTCATTTGATGCCTCCTCACTTGTCTGAGCAGCAACTTCCTTACCCATCCTCCTTGTTTCACTCATTATTTTACAGGCCATGATCCTGTACTTCATCAGTTCCCTCTCTGTGGATTCCTTACTTGTAATTTCTTAATTTGGATTAAAGAATCCAAATCTTTTTAGTCATTCCTCATAGAGAGTTTTCTGTACACCTTTACTATCCTCACCTGTAGCTTTACAATCTTACTGTATACTTCTGAGGTGCCTGAGCTAGAAATATAAACTGTGTTCAAGTTCTTGAGTAGTCTCATAACTCGGTCAAAATGTTTTCTGTTTTGTCTTCCATTCCTTTCATTATAACTCTTAAAGTTTGTTTGCTTTTCTAAGCACCTCAGTGTATTGACCTGAGTTTTTCAGAAAACTAGTTGCAGGAAATCCAAGATTTTCTGAGTGGTAACATATAGTTTAGAGCCCATTGGTGTATATGAACAGTTAGGATTATTTTCTCATGTACATTACTTTGCATTTACCAACATTGATATTGCCTGCCATTTTATCTCCCAGTCACTTAGTATCATGACATTGTCCTGCAGTGTTGTCACCTAATTATTGTCTCTCTTTGATCATTTATGCATGTTATAAAATGGAGGTCCCAGGACCCTAGTGGTAACCTTTTGCAGTGTTGATATCAACAACTTTTTAACTCTATCTTTTAATTATTAGTCCATGAGAACTTAGTTTCATTACAAATCTTTACTGAAGAATCTTGTCAAACACTTCCTGAAAAGCCAGTGTCAGATGACTATTTTCAGCTTGGTCATTGATTGTTTGAATAAACTCCAAAAATATATTTACAAGAGGCAAATTATGTCTTCCACTTCATGTTCACAGCTATCCATAGAATTACCAAGTCTATTTTTTATTACAGTTTCTACCATTTTCTCCGGTATGGAAATCTGGCTTTCTAGTCTGAAGTTCCATAGTTCAGTCTGAGAACCTTTCTATGAACTGAAACTTTATTTGCCACTACCCATGCTACCAAGGACATTTTATGTTTTAACTGAATCACTTACTTCAGTGCATCTTTTTCATATTTTAGTCCCTTTGAAACTCCTAGGTGAGTACCATCTGGTCCTTGCAATTGCTACAGCTCATGTTATTGATTTGTTCTTCATAAAAATGTAAGAATGACTGCACTATGTCAGACCAAAGGTCTATCTACCTCAGTATCATTCTCGGCCAACACCAGATGTCTAGGGAAGATTATAAGAAGGAAAGGTGTTATGACAGTTCCTCTAAATTCTCCCCTGGCCTTCAACCATTTGTGGTTCAGAGACTGCTGGAGCTCAAATAGTCTGTTAATTTTGAAACTCTTACTGATTTTTTCTTCTGCAAACCTTATGCTAGTTGAAGAGAAGGCTCGACTGACTTTTCACATCTGCAAGATCCCATGGCAAAGAGAACCATGCAGTAACTGTATACTGTGCACAAAGAACCAGATCCTTTTGTTTTGTTTCATGTTTTATTTCTTGCAAGGAAACTTACTACCTTTTCAGCATCTTCATTAAGTTTACAGACACTCATTAAGTTCACAGACTTCCATCTTATCCATCCTTGATTATCACTTTTCCAGGCTGAAACTTTGTAGCTTTTTAGTAGTTCCTTGCACGGAATTCTTCCATATACTTACGCAACCTTACTGACTGTCTGTCCCTCAACTTTGTGTTGGGTTGTTTTTGTGGTCTGCAAGCAATCTCCAAGCTACCTGCAAGTATTATACCTTTTCAAATGCACCTTCTGTTTTCTTTTTAATATACTGCCACATTAGATAATCTCCCTATTTGAAATTAAGTCCCACCTTCCCTCACCTCTGCTCCCACCAGTGGATGAATGTGTGATTACAGTCTACCAGCTACTGCAGAGTAGCTTTTTGGTAGTAAATTTTGAATGGTACCCTAGTCAGTGCTGGGAGTAAGGCAAGCACTAGCTGTCTTCTCTTGGATTTGCTGACTAGCTGCTTTCAGTGTCTCTGGATGAGATACTGGAGTGTCATCTCTGTCATGACCTAACCTGATATTTAGCCAGTCTGTCTATGACTGAAGTCTGCTATCATTCCTGAGTTTTCTTCTGCTGCAGCCTTTCTGGTTTGCCTTTCTGTGTCCCCAGTCACTGTGACTATCATGATTTGGAGAGGAATGGGGAAATCATTAGCATAACTCTAGTATTACCCGCTTCTATTTATTCAATCATAGGGGCGGAACACTGCTGATTGATAGTGTTACCTTATGCCCTTTCTCATTTGACTCTGTTTATACTACAGTGTCCCCAGTACGGCCAAATGCTTGAATAACTTGTACCTTGTATTTATGGCCTTAATACTTATTTTCCTTACATCACGTTTGTAATATGGCTCTTAAGGCAATATCTTCATTTAAAAACAGGCATTCTAGTAGAATGGTCTTGCTTTTGGGAATCATCTATGCATTTGGCCCCAGTGAAGTCACTTTGAGGAGCTCTGTTGAACTAGATTGAAAATTAGATTCACTGCAGCCAGGGTAAATGTCATATGAGGTGGGTATTATGCTTGTGGGAATACATTTTTCATCTGTCCTTCCCTACCTTTTTAGATGCATTTTCTTGCTCTCTTTGATTTGCCAACTATGAGGGTAGCAAATAACACTGATCAGGAACTGACTCCCTGAGGAATAGACTGTGCTGAGAACAGTTACCTGTTCAGTCAGTGCCTCTCCTATTTTACTTACTGGCATTTCTGGGAAAACACACCTCAAAGAAGAAAGCAAGCTTTTCTGCCTATCTCTGGAAGATACGGAGTTCCTCCAGTTGCTCTCTACAGCCAACCTCTGTCTTCTCTTCCTCCAGCAGAGCTCAAGATTTTGTTGACCATTCATTTGGTCAAGCTGAGAAAGAAGGGAAGGAGAAAGTTCAGTCATCAGCACGTCCAAACAAAGGTTGGGTTAGTCCATAGTAGTCCATAAGAGCTCTCATGGAAAATTATGCAAACCCCATACCTGCAAACATAGATAAAAAAAGACTAGTTTAGTTTTGAATTAGTAAAGTTCTTACTCGGCAACCATATGACAACAAGGCATTCATCTTGGATCACCTCCCTTTTGAACGACCAAAAAATGAATGGGAAAAAAATATTCAGGATAGAGAAACTAACAGGGCAAGCAGTGCGTGAAAACTGGTGCGAAAAATCTAACAAGTAATTTAGAAAACGGAAGAGTGAAGAGATATACTGACTAGTGAATTGTTTAATGAAGATGGATTGTTTGGTGCTCTTAATTTAGTCTCATAATGTGAGAACAAGAAGGCACTCAATTACTCTGAGTGTTAGCAAATTTAAAAGTGAAAAAAAATAATTCTTTATGCTGTGAACAGTAAATCTTTGGAACCCAAATGCTCTAACTTGAGTTACGTGAGCAATTTAGATTGATTTGAACTGGGCCTTAGCAAATGAGAACAAGCATAGATTTGGTTGCTGTTTTGAAATAGGGGAGCATAGTGAAATAGCATCGCTATATCTAGCATGCCTTTCGGGACTTTAGACTACATTTGCAATTTGATTTCAAGAGCATGTTCTGTCTAGGAAAACATTCTATAGTGGACCAAAGTGTTGGACTTTCACAAAAAGTTCTGTCAGCTTTTGGTGTTATATGGTCTCTCAAAGAGCAGCTATAATATGCTGTTTAAGTCCTCATCTACAGTGGTAGATTCATTCTCTTGTGCTAACCAGAGAATTGGAGCCAGCATACCACTCTTCCTGTGAGGACTGTAATAAAATCTGTTGGGCAACTGAGCTGACTACTACAACTAAGTCTTAGATAAACACTATCACTTGTCTAAGGCACACAGAATTAATTTTTCTTGTCTTACTGTCATTATGCTTGATGACATCACTCCTCATATTGAGGAATTATAACTGAATTCTTGTTCACTGGACAGTTAGTTTATCTGCATGATGTAAGTATCTGTGAGAAGTGTGCTTGGTAGAACAAGGTGCAAGCGAATTAAAGTGAAGAAATCGAGGTGAATGTTTACAGCTGTCAAGGGCAAACTTCAGACATTAAGGCTTTCAGATAAGTTTACACTGTTGGAGTGATGATCAGGTATTCTCAGGATTAGCTTCAACAGTCTGTTTCGGTCATTGACATAGTACAACAGACATTGCAGTGTTAAGATCCTGCTGTTAATGAGAAATGCCCTCCCTAGGGCAGGCCAGCAGTCCATCTAGCCCAATGTTATGTCAGGGGCAGGTCAGAGGATGCTTTTTAAGCAGAGTGCATGAGGCTGGCCAACTTGCAAGCCATTACTCACGTACTCCCGCAGCTTCTACAGCTACTTTATTAGGAACATTGCAAGTTAGATCTTAACACGTTTTTATTATCCATCTGTGAGCCTGTTGTTTATGACTTTGGTCCTTTTTTCTTCAGATCTATCTGCTACTACAGCCTCCTAGGGCAGCAAGTTCCAGATATTCTCCAACCACTGGAAAAACTGGTATTTTATTCTAAATCTGTCTTGTACTAACTTGGTGCCACCTTACTCACTGCCACAACATTTGTGTATTGCTGAGTTTAGTGAAAAACAGCTCTTAATTTCTGTTTACCTACCCCTTTGAATTCATAAGCCCTGATCATATCCTTTCCTTAGCCTTCTCTCCAGAAAGAATGCTAACCTGTACTTATGAAGTAGCTACTCCATCTCCTTGATCATTTTAGTTTTTCTTCTCCACATGCACATTCTCTGTATCCACTACATCCTTCTGAGCTGCAGAGACAAAGGAGGCACAGGCTACTAGGATGTAGCCATGCCAGATGTGGCCATTGCCACAGAAATGGGCTTAGCTATGACTTCTGCAGTTGTAACTGCCAGTTTGGAGCACATCCTAATTCACCACTCACAAGAAGTTAGCAGCCTAGGAACACAAGCCCATCAATTATCCTCCCACTCAGACTCTAAAATGCCTTACACAGGGCTTGTCATTTGCTGCCAGTCAAACTTCCACTTTAGAGACCCCTGCGACTTTTTTAGTTTCCACTGCTGACAGTTTGGTTCTGTTACAATGAAGGTGCAGCCAAGTCTTTCTAATATAGGCTCTTCCTTTGCCATACATGGAGATTATGGGTCCCTGCCTGCCCTTCACACCATGCAGGATTTCAGAGAATGCTACCATGCATGTCAGGGACATGCATCTTTAAGCAGCTTAAGTATTTTAATCCACTTGATTTAAAATATAATAAAATGGCCTCAGATTTGGAAGAGTCCCTTCGGTTTTGGGAAAGCTGGTGACAAAGACAAGCACTGTTACAGTTATGCACTTGTACATGAATGTGGTGGGAGGGGTTCTGTGATGGGTGGTAGAGGATTTTGATGTGAAGGAATACATTGGCTGAGGTTGGCTGCAGAATGTGGTTAGCTGAAGGGGAATTATGAATATAAATACTTAATAAACATTTCATATGCACTACATTCTTCATTGCTCTCTGAGGAAATAATGTTCAAATGGCCTGCAATCTTAATGACAGAAGTGGTGGGCACAGATCTTCGGCTCATCTGTGGAGATAGGCTCAAAGGCCCTACAGTATTCCCACTGCAGCATAGGATGTTTTAAAGTTCATCTCCTTCACAGTTCTGCTTCGTAGCATTTATCCAACTCTGCTTCCACAGTCACCATTTCATGGCAATTCTCTAAGGAATTTCTTTAGCACCTCTCTTTTACTTGCAGAGTCACAGATCTCTCCATTAGCATCACTAGTCACTTTTTTGCTCTGCTTGGCCTTTCTGCTACCTACCCCTTTGCACTGCTGGGGCCAGCACTCAGGTTGTTACTACAAATTAATATTTTTTTTCCCGAGCTGCACACTTTTGCATGCATTGACATAATTAACATACACAAATCATAATTAGCATGTTGGAGTGACCTCTTGGGCAGATATCTTCTCAGCTTTGAGCAAGCGGGAAATATGCATAGCCATTTTTGCAAATCCTGCCACGCATCGGATGCTGACACTTCCGTGTGCACCCCGAGGTGTCCAGAACTGTCAGTGCCCTGCGCTCAGGGTATTAATTGGCCAGCCAATAGCATAACAGCCAATCAAACAGCTTAAGTAACAAAGGCAGCATTGTATATTTACTCTGATTATCTTACTTTTGCCTAATGAAGCTGCTTTAAGGTTTCTCTCCTGGCAAGCATCCAAAATGCTTTTATCTGCCTGCATGCAGTGGGCTGTCAAGCTGAAAGAAAAAGCCTCCTTTGTGTGCACAGTCTGTCTTTTTTTTAGAGGAGGAGCTGCAGAGAATAGGGTGGATATCATTGTGGGTGCCTTGACTTTCACATGTTGAAGGAGGCCTATAAGGGTGTCTTTTTCATAAATGTTCTGATTTTTTTTAACTTTGATCCCAATGAATGGAATGTGTGTTGAGAGTGCATCGGGCATACGTAGTTTCATCACCATGCGGCTCCTCCATTCTGGTTAATTTCTGTGTCACTAGTGATATTACTGGGCCCATTGGTTATTTGCTTATGTACCCTAGACCTGCATCTGCTGGATGTCTTCCCTTGCCCCCATCCTTCTCAAAAAGAATAGAGGGATCTTAATGCAATTTTTACAGAAGACATTTCTGAAGGGAGAAAGAAAAAAAAATCAAGAAATTAACCTGAGATAGACTTCAAATTGTACATTGCCTTAATTCCCAGTACAATATCCAACATAAGGATACAAATCTGTGAGAAAAATGGTGAGAAGAATTGGGGAGAAGGTGTAAGCAGCATAAGAGGAACCACAGGTCTCTGTTCTCAGGACAAAAAGTTTCGCTAGTTTGTGTACTTATTTCTTAACTTTTAATCCCAATTAAAGCCTGCTCTTGATTCACAGCCATATTTTTCTTCAATTCTAGAGTGATTTAAAACACTTTAAACAAAACACTCTCCTAAAAGTTTGCACAGGTTTCTTATATTACAAATGAGAAGATTATATGTTGGGGATTTTTTCAATTATTTTATAACTGAAAAGACATGTTTACACTCTTGTTTGCACATGATCCTATTTTTCTTTTAAGAAGTTTCTTGCATAGTCAAGTGATAACAACTGTAGTAATTATAGGCCATGCAAATAAAACTGTGCTGGAATGAGTCCATTCTGGCTTCAGCCAGGTGTGCCATTTTTACTGCTGTATGTCAGAGTACTTCAGTAGACTCCAGGTTGGATTTGCAAAAATACTGTTTTTTCACTGGTTTTTGTTTTATATTTACATAAAAATTTATAAAACAGGGCTGCCTGGCTTCATAGTTTCCATAAAAATACAGCCTTTTAGGGGAAAAAAAAAAACTGGTGGTAGATATTTATTAAGTGAAACTTCTACCATAAAGCCATCCTGACAGTGTAGTAGCTGGGGTTTGACTTGTTCACCATTGCTTCTAATTAATAAACAAGTACCTTTTCTCCCAGGTGTTAAGCACATCTCTGAACTGCATGAGACTATCAGAGATTTCAGCAATTGTCTTTTCTTCTTGTTTAGAAACTAACTTCCCCACCAAACTGAAACTCATTGAATAAGTTTAGGATTGTTCCCTAAACAGATGTCAGGGTGCTGCCCAGGTGCCTCTGCTCATCGTCAGCAGGGATGGGGCCATCCGCGGCTGCGCTGGGGCTGAGCTGTCCCTTAGCCCTGGCAGCCAGATCTCGGGAGGGATGCACTAAGGGCTCTGGCACCAAAGTCCTTAAAAGAAATGCACTAACCTGGAAAAAATGCAGGGCCTTAAAAGAACTGAGATCAAATTTGTGGAAGGTGGTAGTGACTTGTTCTCTGCTCTTTCATATTCAGGACGGTTCTGTGTTTTTTACAGTCATGACACCTGAATTTACAGATTTTTGTGAGTGATTTGGGAAAAGCCCAGGGACAGAGTAAGTTAAATATGAGGCATGCTCCAGGGAAGCCAGCATGGGGAGCAGCATGGCACTAGGTCATGTCTCTGTCAGCCACCTCATAAAAGCAACTACTTGTTTTTCCAGTGGCGGAGGAGAGTGAGATGCACCTGGGAACTTCAAAGAGGAAAAAGAGAGCACAGTGATTACAACTGTTCTTATGCAGAAGTCACCATTTACCTCTATTAATCCATCTCGGCTACAAGGGTGACTGAGTTAAAGAGGAAGGAAGTGAGGTGCTAGCGGATGCACTGGGAAGCTAGTTCCATCCAACCAACGCTTTCCCTTTGGAAAGCCCTAATCAATGCCAAATCATCCCCATATAAAATCCTTTAACATATGCAACCTTCTTAACTTACAAACCCACATTTTTTCCCTATCTAGTCCTTTTGATTTAATTTCCCTTGTGCTGATGTCTATTTCTATTCTAAGTTCTTAAGTAAGAACTTTTTAGGTGTCTGTCTTGGTAGTGCTTACTGCTACTAATAATACTTAATATAATATTGTTATTATTATTTTATTATTATAGAGACAATGTTTTCTCTCATGATATAATTTGACACTAACCATTCAAAATGACATGAAGAATTTATTTTATCTAATAACAATAAAAGGTTATTAGATATAATAACCTTTATAATAAAGGTTTTTCATTAATATGCAAATCAGCTTGCATTTTTACTACAATAATTAACTACCTAACCTTCCAAAATTTACAATTTTTAGGAACCACAGTATCACACAGTGTTAGATAAGTTTGCTGTTTTTTATAAAACAGATAATGAGTACTCTTCCTTTGAGTATTCAGTGTAAAGTAATTGTAATTATCTTGTGGTTTTAAGAAATGTCCAGCCACCATAAACAACGTATTTCAGTTTACGAAAGACGTACCATATATGTCAATTTGTGTTTAGTGTGTGCCTATTCCAAGATACCAAAGGAGCTGAAGTAGGTTCATAATGGATGTCATTGTTTGCTTTAGGTAAAACAAATACATTTTTTTGATCCTGTGTGTATGAACAGAAAATAGTGTGTGACAAATCCATAGATAAAAGACATATGCAGCTGTTTCTCAGTATCTCAAGCATGGTGCAGTGCAAATAACTAATCAATTTTCTTTTAGGTCAGTAACAAGTCATGTATTAATGAGTAAAACCTGTTTCACAGTTACGTGTCATATGAAAATTTATCCTCTGGAAACATAACGCGGTTGCTGGACAACATGCAACGTTTCTGTAGCAGTCAGTGTTCTATTTCCAGTATCATGTTAAGCTATTGATAACCAGCCCAAACACTCAAATATCTTAGGTCATTAAATCAACAAAACTTTTTACAGAAACTCTGTTACTTTATCAATTATAATCCAGAATTCAGAAGATTTCCTTGTACTTCTTATGCAATGATAAAACAAAAAAGGAAAAGAAAACAGAAAAGCAAACCAACCTCCCCCAAATTATGAGAAGAATATAATTTACTTTTTATTTCTGCATACCTGTTACTGAGGGGTAACTGTTAAGTGCTGCATCAGAATGGAAGGTTCCCTACAGTGAAACTGAGATTACTGCTCAATATATTCAAAATCTAATTAGAAAAGCTGACATTTTTCCTATTTTGAATCACTTTCAATTATACAGTATCTTTACCCAAATATGGTTTAAGTATGAATTTTCATTTGGGGAGGGCTTATTTCACTATGAAATTATTTTAGGAGTTTGTATCTGCCCTGCATGGATCTTTAAAAAGTAAAAAAGCTTTTTTTATTATTGTCTACGTAAAAATGATAATACATTTTTCCTCCTGTGCAGAGTCAACATAAGTATTCTTAATCACAATAAATCATCATCTCTGTATATGCGTGGGTATGTGGGTGTGAGTTTAGGTCTTAGATCTGCTAGAGAAAATTGTGAAAGGTAGTTGGGACTGTCTATGTCTATGTTATATCTACAGTAGCAAGTAGCATGGACCAGTAGAAGCAAGATCTGTAGTATGAAACACTCGGTGTTCATGCCCACACAACATGCATTTTAACGGAGAGATAAGCTCTAGGCTGTCCTATAGACTGCAGCCCATTTGCAGCTGACGTGCAATGGGTATACTCCTTCTTGTTTAGTTTCACCTAAAAGGATTTCAGTTCACGTGCTCCATGACAGCTCCATGATGCAAATCAAAGTACCGTAACTAGGGACAATCGGTAATTCAAAAATGCTCTCCTGATACAAATTAAAACACAAATGTAGGCACATGTTCTATGCCTCAAAAGCCATAATTAAGTCATAATCAAGAAGAAAGGAAACAGCTTTGAAAAGGCCAAAATATGACCTAAGAAATGGCAGATCTAAAGGAAAAGTATACCTATTATGGATATCTGTGTACAAAACCAAGGGAAGAAAATGAATGCTGAAACCTGATCAGAAGCTATGAGTTGTAGAAAAAAAGAAGCAAATGGTCATCTGTTGATACTAGAGCTAAGGGAAATTAATATCTTCTTCAGAATATTAAGGAACAAATGGAATTAAAAAGCAACATTCACTGGTTACTAGATGAAGAAGGTCTGTCAACCAAAATACTGAAAAAGCACAAATATTCATCAAAGAAATCTGTGTAGGGGCAAAAGGCAACATAGGTGTAGCATGCTCATTCCAAAAATGTCTAAGGAAAATATTAAAAAAACAGCCTATATACAAGCTTGTACAAGTAGAAGGACTGGAGGATTTGAGAAAAGACATAGTGTGCAGAACCATCTGCTGCTGAAACAGTGGATTTACAAACTGAAATTCTCTTGAGTCGCATTGGACAAGAGCCCCTTTTCTTCTTCCCACATACTTTTCATTGCAGTTACATGTGTAGCAGCATGATATATGAGGGAAAGAATAACAAAAGAAGCAGGGAGCAAAGCAACTCTGCACAGATGTCTTCTCACTGCCCCTCCCCCTGATGACTCCTGCAAGTTCTGCTTAGATATTAGAATGTCTATGAATTCATTGGTGAGAATCTGTGCCATCTAATGAAGAAAACTGTCTCACCAAAGGAAGACCTTATTTCTTGCTATTTGAATGGGAAATTTCCTCATAGCAGAACATTTGTTACCACGTAAACATGATGCAATAAATAACACAGCTAGCGTAGTCCACTTTGTATTTCTTGGGCAATGCGTTTACTGTAATTCACTTGAACTCATACAAATCTGTACTAATAGTTTTTTACTAGATGCTATGCTTGACTCAGTAGGTGTTAACTTTGATTTAGTAGATTAAATATCTGATTCAGCAGGTAGTTCACATGTTTCAACAGGTTGTATAGCTGACTCAACCTGTGAAGTATCTGGCAGTGTTTATTTTTACCAAAGGTTAGTTTATCCATTTTAGGATGAACTCTGTCCAGTTCTCCATATGGCACATTAATTTAAGTGCAAGTTAAACATTTTACTGGGAATGTATATTATAAAGTGTTCATTTAAATATATCTATACAGCCCTTCTAAATTTTAAGCAGAAGAACATTCCCTTGTGAAAAGTTTTGTTTCTAAACATTATCCTTCTATTAATATTAGGTTTTGTTCAGTTATCATCCTGAAATCTCAGAAATAAAAAAAGATTTTTTTCTGAGATATTTCATACCAAAAGGATGACAGAAAATAAAAGGGGAATAGGGGGAAGATTCAGGTTTCAGAATATGATGGTTCACCTTTGAGAAATGGGTATCTATTTTCTTTCTTTTTAATTCTTTTATATCTTACAAGATAGACAGCAGAAATTAATTTGAAAGAAACCTTGAAAATAAGGCAGACACAGGAGATTTGGCATAGAAAAATATGTAGAAGAAAGAGTAAAAGGAGAAATCGAAGAGTAATATGGTTAGCACTCTTTGAATAGCTGGGGACAGGCTGTGGAAGAACATGTTACAACATACTTCTGAATTAAATGTTTTGGTATTAGGTAACATTTAAGTTAAGTTTGAAGCAACTGCATCAATGAATGGGAAATGCAGGTGAATACAGAGAAGAACCACAGCATTTCATACTGACTTGTGTGGCAGCTAACAAACAGCAGATCTTTTACCACAAACATCCAAGGAAGAGAAGTCGTCGCACTGCCTGTCATACTACCACCTAGTGGTTCCTACTAAGATTACCACTACGCACAAAAGTAAATGAAATCTTGGCTAGTGGAATGGATTAGTTCTGAATCTTTTCTGAACTTTTAGCAATAGATTTATCTGGATTTTAATTGTTAAAATAATGAACTCAGGCAAGCAGGAGTTGATGAGTAGGATCCTAAATATGCAGACTGAACTCCGTCATAGTTAGATACATATCTATTTTAACGCTCATCAAGTGCTCCATCTTCTGTACCTGTTTTTCCTTTCGCACGTTAGACTGCTGATGGCAAGACCTAAACCTGTAATGAAAATCATAGGGTTTTATTTTGTTTGACTTCTTAGAGATGTCACTGAAAGTTACCATTTCATGCAACTTGGGTATCCCATGGTAGCAAATATTCCTTTGTTTAATTGGAATTCTATTGTTTCTCACTTAAAATGATAATTGCAATCCTTCATTGCAGGTGGATAATCTTGCTTTATTTTACTATTCTTGCTTTATTTTGTTTTTTGTTATATATATAATGTTTTCTAGGTATAAGTGAAAGTTGGATAGTTCTGGAAAATGCTAAACAAAGCATAGGGAGCTACAAAATAATAAATAGATAAGGCAGGGGAAGAATCACTGTTGAACTATGGTAAATGTGTTATAAATTTTTAGCCTTCCAAGCTTATCTTAGCTTATTCTAACTTTGCATTTCATAGTCATTGTACTGAGTACTGGCTGTACTGAGTATGTTTGTATTTGCATCGGTATGGATTGACAGAATAAATATGTGATTTTTGCATCTCCATCCTTAATTTTTGTAGAATGTAGAAATTAGGATCTGCTAGACAAGGTGATTTCATTTATTGAAATTGATTTTGGAATGTTCTTGCAGTATACTTTAGAAACAATGGTGTTAAACAACTGTAAATATGATGGTGATGTACTATGCTGTTGAACTATGCTGGAATGGGCTAAATTTTACCTTTGTAATGCATGACTTCTTAATGTATGACTAAAGGTATAAAAGGTAAAGAGAGCATGAATATCAATCTGTTTCTGTACTTAAAATGACCCCTGGTTTTATTAGTAATGGAATCTAAGTGACATCATCTTTTGACAGTCATGATCTTTAACCCAGTTTGATCTAAACCAGACTCCTTTGGAATGATATCATTAAGGTAAATCCCTGAAAGGAGAGCAAACCATTTTAGTATAAACTATTTAAGGGTATTAAATTACTGGGAATGATTTCACTAATTTTTTTTCTTATAAAGGACAAACAATTTCAAGATTACAAGTTAATATCAAGACACAACTGAACTTTCAAATTTTTTGCAGCTGATTTAGGTTTAAGGTTCTTAAATACAGTATAAGTCTTCACATCTTTTAAAACATGTT
>NW_008795401.1:1588593-1657200 GCF_000699145.1 Aptenodytes forsteri | reverse complement strand
TTGCAGTACAAACTATATTTTTATACCTTATTTTATTAAATAACATTGCACTGAAATAAAAATGAAAAAAATTGTAACTGTTTTATGCAAAGAATCTTATTCTTTCCACCCTATCCACTCCCAACCATTGAATTCATGGTTCTTTTCAAGAACTGACCATGCTGGGATTGTTTTCCTTTTCTGTCAGATATTGACTAAGAGTTTTAATGAATTAACCAAGGTCTTTTGTGTATGATGTATCATGCAGGATTATTTAAAAAATCAAATCTTGATACTAAATGAAGAATAATAAAGTTTTGATTTGACACCAGAAAGATAAGTCCATATTGTCCAAATTACCCACCTAGGGAAGGAAAGTTGTGAGCAAAAGATGTGTGATTTGCCTCTGTGCCTGATGCAAATTTTTACACTTGAGTTTTTCCTTTTTAAAAAGCCTTTAAATTATTGAATGGAAATGAAAATAGCAACTAAAACTCTCCCAATAACAAAAATACACAAATATACATTGAAAAGCTTTGCTGTTACCAACGTGAACATTATCTTTCAGTCAATTGATTAGTTTTGTCAATGTTTTTCCCTGAAAGCAAATTGCGTACGGACAGTGTTATAGTGGTGTTATCTTGAGCTTAATCCTGATATTTTTGGTAGCATTACTTTTGTTTTTGTCTTCCAGCCAGGTGTTTCCAATAGTTTTGACTGTAAGATAACCCAAAAGCTGGTGATTAATGTAGCCATCGTAAAGAATATAAACAAGCCCAGAAACAGAACTCAAAGTTCAAATATGGATGCTAACAGTAATTGCTTTTAACAAGTGCAAGGAAGAAGTGAGAGGAAACCTGGTATTGAATTTTGTGTTGCCAAAGAGAAACTGACCAGCGATAACAGAAGCATCAGAAACACAGAGTGCAGAGAGGTAGCACTTTGCACAGGAAGTATCATGAAACAGCCCATGTCAGCCCAGTAGTAATTGGGTCTTTGAAGTTTCAAATGTGAGAAGAGATGAACATTCATCTTTAAAGTGTGCTGAGTCTCAGGGATTGCTTTTGGTTAAAGTAGGAATGTGCAGTTATTTGAAACCTGACCCTGAGGTCTCTAAAAAGTTTGGCTTGGGTTGTGCTAGAACTGACCTTGTAAATTTAGACAGCTGCTAGACTACTGCTAGGAGCAAATTATTACAGCAATTGTGATTTTCATGACTAGCACAAAAGCAAAGGGCATCTATTTAAGACCTGTGGGGTCAACTTTCACATTTACTACATTGCAGAGAAGTAGAAGCGGTGAAATCTCGCGAGAATAAGGTACCGTGAAGAACTTTGAGATTCTGCATAAAGCTAGAGAAAAAAGAAAAAAAACCACCTAAGTATAGGAGGATAGTTCTTTCAAGACATGACTTATTCTGGTGTAAAAAATATTACTTAAGAATATTTTATTTTTTAAAAAATTCTCATTTACAAACAAGTATTTATAAAGAATGTGCCAAATATTAAAAAATATAGCAAACCTTGAAATTATAACAGATATTTTTATTTGATTGTTTTGCTTATGTTATTAAAATAAGAAATAGTTCAGTTGCACAATGAGTCTTTTAGAAGAGCAAAATGGGTTTATCAAAATTCAGTTGATTTTCTTTCTGAGTTTGTTATAGCTGAAGACTGGATATAAGCATAAGGTCCATATCTAGATATGATTTTGTGGTCACTTTGTTCTATTATTTAGGCCATGCCCAATTCAGTTGATTTTCTTTCTGAGTTTGTTATAGCTGAAGACTGGATATAAGCATAAGGTCCATATCTAGATATGATTTTGTGGTCACTTTGTTCTATTATTTACGGCCATGCCCGTTGGCCGTAGTCTGGATCATCCATCAGAGATTGAAATCACGGATGCAAATTCATTATTTGAACTTTGGAACAGTTGTGATTTGATCTACTTTTTAAAGTTGTTTGGGCAATCTGAATCCAGTGGTGTTATTCACATGAAGATATAAAGTTGAGAATTATTTCTTCATGAGAGATTTTAGAATTTCCTGTGGAAATAAGTTTAATTTTTTTTTCTCTTGACATTTGATAACAAAACCAAAAGTAGTAATAATTACTGTTATGATTTTTAGCCTGTTCACATCTCTACCTAGCATCTGATTATGTGTTTTCTTCAGAACACTTAATCTCTGATGGACCCAGAATTTAAACACTCATGTACACTCGTCTTTCCTTATTCAACTTACTGACACATGACAGTTCACCTGCTTACCTGGCTTATTTTCACCTTTGAGACTCAGATGTTCATCAGCAAACAATCTGACTTCTAGAGTTCACTCTAAAGAAAAACACAAAAATTGGTTTTGTATGTCTGTACTGAGATGTGATGGTTTCACAGAAATGTGGGGAATCCAAAAAGGTACTTCCTTCCAGAATGTTGAAAGCTAATTTTCATACGAATAACATTACTATAATTTGGAGCTCTAACTCATGAGCTTCATTGTGTTGGATACTATACTCATAAAATGCAGGGCTTACAAACCATCTATAAAAAGAAACAGCAAATGAGATTTTAAAGAAACAATGAATGGTATTGGTTACAGCATTCAGATGTCAAATTATTGGGACGTTTTTGTGAGTTTCACATTTAAGAAATACTTTGACAGACAAATTGCAGAGATTAAAAAAAGAACCTGAAAAAAGTAATGGAAGATAGTCATAAGAGGATAGGAGTTTTCAAAAAAGATTGGAGTTGATGGGTAGCTGAGAGAACAAGGAGGAAAGTGAATACTGGTTCTAAGGTTTGCCTAGGAAGATGCCATTAGGCATTTGGATGAGACTGGTTTTGATTTATTGCAATGTACAGGGACTTGTCTGAGAGGATCTAGGATGGAAATGCATTTTAATTTGAGTATAATATAGAACTTTAGCTCAGAGGTGCAAGACATAGACTAGGTAGGCAAGCAGATCGAAAACATTTTTTTGTGAGATGGAAGACAGTAAGCTATCCATATATCACAAGGAGAAAGAGCCACAGGAGAGTTAGAAGTGTAGAAAAACAAGAAAATGCATAAGAATGAACTCGGGAAGGATGAGCAAATGGACTGGATTCACTAGTGAGAATGTAGAATGGGTTTGGCCTTGGGTTTTGTCAACCATTATTTAAAATAAATTAGTGAGCTCCTGTGTGCTGAAACAAACAGAGATTTGAAGAATAAGCCAAATGTCAGAAATGATGACATGGTGTCATGGTTTAACCCCAGTCAGCAGCCAAGCACCACACAGCCACTCACTCACTCTCCCCGCCCCTCCCGTGGGATAGGGGAGAGACTCAGAAGAGCAAAAGTAAGAAAACTCATGGGTTGAGGTAAGAACAGTTTAATAACTGAAACAAAACAAAACAATAATAATAATGATAAGTAATTAATAATAATAAATGATTGCAATGAAAAGGAAAACAACAACAGAGAGAGAGAAGCAAAACCCAGGAAAAACAACTGATGCAATGACTCACCACACACCGACTGACGCCCAGCCAGTCCCTAAGCAGTGATCACCACTCCCGACCAACTCCCCCCAGCTTATACACTGAGCATGACATCATACGGTATGGAATATCCCTTTGGCCAGTTTGGATCAGCTGTCCTGGCGATGCTCCCTCCCAGCTCTTGTGCACCTCCTCAGTTGCAGAGTATGGGAAGCTGAAAAGTCCTTGACTTAGTATAAGCACTGCTTAGTAACAACTAAAACATCAGAGTGTTATCACATTATTCTCATGCTAAATCCAAAACACAGCACTATATTAGCTACTAGGATGAAAATTAACTCTATCCCAGCCTAACACAGGACACATGGACAGGGAACATGAGTTCCACTAGGAAGAAAAGCAGTTCTGTTTAGCCTGGACATAGATCTGCTCATTACATAAATGCCAGAACTGAAGAAGAACATGAATTTAGATATTTCTTAGAGACATTCACTAATGGTAAGGGTACCATCAGAGTAAAAAAGTGCAAGAATGAGCCATGGCTGGCAACTGTAGAGCAGACCTTGCAATACAAGAAATGAGCAGGTGAATGAAGGACAGAAGAAAGTGAGGAACGTTAAAGATCACTATTTAGTGATGACCATAGGCTCTTCTTTGCCTTTGTACACTCTCAGCAGCCATCTCTTCACCATTTAGGTCCATTAATACAGACAGAAATGGTTTTGTATATTTTATACTGTGACTGTTAGTCCCCTGTAGCTAAGTAGAGCTAAATAACTCCTTTGGTCTCCATTATGTTTTCTAGAACCGGAAGCATTCCTGTATGTCTGTTCTTAATCCTCTTTGGGTTTTCAACAGTCTTTTAAAGTGTGGGTACAGAAATGAAGTTTTCCAGAAGGTATTTCTTTAGTCCATATTCAGTCTAAAGTCACATCACTACATATTAGCATTTTCTTGGCACATCAAGGAGCTAAATTAAGTCTGGATATTCTAGTATCTTCTAAAAT
Organism: Aptenodytes forsteri; assembly: GCF_000699145.1. Taxonomy (NCBI): domain Eukaryota; kingdom Metazoa; phylum Chordata; class Aves; order Sphenisciformes; family Spheniscidae; genus Aptenodytes; species Aptenodytes forsteri. The sequence goes on along the minus strand of NW_008795401.1, from coordinate 1,652,728 downwards.
TTGAAAAACTGATTTTGCTATCCTTACTGTTGGTAAGGTAGAGTTTTCATTTTTGTGGAATTCACAAGTTTTAGGGAATATACTGAAGAAAGTTTATGGAATTCAGAAATATTTGGATGAATTAGTTCACTGACTGTGCTACCAAAAGATTTGGGATGAGTATAGATACCCATCTAGAAACCTCACTTGTCAAGAGGGGAAGCTAACAGGTCCGAGAAGCATGTATTTGGGATGCCATGGTATAATTTTGCTATTGATTCCAAGGACAGAAATCAGTGCTTGTTCATTAGTATTACTCAAGTCAACCCTTGCCCTGTGCTGTTTGCTGACTTTTTTCTGTTTAAAAAGTATGAAATTTCTTTGTGAAGCTTACTCCCTCCCTTCTACTGATGAAGTTATAATTCTAGTGTTTCCTAAGTGTTTTATATTTGTAAGTGACACTAAGTAATGTGTATTCATATTTTGCTGTTTCTGACTGGCACTTCACACATAGCCCTTTCACTCTCATCTCAGAAGTGTATCAACATTGTTCACTATATTTTGGTTGTCAGTGCAGATGAAAGTCATTCCTAGCAAAATCTGCCATGGAGCTGGCAGTCAGAGAACCGCTGACATCAAGCACAAGTCCTTATCTGTCAGGGCTATGGCATGGTAGTGATTGAAAAACTTTAAGGTATTGCATGTCATCCACCTCTGGTGGATACACAATGGATACACCAGTTGGACTTCTACTTGACACCTAACACTAGTGCTGGTAACTGTAGTGGAATATTCCTGAAAGTGAATGCATTTTATTTGTGGTCAATTATTTGCTCTTCTGCCTATAGAAGTGCATGTGTATTGTATGTATTTCTTTATAAAACCTTATAAAAGGTCAGGCCACTTATTAGCTAAACTACTGAATGTAGATGTAAAGACTTAAAAAAATATTAAGTTCATCTCAACTTTATGGGCATCAAGCTCTTCTAATGGTTTTGTAAAACGTGTAGATTGAACTTTGTTGTTGCATTTCACTTGGATAGTGTAGAACGGAGTCCAGTATCTGGATATTCTGCAGTTTAGGACCCACAGATGGTTTAATACATGTGGATCTAGTTTCATTGTCTTTGTCAAATGTGCTAATCCTGATGAGCAGGCCACAAATGCAAGACTGGTTCAGGCAAATGCTGTCAATAATCCTTTATGGTATAGAATATTACTTTAAATTGCCTCCAGTGTTAGATCAGATACGTTTAGTAGGGTGAAAGTTCTTAAAGATGGAGTGTTCTACTTTTGGTCATGGCTTGCACTGATCTAAACTGGACACGCTGATCAAACTAGGGATTTAGGTGGAAGAAGATAGAAGAATTTGTAGTCTGAAAGTAAAAAAAGTTACTTAGTATTGTTCTCAGATTCAGGAATAATAGACATAATCTTTTAGATATACAGAATGTTAAGAAAGTTTTATGTTTACTAGCAACTTGTTTTTCAAAAAATCTTGAAAACTATTGCCTAAATAGAACCTTTATAATTATGGGGGATGCCCTTTGTAACCACACTCATTGAATTACTCTATTTTTGTAGTACTTCCATGTATAGCCTTCGTGTTAGTGGCAGTGAAGAGAAAGACAGGCAGAAGAGTCAGGTGTAGAAATAAAGGTTTTGAGGAGATGATGTAGGAAGTGTGCCACCTCTGGGTTGAAATAGCATTCAGCAGAGGGATAGCAAGAGCAGCCACTTGTCTCTGCAAGCATTTGGTGGCATGTACCTTGTAAGGTGGGAAGAGTAATTTTCTCCTGTTGAGGAATGGATGCTAGAGGCTGAGTCAGAAGAGCAATGAGAAAAGAAACATCAAAAAAGCACAAACCAAAAAGTGTTTCTCCTTTCCAGAAGAAATACTACCTAAAGCTTGGAGAAACTCACATAAAATAGTCACTTTGTCTTGAAGAGTAAGGTGGGTCTAGCGGGGAAGAACCTGAGTGTAGCCTGGGAGCAAGCTCTGTGGCCTGCCCCTGCAATTACCCTCTGCAATTACCTGCTCCCTTCAGCGTGGCCTGGAGAGCATGTTCTTGTGCTACATATCTAACCCAAAAATGAAGTAAGCTAAGAGTGGGCTTCCTGCTTGGACCACTCAGGTTAGACTTCTCCCACATGGGGAGTGCAGTTGCCTGGCATTGCAGCTTTTCTGATCTGGAGCTCCTCTGCTTCTCTTGTTTCCATTTCATGGGACTTTGATTCAGTATACCCTGAAGGACTGTGTCCCAATTCTGATAGCTCCTCACCTGCCCTTGCACTTTGGTTCTTCACAGGGAGCTTTGTGGCAATCTCTACAGCTATTTTAATTTCCATCTTTTCCTGCTTTCCTGCCTCCTAAAATGGAGCCAAGCATTGCTCACTTCTCTTTTTCTGGGCAGCCAAGGGGCTGGCCCTGGCATCTGGGAAAGACTTTTGAGACACCTTTTTGAGAAGTGACTTTTGAGCATGACATGAAGTCAAACGTTATCTCACCAGGCTGAGGAGGAAGGTAATGAGCTGTGCTGATAAAATGGGTGAGAGGAAAGGGGTGACCCCTTCAAGGGCCAGAATAGCATGAGGCCTAGGTAAACAGGTAGGAGTATTTTGGGTGAGGGAAGATATTTCTGTGAGCTGGGTGAAGAGGCAGAGAGGGAATTCATCAGCCTGGATCTTCTAATAATTTCTGAAAAGTGTTTTTCTGTTGGAATTTATCTTTCTTGTTCCATTTGATGTCCTCAGTTCTAGTCTTATATTAAGAGAGGAATTTCTGTGTCTCCTCACTTCTGAAACTAACTCCAAAATAAGTTCCCAAGCACTGTTGAACTGTCCCAGTTTGACTGATACTACTTTTCCATCTGAGTAATCATTATTCTGTCAAATAACACATTGATCCTTTACTCTTAATTTTAGTAATGTCAGGGTCTAGTTAACGATTTGTGCATCTTCTCAACATTAAACAAATGGAGGGGGTGTGTGTGAGCATATTGACTGAGCTGCCTTCAGTAGACAGCAACTGATGTTTCCTACACAGAATAGAGAAATGAAAATATCACGACTAAACTGTACCTATACAGCAACACCACAGTGTCACTTGTCTATTAATTTTCTTTCATCACTCATTGCTTACTAATGTATTTTTCCATCTTTTACCCTTAATTGACTTGACAGATCTTGATTCACTTTAGGAAGAGGGTGGAAATTGCAAATGCTCAGGAACAGACAGCAAGAACACCCGTATCAAAATACCTGCAGTGAGTGCATGAAGCATCTGAGATCTCTCAGAATGGTTGTCTATAATACTATAAGATAGTGTAATGATAATATGGCTGGTAAGATAAAAAAGTCACTTTGGGAAAAACAATGTGTATCAATATATCATTGAAGCATTTTGTAAGTCTTTTTCACATATCCAGGGACAGTTCTAGATAATCTTGATTATTCTATCATATATTTTGCACATTTGTGACTTGTGTTATGCATTTTCCTACATATTGAGAAATAGCTTTGTTGTTATGCCAGATAACCTATATATGACCCCCTCCCCCATCAATTCTTAACACTGTGCTAATTTAAAGAAATATTATGCGTTACAATTTTACTATTTATACAACACCTGAAAGCATGTTTACATTGCTCCATTTCAAAAGAAACTCACTGCTCTATGAAATATTTGAGGTTGACTCAAGTCCAGTCAGGGCTCACATCATTAAATAAATATCAAAACAAACAACTGAGTTTTGTCTTTGATTGGGGAAATTCAAGGAATAAATATGCCAGTATACTGTAGTCCTGCCATAACTTTACCATGATTGCTTATATGCTTATGAAATGAAACAGTCTATTAGTACAAAGTAAATGTTAAAAATGCAAACCAATATTTATCTCTATCATTAGCCAAGCTGTTTCTTTTCCAAACTAAACATGTTTACAATTGTATCTGCCTGCTGTGACTGATAAAGCTTGATAGTACATTTGCTAAAAGTGCCTCAAAAGTTTTCCATGGATATTGACTTTACAACCTCCTGCATACAGAGCAGCCATAACATAAGCTACCTGTAAAAAAGGAATTAAGAAGTTTTTTGTCAGTAATTGCATTCTAGCAATCTGAATACTACTAAACTTTTTAAAAGGCAAGTTTGCATGTATTTATTGCAAGAAAAAAATTATATTGGATTTCCATCACAAACAATAATTTGTGACCCAATGGCCTAATTTTTAAGCTGCAGACGGCTTCCTACTAATTAATCTTACTCAATTTTGCTGCCACGTAGAACTTTAGTACAGGTCTGGGGGAATTAAAGTGGTATTGATGTACTAATGACCCAGAAGTGTGCACAGAAGTTCTGGACAAACCTGCTATGTTATGTTCCATCGTTAAGGACATCTCCTGAATTTGGAATGCATAAGTTTGTTCCAAAATGGCTTACAATGGTTTTTTTTTCTCTGAATAGTGTTGTTGCCCTTTAACGCCTCATTTTGCTTTGCTAATTAAAAAACTCCTGATTGCATCCCTTTTGGTGGTTTGCAATGCTCATTGAGAAGTTGAGGAAAATATTCTTATTGTCCATTTAAATTTTTAAGAAGAATGTGAAAGTTGCCATAGAAAGGATGGAAAATGTAGTGTTTCATAAAGCAAAGAGATCTGAAACAGGAAAACTGAGTAAAAGGGGAGAACTGGGAGCCTCAGGAGTGTACGTGTTTTTTCCTGGTTTTGCTGGAAGCTGCTTTGACATGTTCAGATGTTGATTACGACCTTGGTCAGAACTGTCAAGCCACCTTTTTTTTTAGGACTTTGAGCTAAATATATGTTTATAAAGTAAAAACATAAAGTGTTTTGTATAGCCTAAATAAAAATCACTTACCTTCTCAAAGAACTGGGAGCCTCAGGAGTGTACGTGTTTTTTCCTGGTTTTGCTGGAAGCTGCTTTGACATGTTCAGATGTTGATTACGACCTTGGTCAGAACTGTCAAGCCACCTTTTTTTTTAGGACTTTGAGCTAAATATATGTTTATAAAGTAAAAACATAAAGTGTTTTGTATAGCCTAAATAAAAATCACTTACCTCCTCAAAGTTCTGTTTACATATTTTTCCTGTTACTATAAACTTTCCAGTTCAATTTATTGCTACAAAGATTATCTTTAGGAGTCTTGTAGAAATGTTGAATATTTTAGTTAGATTGTTCTGAATCTGATTTTTCACTAACAAAAAAGTACTCCAAAAGTGTAAGTAAAAGGGAAAACCACTATGATTCAGACAGCTTTATAAGTCAATTGCAACTATCCTAACAGCAGCTGCTGAGAAACTTCTTTGAATTCTTTTGATACAATATCCTGACATTAGAAAATCTGTCATTGTGATATATCTTGAAGTGTGGAGTAAAATATAGTACAGGCTGCTTGCATGGTAAGAAAAGTTTCAGTTTTATGACTATACTGTTATTCAGCCTTTCATCTGCAGTGCAGATCAACATTTCTGAATTTATTACATACATCTGTCTGAACTCTTGCTGCTCAGTGGGGAAAAACAACAGTTGAACATAGGAAACTGGAACTCCAGTTCTGGCAGGTTTTATTCTAAGTAATCAGAAAATATCGTAATCTTGTTTGAGATGGATGAGCTAAAACAAAATGAAGACAAATGAACAAACAAACAAACAAATAAACAAAACATCCCTGTTTTCCCTTCTATAACATTAATAGTAAAGGTCTTTTTTTTTCTTCCCTGGAAATAGTTTGATTTTGCACGATTTTGGTTCTCAGCTCAATGATCTTATGCTCCATGATCTTATTTTTAATCGCTTTCCCATGAATGTCTGAAAATCATCTGAAAAGTTGGCATTGCCATCTTCTATTTTTTAGCTGTTCTTGAAAAGGTACCAGGATTAAGGAAAGCATAAATTAGGTAACTGCAGTCAAAAGCATAATTTTCTGCTTTAGTTTATTCTCCAAACTTCTATGTATTTCTGTGAGGTTGGTTAAAATATCCTAGATAGCTTATGATCTACATAGACAAAACAGGCGGTGGTGTAAAGGATAAGGATGTTGCATAGAAACAAAAGCAAAAAGTTGTTCATTCATCAATTTAATAAGAATATTGGATGAGAATAAGAAGACAGAGGTGCAGCAGGAGGAAAAAGGGGGAGATGAGCCAGAATCAACAACTGAACTACAAGGAGTAAAAACAAGCAGCTTTTAAAGCAGAGCCTGCTGAATCACTCGTATCAAGAGATGCCTTTGTACCTAGATATTTTCCTTCTGCTGTTGTACTGACTTCAACTCTTAATGGAAAGCAGAGTGTTTGTGTTCTTGGTAAAATATCACTCCAGAACTGCCTTTCTTCCACAGCCTGTATAAATGGGGAAGAACATGAGACAGAGCATAACATAAATCTCTAAGAAAGCAAGCAGTTTGGATGGCAGGGACATTTGCTTCAGGTTGCCTCTGTTTAGTCCATCATGAACAATATTTCTCTATGCTAAATTTTTCCTATTAAAGAAAATGTGTGTCTGCCTGTCTCTCCCTTCACACAGATATGATGCCAATCATCCTATATGAGAGGCTTCATTTAACACATTTCTTCAGAGGTCCCTTTGTAGTCCTCTTTCTGAGGGTTTTCCTTTCCATTCCTTACTTCTGATGTCTAACAACCCATTTCTATATTAATTTTATTATCACTTGCTGTCTATTCAGTCCCGTAACTGAAATGGTTCCTCTTATTCCCCTCCTTCTTCTTTCATGGAATGTTCTGGTTTTGACAACAGTATAGCATATTTGTGTCTTCTCTTTTCTTCCAGATCACCCTGGTCTTCTTTCTCCATCACAACAGATGAATCTACCATGCCTTCCTTCTAGATCCAGATTTCTCTTCCCTGTCCTTGTATGATACCTCTCTTCTTCACATACAACATACAGATTATATCCAGGTAATGAATCTTATTTATTTTTGAATAATACCGCTGAAATATCCCTTCTTTGCTGCTGCTGCCTGAGCTGTCATGGAGGGTGGTTTCCTGCCTAATTACTGATCTGGTTTTTTTCAGGTCTAAATGATCATTCCTGTCTGAAATATTACTTCCATACTTATCTCTCTCTTCTGGTACTCACATTACACTTTGCAAAGTCCACCTGTCATGTCTTTCCACATCAAATTCAGATGTCATCATGGTCAGGACTCTGTAATTCAATTCTATCTTCTCTTTCCACTGTTCATCTAAGCACCATCATAAGCTCACTCTTTCTTCATTATCCATTTCAAACATTGAAACACCATTTCCACTCTTGAATTTCCCGTTAGACTCAACCTCTTTCATATTCTGTAACAACATATAATAAAATAATTATAAACCTTACATTTAGTATATTAGATGAGGATTTCTGCAAATTAAAACATGGCATAGTTATATATTCATTACATGCAGAAATACTGTGACTTAAATATGTGTAAAAATAAGATATTAGGCTGTATGTGAAATCCCACTGGTGGTATGGTTAAGTACATTTTATCTTTTTGATTTAAGTATCGCTGATGAATCCTAGCAGACTATTTTATAAACATGTTTTGATTTCCCTCTAAAATAGAACAAATTCAAGGTTTGTGTTCTTTCTTCAGAAATGCAAAACTAGTCTAAAACTTTCAGAAATTGCTGCCTGCATCTTTATTTTGAATGTGAATGTTTCTTCATTTTTGCATGTATCATCTTTTCAATTATTTTCTCAGGGACTTGCTAATAATCTAATGCAGAAGATGGCCAGCTTTGTTTAATTCACATTTTTGCAGTCAGCTTACAAGTCACAGTGCCCTCAGCCTGTGAGCAGGACACAAGAATGCTAAGTGCTGAACATGTATGAAATATAATTCCAGGAGCCCAGATATGTCCCCACTAGGAAAAGGTGACCCTCTTTTGCAATTTAAATAGAGATTCCTGAATTTGTGTCCTGCAAAATTTCCCGCAGTTTTTTTTTAAAGAACAGGTAAAATATACCCTTGTTGTATTGCTTTATTGCACTTTTCTATTTGTTGATGGAAGGATATCCAGATGAATTTATATGGACATCATCAGACTTGAACAGGGTTAATCTACTTAGGCTCAGGTGAGTTCATTTTAGTCTCGATTCACTTCATTGTACATCTATAATGGTTATTAACAAGCTTAAGGACCTTTGGGAGCTTATGGATAACAATGCAGCACCACGGAAGGTGGGAAATCATTATCCTAATAAGGTTGGTGTAATAATTTGCAGTCACACACAGTTTCTGTACTAATCCTTGGGGTTGGGATAGGTCACTAGGTCTATAAACCTTTCATCAACTTTATACATTTTTTGCTCTTGCTCTTTAATTAATGAATATATAGTAACATAAAAGTAGATGTAAAGAGTTTAAGATAAGTTTTTTCATGCATCACTGGCAAATTTTACTGGCTGTATATGTATATTCATTTTAAATACAAGGTTTATGATAATTTTTTTTAAGCAATCATATTTATTCACTGTCTATCCCATAATTATTGATGCATAATATTTAAGAATGGGAAAAACCTCCACTGACAATCTTAAAATTAATGATAGTTTTGGATCATATTTCTTAGCATATTTATTTGGTTCAAACTTTTAAAGGTATTTGGATAATAACAGGTGTCAGAATAACTCTATATGTAAAACAGATGCTTACTCTGTAAAAAATATTTTAAAATGTAACTCTTAATGCTGAAAATAAACCTATATATTAGTTTTAGAATAAGTTGTGATCATCTAGTATTCAAAACACATATGTATTCAATACCACGTTTCCCCACATTTTTTCAAAGAATAGGTCATGGTAAGAGGATACTGTACGCTTTCTAAGACAGCAGAGGTTCTGTAAGGTTGAAATTCTGTGAGTGAATTTTAATCTCTGTATCTGTCATGCAAACAGCAAAACCAGCTTTGTGTACTTTCATAATGTTAAATTTTGTAATGATAAACACTTATTTTTTTCCAGATTTATGATATTCTCTTCCTCTAAATAAACATGTGCAATTCCTTCTAGTCTGAGCAGGAGTTGCATGAAACATGAATTAGTAAAATAATCAGCTCAGATGTTTTATAATCACCAACTTCTGGAAGACAGGGAAGTTGTAAGAGCTATACATTTCTACTATTTTCATCCTTTTGGCAAATTTTAACACATTGGACCCATTACTCAATCTGAAGAAACTTGCTATAGGGGAGGTAGCATCTGAGCAGCCAAAATGTTGAGAAGGGAACTATCCAGAGCTACTTAGGAAGTTAAATCACAGCTTGAGCAAACCCACTAGGACTCTCAGGCCCACAGCCCACTCCATTTCAGAAGAAATGAACACGGTCCACTCATTTCTTCCTCACTCAAAGAGTGGAAGAGGTCAGAGTACTTGTATTTCCCATCTTTTATGGTGTAGTCTAGTAGTTAGAAATTTGTCAAGGAAGACCAGAATCAATGTCCTACTCTGCCTAAGTGGTCCAAACCAATTGTTTCACATCATGCTTCTCTGGAATGTGTCTTTTAGCTTCTTCTATGGTGCACGTTAATTAGGGAAGATGGAGATAGATATGTTACTCTCCTTTTGAGGCTGTATCCTAAAGTAACAAAGAAGTCAGGGGTCAGAAAGAGAATTTGCGAGAGAGGAGAATCACCCAGTAGTAATTAGGAGATGCAGGAAAGAGAGGAAGGAAAACAATGAGGTTCCTAAATTTTGGTGCTGGCTCTCAAAACTGAATTTTGTGTTGGATAAAATATGCTATATCAAAAAGAATACAGACATTTCTCAGAAGGCTTCCAGAACCTTATAAACTGCTACTAGTAGGCAACAAAAATTTTGCCTGGAGAAAGCCACACAGCTTTTCATGGAGATAATCAGGGATTATAGCCTCTGCCCTCTCAGATGATTGGACCTATGCCAGGATGCTGTCCAAAATGAAGATATTCCCTATCATTGTAATGGATGCATGTTTGATTAGTCAAAGGGACATGTTAACAGCCTACAGTGATATGACCTAATGCATATGCAGTCTTCTGTTACCTAATCAGACATGATTTTATCATATGAAGGGAGATACCTGAATTTTGGATGATCAGATATGCAGTTAGGAAAGAAGGTACAAGACTGAAGACTGTCGTTGAGCAAGAGTGTTTGGGTATCATTTCCAGCTCAGTCTTTCACTGAGTACAACCCTTTATAATTATTCATATGCTAATACATTTTTTAGACTGCTTGGCACCTACTAGACAATCTGAACTAAGGCAAAGTTTTGCATCTTATTTTCAAAAAGGAAGCCAACAATTTCTGGTGAAGAAACAGTAGCATACTGCCTTTGGGGGCTGGTGTGTGTAGCATAATCTATTGTTTCACTGGAAATTAGAAACCATGGGTATCTCTCCTGGCTACACTCCAGTGGAATGTGTTAGTTTGGACAAATCACTTAGCTTCCGTGTGCTTCACTTACTCCATCTGTAAAATGGAGATAATTATGGTATATGCCTCTCAAGGATGTTACAGTACTTAATTAGTGAATTTTTAATTCCTTGGAGGTCTTCAGAGGAAAGATATTATACATTAAATATGTCTAAAGCATATTCAAATAATTTAAAAATTATTATAATAATTCCCTATTTAAAACTTTTTTTTTCTTTGACGTTATTGAGCTTTGGGACAAAGAATGAGAGCTTCTTAAGAATGTATGAAAAAGTATTTTTACCTGTTTCTCAAATGCTTGTTAGCCAACTGAGTACTTGAAAGGCTTTCTTCTTTCACTGTAGCAAAGAGAAGGCTAAGTAAGGTTATAATTGCTTATATCTTCCAATATGTTGTGGAAAAATATTAGACGGGGGGAAAAACAACTAATGCCAAAGAACAATGCTTGTACAATAACCAAAGGCTATGAACTGGCCATGAATTAATGTAGACCAGAAATTGAAAGCAGGTTTCTTAGCACAATGAAGTTCTAGAACCAATGGGATTACTTCTAGAACCAATGGGATTTGAACCAATGTTAGCAAAAATCTTAACAAAAAAATTTTTAGATGATGATCAGGGCAGTAACTGAAAAGTGTTATACATTGCAGTGGCTGAAGTAATAGGAGGCCATGCTCAAACCCTTAGAAGCTACAGGTTACTACAAGCTGAGTAAGCTTTGCAGTACACAGCAAATAGAAATGTGGTATGTCATGGTCACAGAGGCAGAGCAGCAGCCCCTAGACCGGCTAGTCATATCTCTGTTATGTGCGTGGAACCTGTATCAAGCCATTCTGTCAGATATGACATACAGCAAGGAAATAGTGCCACATGAAGGAAGTTTTTCATACTGCTCTGTGATAATTCAGAAAAAGATGATCATATGTTTTATCAGTTATAAGTTCCTCATGACATTCACTTTCTGCCCAAGACATATGTAACATTGCAGTTTTTAATTTTAGGGCTGAGCAAATGAAGGAATCAACTGCCTTTTTCAACTACTGAAGTGATAATTAATCTGTGCAATTTAGAGTGTAGTTAGAAAAAAACCCCATACAGCCATACATTGATCTAAATGCTTGCCATGGGTAGAATTAAATCTCCCTCAGCACCCTCTTCTCAGTAGCTCATTTATGCAACCTGGTTTAGATTCAACCTGGGTTTAGGTTGAGTAGATGTAACAAATAGCTAATAATGTTTGCTAAACTGTGAGAAATTAAATTTCTCTTTCGCTTGTCTTTGATAAATTCATAATAGAGATAGATACACGGTAGATCTAATTTTCATCTTTGATGCAACATCATATACTTCACTAGTAAAAAAAAGATTCTAAAATATAAGAAACAAACTAACTGAAGCATTCTGTAGCAAATGCTTTCAATACGACAAAATAGTGTCAATGATTGTGTGTACATTTGCATTTTGGTTGAGAACAACACTGCAGCTTGGAAGCAAATTCCCTGGCCAAAACATTTGCTGCAGATTGATTTGGATTGTGGAGCAGTTTCATTGCATGCAGCTGGATTTTTTTCAAAGGAAAAAAGTTCTGCTCTTGTTGCACACCAAATGCAACTCCAACTCCCAGTAAAGGCATAAACATCCATACCTATGACTTGTCCTTCAGATAGCTAAGAACCACTTACATGGTGAGGACACTTAGCGCAGGGGACCAAACTAAATTGAGCACAGAGTAAGACCATGACCGAAATACCATTTAGATGTAGGAGCCGCAGCAGCAACTGCTTTGATCTGCTGACTCCTCCTATTGCACTACATCACTTGTTAGCATAGACATGGCCAATATTATCCTGACTACAAATAATTTTTCATGTAATTCAGTTATTCATTTTAACTTGATATGTGATTTTATGTATATATAAACACACACACATATACGAGCATGTATATATGAAAACAAGTCCTGCATGCTTTAAGGTAGAACCATCTGGAATTTTTTTGAATAAAAATATACAGGAAAAAAGTTTTGAAGTTTTGTTCTCACTTCAGTGATGACACTGTTAGAGTTAAAGTTTAAAGTTCTTATTCAGCAACTACAACTTAGGCAAAAAAGTGCAGTCACACAAAATTGTCCAAGATTCTCATTGGCTGGAAACTTCTGTAAGATGGATTACAGAAGTAAATTACTGGTGAGTGGTAAACCAGCACGTATTCAACTGGTGTGTACCAGGATGTTGATTTGCAATAACCCTATGAACACTAAGGACATTCCAGAGGACTGGAAGAAAGATAATACCATGCCAGTGCTTAAAAAGACTAAATGAGCCAACCCACATAATTATAGGGCTGTCAGCATGACATCGATCCCAGGCAAAATAATAGTGACTGATATGGGACTCTGTTACCAAAGAATTAGAGGAGGAAAATAGAATGGATGCCAATCAACATAAGCATATGGAAAGTAGATCCTGTCAAAATAACTTCCTTTTTTGTGAGATTACTACTTTGGTTGCAAAATGGAATTGTGTTGATACAAGGTACCTAAGTTTCTGTAAGACATGACAAGTCTTACAGACATATATATATGACATCTATATAGTTATATACATCATTTTGGTTCAAAATATAGTGATTCAGAATTAACATGTTACACAATGAAAGAGGTTATCTTACAGGTCCTGACATATAAACACAGAGTTATCACTGAATGTGTGAGGTTTGAGCTGAGTCTTGCAGGGAATTTTTTCATTGTTCTAATCTATTTAATACTTTGTATCAGTGACCAGAAACAAAAGTATTGAGAATTGCTGTATTTCCACCATTTAAATGGTGGAAAAGTTTGGAGAGATAGCTAATGAACAGGGCAGGTTACTGCAGCAGAATAATCTGTTTATCTTGGTTATGTGAGTGCAAGCAAATCATGGGATTTGTTGTGGTCAGTTGAAGAGCAGAATACCAAGGACCAATGCTGTATGACAGGGTTATACTTTTGGTTGCTCTCATCACATCCAGACCACAAGGAACAATGGGGTTGTTTTTTATTTTCCAGACATTTACAAGGAATGGGATGAGGAGAGACACGGGAAGGAGCGAAGTCATGCTCGCTCACGCGCTATCAGAAGCCAACCCAGGAGACGTTGTTACAGTCTACATACTTTTCTACAGCCAGAACCTGCTAGCAACCTCTCCCATTCCCATCATCTATGACAGGGCTCTTCAAGTCATATTTTATCACTCACAGCCTTCCATCGTGGCCTCCCTGTTTTGGCCCCCAGAAGTCCTAGGACTTTTGTGTTCCTTCTCCCCTTAGAGTGTCCCATAAGTGACATTTTGTAGTTTCCTGTGACAGCAAGGAGCACAACTCAGTTGCTCAGGAGCTACCTGTGTATCGCATGCTCTTAACACGAAAGACAATAACTACATTCAAAATCTTGGAAGTAAATGGGGAGAGCTTGAGTTCTGTAGGGCTCTACAGACAAAACACCAAAGATTGCACAGTGGCTATACATTAAGTGTGTAGCCTGGGTCTTGGAGTATGACTCTGAGTTAGCCAAGTAAGTTCCTCATGCAGTCTTCAGGGAGAGTTAGTTCCCTTACAGTGGGATCTGGAAGAAACAGAATATTAAGTCGTCAGCATGTGAAACACAGAAATCCCTGAAAAACAGTACCACACAAATAATTGATTGTGGGCAGCGTCTTCCTTTACTTTCCTTGTTAACCTCTGTTTGAACATTTTAATTTTCTGTGGCTGCAGGCAACAGAAGAGTGTCTCTCAGGCTGCATGCAGCCACTGAGTTAGAGGAAAAGCAACTTCAATTTTTTTCATTGTTAAGTAAGATAATATTAGAGGTAAATTGAGCCTTACCTCATAACTTCTTGGCCTATTCCACAAAGCACACAGACAATTGATAAAGGAAAGAGCAAGTCAGTAGTTTTCAGAGGAAGTTGGTGCTGCTGCTGTTTTCAGTTAGTGAGATAAAACATAAAATTTAGAAAATACAAAATTTAGGTTCAGGTTTGCTCGGGCAAATCTGCTTGGACCAGATTCTCAACTGATGTAAAGCAACATAATTTTCTATAGTTACAGTTGAATTACTTTCTTTCATGTCAGCTGAGAATCTGGCAGCTATTATTTATTTTAACTTTCAGTATGACATGAAACTACTCTGAGATACTTCTCTCTTTTCTCATTCAACCATAAGCCAACATCCAGAGTACAAATGTTTCACGATAAATTTTTCTTACCACTGGAATTTAGACTAGATACAAATGTAATTTAGCTGGTACTTTATTTTACAGCTCAGGGGATTTGTTGGATACTTACTATGGGCAAAAGCATTTAGTTTAGATATTGACACCAGCAGTGCTGTCATCTGGCAAACACTGTAGCACATATAGTACTTAGGAGAATTATATTTGGTAAATAAAAAAGAAGTGTAAGTGTAAAATATGTGGATCGCAGTATAGGCTGATATTTTAAACAATCACAGATGGTGATGTACTAGCTGGTTATTGACAACAATATCAGCTTTAGAAAGCGTTTTGACAGGTCTCATCGTACAATGATTAATTACTGCGAGGCACTCCAATTTCCTCTCTTGTTCAGCTCATGGCTCAGGGTAAAATCTGTTGCTTTTATTACACTCTACAACACAGGAAATATCTTCTCACTGTTGTACCCAAGGACCAATCAAAAGTGCAAAAATCAAATATGACCCACAGTCACTGCTGGAAAGGCTTTTCCTCAAGGGATCAAGGAAGGAGGGAAGTTAATGTGGTTTTGCTCTCCATGTTTTAATTTGTTTTAAATGACCAATGGGTAGGACAGATGAATAGATTTTCTGAGGAGAGCAGGTGGGTACTAGTCAGGTCAGTTCTTAAATTATATATAAAAGATATAGGTGAAAAAGGAGTAACTGTGAGAGGAAGCAAAGGATATCAGTGCTCATGCTCATTGTATACACTTTCTACTAAAAAAGAACAAGAAAGACAATAATGGAAACAAACAGCATCTACGTATTTTCCTGAGACTGTTCTTAAAGAAGAGACATTGCCTATTTGAAGGATTGCTTCTATGCTCCTGGTGTTGAATACACAGCGATATTGAATGTAAACTGATTGCTGAGATTTCCTAGAAATGGACAGGGTTCAGTCCTGCCTGATCAGTGTTAGGGACAATATTCAGCAAGTAGCTGTTGTCAAGAAGGGATACAGCGGTTTTTAATGACGCAATGGAGATGCTACGTTGCCAGATACTGAATGTGTTTAATGTCTAAAAGTTCTTCCTTGTGTGACCTGAAACAATAGGAAGCACGTATGAGGGGTGAGCTGCCTTACAGTGCAGAATTCTGTTTAAGATTTTCAGGCTAGCTCCAGATGAGGTGGTAGATCTACACATCTGTACAATGCTGAACAGAAATTACACTCTGGGTCCTGGAAGCAACACAGACACATCATTGCTGCACTGTATTGTGCTTTGGCTAGTGTAGTTATGCTGACATGGCTACGCCGCTTCCAGTCTTAGCCTTATCCTGAGCTAGCTTAGATATCTCTGCCCTATAGTGCAAACTTATTCACAGTCTTCGTCCTTACCAGAGTCTAGAAATGGCTTCAAATATACCATCTGTTGTATCCGCAAAACAGGATAGGAACTCTCAGGGATATGTCCAGCTGTAATTAGCAAGCTGTATTCTGAGGTGGGCATCCTCTTTATTTTTCCCGGCCTTCCTCGTATCAGAGATTCACCACAGCTAGACAGGATGATAGGTCACCCAGAACTGTACTTCAAGTTAGCAAATACAAACTGCTTTCTTTGGTTCCTGGTGGCTGTGGTTTGCTTCAGGGTTGAGGATTGGGCTGATTGTCTGATGAGGGTCAAACCTGATTTAGATTGACAGGAATCTAGATGCTGGTGTGTGTGTGTATGCTGGGGGAAAGGTGTTTTCAACTTCCTCTACAACATAGGATATGGTTCAGCTTTTGGGAGTCATCAAGGCAGCTCTCACTTCGTCAGTTTTCTAACACCAAAGGATCCTTTCGCATTACTAATGTCTTGATCTCCTCTGTCTGTAGCATAGAGTTTATTCTGAAACTCTTTGGTCTAATTAAAACTTTAAGGTTTGTATGAAACTGAGTGATATATAAGGTTTGTGATGTAAAAAAGGGAGAAGACCACATGATCATCAGGTTTGGTGATTTGGTGATCTTTTCTAGCATTATGTTCTACAGGTCTTTGTCTTCTCCCTGTGGAACAAAATGAGGTAAGAATATTAAAAATATCCAAGAGCTTTAAAAATATAAGGAAGCCTGCCTTGAATTTATTTTAAAAACTTGATAGCTCTGAGGAGTTTTTAACTTTACCTGGGTGTAGGCGGCTTACTCAATATACTTCTTCAGCATACTTTCTGCTTAAGCCAGTATGCTTTCTGCTTTTTACCCATGTATCTCAGTTTGGTAAAGCAACTGGTGAGAAAACTTCTGATTACTTTGGCAGGTTTCTTTAGTGTGGAAGTGGTTCAGTGAATGGTTGCGGGGATAGATGTGAGGCCTGAATCTTCTCTCACCTAAATGTTATTCACTGATCAAAGGTGAAACAGCTTTAGTTTAATGTTGCCTTTTAGAGCTGATTACCATTGTCGAACCGTGAGTGTGATCACATTGCAGCAGTAAAACAGATATACAGTAGTTTGACGTGTCTCAATTGCCAAAAGTATGAGAGCATCCCACAAAATTGCTTCACCCAATTGCACAGTTGATGTAGTTATGAAAAGAGGCCTGCAGAGATGGAAAAGCAGGGAGGCAGGTGCTGTCACTAGTACAGACTTGCTTGGTATGATTTATTTCTAACCCATAAAAAAGAGTACACAGCCAGGAGCCACTAAAGAGAAAAAACTAACCTTAGGAATAGATGGATAATTTCCCACTATTGAAGGGAAATGAAGACCAGGAAAAAAGTCAGATTAACAGAAATAGTGTAAAAAGGCAACAATTTTTGAATGGAAAGAACAACAAAGGATCAAATTAGTTCCCATAAAAGAGAGATGCCTGAACTCCAGATATTTGCCATTTTTCTAGAATGGAGTGCCTTGCATGACAAAAATCTTGGGGTTTTTTAACACTTAGGAACACCATAGTTTTAACAGAGTCCTTCTTACTCAGGCCTGACTTGATATTAACAGAAATAGTGTAAAAAGGCAACAATTTTTGAATGGAAAGAACAACAAAGGATCAAATTAGTTCCCATAAAAGAGAGATGCCTGAACTCCAGATATTTGCCATTTTTCTAGAATGGAGTGCCTTGCATGACAAAAATCTTGGGGTTTTTTAACACTTAGGAACACCATAGTTTTAACAGAGTCCTTCTTACTCAGGCCCTGACTTGATAGGCCCCCCAGAAGTGCAGTAGTGGCTGATGCACTTCCTTTGAACAAGACTAAAGGAAGATTTTTTTTCCCTGTCTTCCATATATTGTCCATAATACAATAGCTCATACTGACCATGTCAGAAAGCACTTTAATGTACCAAAGGAAACATAATCCTGTGATTACCAGACGAATGTTAGAAACATGATTTTATAGATTCTTTGGGGAAAAAGTTGAATTCAGTACTATTCCAGGGCAACTTTATCCATGGCATTGGAAAAAAAAACAATATTCATTGTGTGGGGGTATGAAGAGGAATACAGAGTGACTTACTACATTCCTAAAGAAGGGGTATTTGAAATCTTTTTTTTACTCAGGTCTAAGGTTGGCAATATTTCTCTCTCTTTAAATAAGCTCTGACTGTGGCAGACCATGGTACAGGTAGTACGCTTATTAGATGATTTGGTCTTTGAAGACAAGGACCTATTGGTAGGCTGTGACATATACCCATTGGTTAAGAACTTAATATAGAAGAAAGGTAAAAGAAGGAACTGGAAAATGTAGTTGAACTGTGATCAGGAAATGCTGGCTAACTTTGTGTTGTCTATACCCATTCCTGGTGAAACCATCCAGTGCATCTCAGAAGTGTGTATCAAACTAAGGCCCACTTTTCTGCACAAGCACAAACCCAGTAGGTGTCCACACTGTTTGTCTCTGTGTCCACTCCAGCTGCAATGAGTTTCAGGGCAGACTAAGGGGAAATCTGAGCCAATGTACTTCCATGTCCAACTCTTGCCTACACATGTGGGCCAGAAACAAACGTGTATCCTGACATGCCTGTCCCTGTAGCCTATCTGGTCACAAAGCCCCCATGTCACTAAAGTCAGGCTAACAAGATATCACCTCACTTGATGATAAGTGGGATTTGTAGGCTCAGACTGTACCTGTATAGTGCAGTTGCAGAAAACCTGAATCCCAGGTGAAGCACACACAGCACTGGGGTTTCACAGAGCTCTGCTCGGCAGTGTGCAGGCACAGACTTGCTTTTTGGCCTGGTCTTCTAAAGACAGTGTAGATATTCTTTACAAATCCCTTCATTGCCTGGACAGATTTGTTTGCTTGTGTAACTATTGTACATAGCTAATACACTAGCCATCTAAATAGCCATCTACATTTGTTCACAAGTACATTGAAAAGGTACATTGTGAATGAGAGTGTAGAAATATACTTTAAAGTTGTTGGTATGGAAGAGTCACAATAAAAAAAAAAAAAGAGGAAAAAATCCTATGTTGTCATAACTGATTCCTAAAAATTATTAAGGAAATAAAATTGATGCCCATGACCTGAGATGAACACTATGGACAGTGAGGAATCATGAAGCATCCTTTCATCAGGCAATATGGGAGTTAAAGAACCTAACAGGCAGTCAAGTGATTTAGGAATGATAGAAAAATCACAGATGTTTTTAATGTTAAAATATTTGTTCTTCAATATGTCTTTCAAGGTCAAGCATATACTATAGGTTTATAGCCGAATTACTGATTTTCTCTCTTAGAGGCCTTACTTTAGGTTACTAGTGCTGAAAGTTGATGCATGAATTTCTCTAATGGCTGCTTGAATGCATGCAGTAGGACTGTTAGCATCCTGTGATGTGGCATCCTTGCTTAGTGTAAAAAATCCTCCTTACTATGAGAATAGTTTTCCTTCTTCGATCAGTATGCAAATTGTTGCAAACCAATATCAAATTTGCAAAATCAGTTTGCAAATTCAATCCAATATCATCCCCCACCCAAACTTCACCTGATAATACTTTCCAATTTCCTTGCTTTTATTGAGCATTTAAGATGTTTTTTCTATTTTTTCTATTTTTTCACATTACTGTTAACAATCCAGCTAAAATAGATCTAGTAGATCAGTTTAGGTCATTGATCTAAAACCTCAGCATAAATATGGCAATAGGATATCTAGTAATTTTCATCTGCAGGGTCTTGAGAGTTTCTGGATCTTCTAGAGTTACAGCAAACTTTCTCTTTTCATTTAGAAATATCTATGGAATCTTATTCCCTTGTCCTTCAGCCTTCAGGTAGCAGTTTTATCTGGCCTTATGGATTGTATATAACTATGATTAAATAAGAAAAAGGATTGACCAAAAGTAATATACTCATGGAAATGATACAAGCATCACCATTGTATTTACAAGGTAGTAAATATATATATATAATAGCCATGTACCATATTTACCAGATACCTAGCTAGATATCCATTATATCAACTTTTATATCTGAATTTTATAATTTTTATGGACTTTTAAAATTATTATTTTATAGTTCTAGTGGTCTTAATACCTTTGTTCTCCAACTGAAAATTTTTATACTAACATTTTTTTCTTAAAGTTGAGGTGATACAAAACCAGACCTAAACCATGTTAAATAATGAAAGCAAATCAATATCATTTTGAAGACTGGGATCCACCTGCTGTTTAATTTATCTATCAATAAGCTGCCGTTTAATCACTTGCTGTCTAGAGGATTATTATCTCCTTTCTCTTTACAGGCAATGGGCAAAAAATCTTCTGAGTTGCTGTTTTTAAAAACTTAAAACACAGTGGGCAGCGTATCAAAGAAAATTCATTCTGGTAGTGGGATTCTTAGGAACCATTCAACCATATTTTCAAGAAAAATACGCAGAGATGACTTTACATGCTGCTTAGCAGCTGGAAGTAGGTGTTGAGAAGCTCTCCCAAGGTGTTATTATTTATTGATAGATAACAGGAAGAAAGATTTGGTTGAAAGCTTTATGATACCCAGGACATGGAGGGATTCAGGAAAGATATATAGCACTTTTGCTTCAGTCCTCAACTCATTTTTATTATTCACATTATGGAGGCTACTGAATGACCATTGAAGTCCATGCCATGCTCTCTGTTGAATGGGAGTTCTCACTTCTGTAGCAAAGGAAGTACTTGTGCCTATAAAGCACTTAAAGAGCTAATATTTTGTCCTATTACATCTGGAACTTTAGACTATGCAACTACAGCAGTTTTAAAACAGTGGCTGCTAGAATTATCACATTTGCTTCTCTGGTCTCTCTGCCTTAGCTTCAACCATAACATGAGGTGGGATCAGAACCGGATCCTGTCTCCAGTAAAAGGAAAGAATAGCCAGAAGAAGGGAAGAGTACATTGCTTGGTAGCAACAGATTGTTCTTGTACATGGGCACAGTCCTCAGAACAGAGGATCTCAAAAAACAGGAGCTGCTAAAGTGGTTTTTTTATTGTACCTCTGCAAGTATTTACAGCTGCAGAGTTAATCTTTCCATCATGGAGCTACAGTGTGACAGGTTCTTGAACCCATGGCTATTGTACAGCTTTGGTGAACAGCACTGAAGCAACATTACGGCTACCTGTCTGCATCAGAACTACAAGACTTGAAAGGAAAAGCAACATTCACTTTCATGTTGTCTGCAGACACTATCAGGTTTGGGTAGAAATTGGAAAGCTGGGGATGGTGGAAGAAGAAAACATTTAATATAAAGAATGACTCACAGGGCTGTTGGAAAGAGAAGGGAAGGAAAAGAGAAAAGAAGAAAAAAAGAAGCGTAAAAAGTGAAAGATGTTAACCACATGGCAGCTCACCAGCATAACTCATAAATATATAGTAGCAAAAGACAGTAGACCTTGGTATATCTTCCCTTTGTTACCCTAAATAATGCCTATCCTACTTGGCAACAAGCTGTCTACTAAAAAAAAAGAAAAGCAAACAAACCCCTTCTTCCTTTTTAACAAATAGCAACCACTTTTTAAAATCCAGGAAATACGTTTTTGAGGGGTGCTATCAGTTCTTTTGTTTTTAAAGAACTTTTTTTTTATTATTTCCTGATACACTAAACCCAAAAATTTCAATGTCTGTCGGTCATCAAATGCAAAACATTAAAGTTTTTCTCTACAGCTCAGAAGCTAGTGGCACAGAATAAAACACAGACAAAGCCATTCTAGCAACAGCATATGAACAAAAAAGGTAGGTAAAAAGAAGACATAATGTTTAGCTTGTGGCCTGGTAAGAGCACTAAAACAGAGCTCAGTAATAAAAGAGAGCTCCTTTATGCAGTGTATTACCCCTTGCTGAGGGTAGGCAGAGCTGGTGGACACCCTGTTTCTGCCAGCAGTGATGCAAGATCAAGGTCATGCCCAATCCTAATATCCACAGGAGAGCTTCAAATATGAAATATCAGAATTTCTTCTTCTTTGATTTAATTTTCACCTTTTTAAGGCTTCCTTACTCCCTGCTGCAACTTCCTTCAACTGTCCATGTTACCTATGACATAATTTAGTGCCTTCCATACCAGGACATGATTAAATATGGTTTTATCCCTTGTCTGGTTAACAATGAAATAACATGCATCAGTTTTCGGTAATATGACTAAGAACTGGGTTTTAGTAAAGTACAAAATCATAAAGTTTTACATGAAGACACAGACATATTATCCCATTTGTCCATACTACTTTTTTTTGTTCTTTTTGCTGTTCTGCCTGTTGTGTGATAAACATGACCGGATAAGTTGCACAAATTTTGGAGCTAAGTGGGTAATGTCTCTAATGCATTTCCTTCCCAGATTTATAATTTTTGGTGCAATAACAGAAAGGATATTAAGATTTTGTTAAAATATTGATAAAAAGATACTGACATTTCGGAAATAAACTAGACCATGCACATACGCATTTT
Source organism: Aptenodytes forsteri (assembly GCF_000699145.1). Lineage (NCBI taxonomy): Eukaryota > Metazoa > Chordata > Aves > Sphenisciformes > Spheniscidae > Aptenodytes > Aptenodytes forsteri. The sequence goes on along the minus strand of NW_008795401.1, from coordinate 1,630,225 downwards.
ATTAAAAAGAGAGATAAAAGTTGTTAGTGAAATGTTTTATTGCTTGAAACCTGTTTTAGACTAGGAAGAGATAATAATGTCCCTGGGTAGAATGACATATTTTGAAGAACAAGCCAAAGCAATAGTTTTATTAATAATAGTAGAGTGAATCTAGTAGAGCTTTCATACGTATACTTATTCCTGACATTTTTTTTTTTTTTTTCAGTCTGTAAATTCCATGTGGGAAGATTTCTGGTGAGCATAGCTGTCATGGGGAGACCTAGTGAGGAGATGATGCTGTATGCAAGGTTTAGCAGCCAGTGAGAAATCAGCAGTGAGTATGAGTGGAGACTTCAGAGGACAGGTAGGGTGGTGTTCAAGGAGAGCAGGACTGTTGAGTAAAAGGTATCAGCTGGGCCTCTGAGCTGTAGAGTCTGGGCCAACCAACCATGGAATTTGGGTGACAGAATTTAGAGCTTATGTGGAAAGGCAGCAATGCTTTGAAACAGGAGGATTTGTAAGGTAGAGCTCTAGAAGAATGGCCAGGAAGAATGGGGAAAGTTGGGTTTGGAGGTCCTTGAAGTATGAAGGGATTTTAGCATGAGTTAGAATAATAATGTACAACCTGTGTAACTTACCTTGTGTGTTGGGAAAATACACTGTGGTGCATAAGCAGTGACAGACCCCAATTATTTTCATAACTAGAAAAAAGAGGACCAGAAAACCCCAACTTCTTCCTCCAAATGACAGGCTACTTTCCTATCTGTTCAAAGGCAAATGGCAAAGCCATAGTCATACTTTGAGGTAATATGGTGTCTACACATCCTTCCATGCACTATTCCTGAACAGTTAAAGACCTTCTGCTACTGGAAATGCTTGTTATCACTGTTTATGGCTAAGGAGATTTCACTCCTTAGTACTGAATATGAACCCAGCCCCACTACCTTGTCCAACTCAGCACAGCATTTCTGGCACTGAAAATGATTTAGGGAAATTCTCTGTGGTGCTATGGGCAGCATCTTTTCATCTAACCGACAAAGGAAGTGAAAAGCACATCAGAGTTTCATGCATTGTACAAAAGCACAGCTAGACCCTCTCAGTAAAAAGATGGGGAGCAGGCTGATTACCATCTAGGATGTGGCTAACTGGTCTATTCTCTGAGGTGTGATAGGATATCAGAGTATCAGGCATAATATTACTGTTTTATAAAGCTACTGCATAATGCAACCAGTAGAGTGTGCCATAAAGGTTATACTAAAGGGTAGCATCATTTTAAAGTCAATCTGGTGCTCTGTGATGAACCAAGGATGTTTCTACATGAATAGGTTAATGCAAAATCTGGTTCTAGTATGCATGCTTACTGCAACATGCATTTAATACACATGCAGGACTACATGTGTTCCTGTATAAAGAATGATGTGAAGAGACAACTGAAGACATTCTGGTCTGAAGTGGCAAAGACAGGCATTTTACACCTTTTATGAACAGGAAGCAGTGCAGGTATCATACTAGTAAATACATTCAAGCGATGATAAGAAAGCTTGAGGAAACAATTGTCTTTAAGAGAAAGCTTTAAATAAAGGACTTCAAAAACCTAGGCACATGCCTTGACAATCAAAAGGATTTTTCACTGGCGACAATAGAAAAGAGAACAGTTGACAAGAGAAATGAATAGTATTTTGGCTTTTTTTTTTTCAATGGCAGATCAGAAAATTCTTTTTACAGAGAACTTAGGCTGGATTGAATAAGGAAAAATGTACAAGTGATACACTCCCATGTGCATATGATGTCACTTACATTGCATGTAGATCAGATCCCTGCTTACACTAATTTAGGCTCATACTATATTGAGTTATTACAGCTTGGTCCCCTCTCCCCTTCCAAGTTTATGCCAAGTGAAAATCATTATAAAACAGACATTCATCTAACCCAAGACAGAGAACCCTCCAACCTCAGACTGCAATTTGGAAGTATTATATGCAAGACAATACCTGACTGCAATTCTTCATTCATATCATTTGCTGAGAGATGTTTCTGAAGCTGAATGGTATACACTCCCTTACTGACCTTTGACAAGTAAGGTGTTGGGATACGAGGGGAAAAATAATGAGGCTTTTATTAGAGATGCTAGAGTTCTTAAAGGTTAAGTGGACTGCTACTTATTTAGGTAAACTAGGAGAGTACACTGATCAGCAATACTGGTGATAATAGAGCTTACAGCACTCAGTCTTTAAGGAAGCAGAATGTTTCTGGCAAAATGTCAAGTGAAAAGTTGGTACTCTGTAGCTCGAGGATGACATCCGCAATCTATGCAATAGTTAATAAAAAGCCAGGTGTCTTTGGTAAAAGAGTAATAGGAAGGAAGGAGGGGGTGGAGGGAAGGGTGACTAATGGAACATAATTGCGTATGGATATTGGATATGGATTTTGTTCACTCTACACAGCAACTAGGGATATTTTCATACATGTTTGAAAAATTGTCCTAGGGGACAAATGTCTGCTCCTCAGGATTTAAAAGAAAATATGGCTTTACAAAAACAAATTTGCACAACTGGTGAAACCAATGAAAATCCTATTTCTGTGGAGAAGCAAAATCCTCCATCACCTAGTTTCTTATCTCACCCACTTTACTGTAAGAGAAAGATACATAATTATGTGGCTGCTTGTCCATATAGTTGTGGCAAATTACATGCCTTTACTTTTAATCTATATAAGAGTGTGCTACTTGTCAGTTATTATAGGCAGTATTATTGCATCACATCATTAGTAATATTAAAATTAACTTTATCAATAATTTTCATTATCAGTCCCCATTATAAGTCCCTATTTTTCAGTTGCTTATAACTTGGCACAACTTCAGTCCTTTGGGTGGAAATTTCTCCATGTTTTGTGTCAGCCTTAGGCTAAGATTTTTTCTTTTTGCATTTTATTTTAATTTCAAACAAAGTGGTTCAGCAATATATTATTTTTGTCATGTTTCTTTGAACAGCAGCCCCCTCTTTTCCAACAGAGACTTGAAATATGGGTCAGGGATGTATTTTTTGCTAGCCCCTTCAAAATCTGTTGAAATTTGGCCAAATAATAAACATTTGAAATATATGCTCAGACACCTTCATTCACATTAAAAAGATAAAATTTCAAAAGACTCTTCCTCCCTGAGCATGTGCTACCCTTTCACAGTGTCTACTGCTAGTTGAACTGTGTGTGGCCTCTTTCACAGAAGGTGAGTCAATATCCTGGATCCTATCACTGGTCAGAGACTCTTCCTTTTTACTTGCTGCCTTGTGCAGGGCAAGGGGAAGGTGGGAAACAATGCCAGAATTAAGGTTGAGTTGCCCTGTGTTTTCTATGTTTTAAGTGGCCTCCAGCTACCACGCAAGCGACCTGGAGATAGGAGGCGTTCAAAAGATAGATCTGGGGAAAGATAAGGAACAGAATTTGGTCAACAAGTCTTATGAGAGGGAATCTGGAGTGTGAATGAGAGCCTCTGTCAACGTGTTATAACAAGGAAAGACTTGTAATGAGGTGAGGTATGGAAATGTGATGAAGACCCAGTGAGAGGAAGGGACTGAGATGAGGGGAAGCAGATTATGATTGGGTGGAATGTGATTGGTTATTAGCAAAACTAAAACCAGGATTAGGACAGGTTAGGAAAAGATTGGGTTAAAAATATCACTGAACAGAAGCTGGGATGCAAAGACAATCATGGTTAAACAAGGAGTGAAATGGAAACAGGACAGAAAGAAATGGGTGACAGTTTGGAGCAACTGCATTTGAGTAAGACTGAAGAAAAGAGAAAATGCAGCTCTATCTCCACGCCCATTCCTTCTTTTACCTCAAGTGGCAGATATTCATAAATCATCTCTAATGTAACTTGGCTGTGGAAAAACTTCTTGGTTGTCAATTTATCTAATTTTTTGCTTGCTTTTAAAAATATAAACCTATAGGCCAGCATATAACTGGGAAAAAAAAAAGATTAAAAGAATGAAATTAAAGATGCAATAATAAACATTCATGTAATAGGAAATAATAGATAAAATTTTCAATATAACACCAGCCTGACTGATTGTGTTCATGATTTCCAGCTGATAGGTTTCTTTTTCTGTTTTCTTTTTTTTTGTGTATGAGATTAGCCTGACCTGAGTATGAGTTAGAGCTTTTTGGTTGCAGGCAATTTCAAGTTATTGAAATTACAATTTCAATGCAAGTTTTCTGTTGTAGGTAATTTCAGTTAGAGGTATTGGCTTTGCAAGAGGTTGCTTAGATTGCCTGTAGTTTTATACTAGGCTTTAGGAAGCATCAGGTAGAAGGTTCTGTGATACTGTGAAGATACCTTTAAGCCACAACTTCCTTTCCTTCTTCATCTACAGCAAGTTCTTTTTGAGGTGTTCTTTTAGTCAGTAATTCCACCACAAATTTAATTGTCTGATCTATGCTACAAATGTATTTATCATGTGTGTTATATTCTTGTTTGAAGAACATTGATTAACTGACCTAGGCTTTCTAACCTATTCTGCACAGGTTATCATCACACTGCAAGAATAAGGTAAATTCTAAATCCTATGACGATTATTCCTTGTCTGCAGTCATTTCTGCACTCTCACTCAATCAAGTATTAATTGCTATATTGTATGTTATGTTTTTTATACTCAAATTTTTATCAGATTTTCATAAAACACTATAAAGTCTATGGAAGTCTAAGTCTATCACAACATTTACCTTTATTAATTGTATTTGTCATTCTGCCAACAAATCAGTTAATTTGTACATGAGCTGTTTTGGATGAAATCAGAGAGTGTTACTATCCTCCCATAATTCCCAGACAACGAGGATAACTGGCTTTTATTTATTCATCTTTTTTGCCCTTTTGAAAGATTAGCACACTAGATTTTTCCCACTCTTCTGAAATTTCCCCAGTACTTACATGAGGTCAGCATTAAAGATTCAAAATAGTCTCTTCATTGCTGTAACTGGAAGACCTCGCTCCTAAATGGTAAAGGCCGGCTTAGTGTCTGTGAGAATATATCTGAAATAAGGGTTATCACTTTTTCATATGCATCTCTACCTATAGATTTACCTTCAATGAATTTCATCTACCATTTTATTGCCCAGTCCCTGAAGGTATGATACAGTTCCAGGTTAAGACTAAGAAGTGTCTGCGGTATCTGAATTCCAGTATCACTATTTGCACTTCTTCACAGTCAGCCCTTTTTTCTGCTGCCTAAAATAGCTTAGTATCATAAGGAAATGTTGACACTTTATATTCATCCTCTCTTCCTTCCAGTTATTTAGAAATACATTGAGCAGTACGAGACCCAAAAACATGACTGTAGAGCTCCACAGGGATCCTCTTTCTACATTGAGAATGGATTCCTAATCTCTGTTTCCAATCTTTTAACCAATTATTTATACAAACAAAAACCTTCTTTTAAATCTTCTGGCTTCTCTGTTTCTTTAAGAGCCCTTGGTAAGGAACCTTGTCAAATGCCTTCTGGAAATCCAAATAATCTGGATCATCAGGGTGAATCTTATTCATTCTCTTGTGTTTCATTTAAAGAACTTGTATTGATTTGTGAGGCATTATTTCTCTTTATAGAAGTAGTTGTAGCTCCTTCCTATTATATGTTATTTATTAATATGTCCATTCTATTCTTTAGAATATTCTTTTTCCTGCTGCATTGCACAGTACAGATGTTGGAGTTACTGGTCTGTAGTTCCTTATGTAGTTCCATAAACAGCCTTTTAAAAAAAATCTGTTTTCATCATTACTTAGTTAAAAAATTATTTCAAACTAAGATTGTGCCTCACAGTTCAGATAGTTCATTCTTCCGTTAGCTTATGGTTCTTGGGTAGGTACTATCTCATGCTGGTGACTTGGCACTGTTCATTTTATCTTTTCGTCTGATAAACTGTTTTAGAAACATTTCATTTTGAGGTGGACTTTCTGATGTTCCATTATTTAGAAGAATTGTGGCCTAGGAATTTCTCCAGTTTTTTTCATATCAAACATTAATAAAAATTATTTTATTATTTTATTTTATTTTATTTTTTAACTGTTGCATTTTCTTCCCTCAATTTTCTTTTCATATCCTGGTCACCTACTTTCTCTACCGATTCATTGGCACATTTCTCAACTCTGATGTGTTTGAAAAAAGCTTTATGAATTTTTTTTGCACTTTTTGAAAGTTATTCCTCAAACTTTTGTTTGGACCGTCATGTTGTTTTTACATTTACCCTGCCAAACTTTATGATCTGTTCCCTTTTGCTTGTTTACACTCTATCATGTGTCTTATGAGAAAAGGAAACTGAAAGAATCTTTCCCCTTACCTGCTTTTCTGCCTTGGGGTTTTTTTGGGTGTCTTTCTTCCCCCATTTTTCCCCTATGGGAGGAAGCAACAAAATGAACTCTCCTTCACTGCAAAGTTCTATAGTTAAGTTGGACACTTCCCTGTTCTGTTAGTTCCTCTGGAAAATATCAAGTTCTCCAAGACCAAAGCTTAAATTGCCAGAAACAAGCAAGCCTATCACAGCAGAGAGTGGCAGTGAAATGCAGTGTTTCAAAACAGCTTCTGCATAAAGAGATGTTTGGATGGTTCAGCCTTTTCTGACTCTTCCAGAGCAACATTAATTTGGTGACAAGCAACATATGCCTGCCACAGAATATGTAGGGTGTTTGTGTGCTGAGCACCATTTGATACTCAGAAACACCTCTGAAGTGATTGAGACTTCTGTAGTAGTTTTCCTGTCATTAAAAAAAAACAAAAACAAAAAACAAAAGCCAGAGAGATGGAGACAGAGTTAGTCAAATTTTAGCAGCTTCTCTGTGCCTGTATGCATACATCTGTATTTGTGCATATTATTGAAGTAGCACTCTCTTTCTAAATCATACACTTAATCTTTTTCTTTTTTAATTTTTAATAAAGCATTCACCAAATTTGGAGAGCTGCTTTTATGATAAGGCTGGTAAAATACAGCTATGAGCAGCTTTAGGGTAAAGATATAATGTTGTACTATTGTCACAGGGTGACAATGTTGCTTTCAACAAAGTTAACAACACTAATTGCTCAAGGTTGGAACCCGAGAGTTTCTGAACTGAAAAGGATGAGGATCAACAAAGCTTGACCTCACAAAACTCCCCGAGGCTTTGCAAGACTTCTGTGTTTTAGAACAAAAACACAGTAAACTAATGACTCCATAGTCTTATATTTATAAAAGGGCTAAGTGTGAGAGATCTATATGTATTCAGTCTTGTGAAGAAACATATTTTGTTAAAAGGTCTTATTTTGCTGGGTAGCTATAAGTACCAGTTCTTTTCTACCCACTTGTGATGCATTTAAGTCATCAATATCGTATCTTTATAGGTTCCTCAGAAGCACTTAGCAATACATCTAATTATTTTTAAACCAAAATTTATCAAGAAATCTTTCTTATACATTTCTTAATCATTTTAGGCAGGCATACAATATTTGACAGTGTGTTACCTCTTCTTTCAGTATCCCATGGTATTGGTTGTTAGCATAAAATAGTTTTTACTCATTATCCATCATTTCTGTTTTCTAGATGCTTCCTTTAATTTCTACTGCTGCCATTCAGTTTATCTCCTCCCACCCTTGCTGCTGCTGTTGCTATTCTTCTACCCTTCCTATTTCTACACTTGTGGTGCTCTAAATCTGTCAACCAGATGTAACTTTCGGGAGTCCTGATTACAAGCAGATTTGCAAGCTCTTGTATGTTACTTTCTATTTTAAAAAGTTGACTTGGGATTTGGAAAAAGCTCCCCATTTAGTTCTTTAAATAGAAAGAAAATACTGTAACTCAATATTGGCTGCTGGTAAGCACTACTGAAACCAACTCGTGGCTGGAAACAGATTTGTGACATTGTTTGGATTTATATATGATGATTTATTTTAATGCTATTAGAAAGTGTGTGTAGAAGAGAGTTTGTTTTCATTTTAAGCATTTCTAAAGGTGTGAGGCCTTGTGGTGCCAGGGAAGGAGACAAGGGAAGGCTGTCTGGACTTCTGAAAAAAATATCCCGGTCAGTTTCAATGACCTGCATGGTAGCTATATTTCAACTGTAGGGCTGTTCTAAGTTGTTGCATTACCCTAGGAAGTGCAGTTTGCTATTCCCTCCCTAACATTCACAGAGCCAACTACACTGACTAACCAAAAGCTGCATGGCAAAAACGCTGCCTCTTCCCAGTCTCTTGACTCAATAACTGTCTCATATTATGTCTGCGGTGGCAACGGAAGCCTGTTCAGATGAGCAGTCTTCTGACATATTCTGTCATGCCAATGCAACCGGTTATGGTAAACAGCATGCAAAACGCCTCTTCCTCCCCTCCTCGTGTCCACACAAACCTGCCCATGGGTGGGCAGCACGGAGAGGCTGGGTGTACTTCTGCTGCATGGCAAGACACCCTCAGCGGGATAGCGGCATCCAAATAGAGAGAAGAAATGGGATCTAGTCATAAGAAAAGAGACGTTGAGACAAAGTGAGGCATGCCTCTGAATAACAAGTTGCCACAGTGTGACAGCATTTCTTTAGAGACCATCAAATAACAACAGTATTTGAACTGTAGCTTGTCAACAGAGAAGTGGAGGTTAACGGTATTGTATAGTTCAGGGGGCTTTTGAGACACGCTGTGTGCATGAGGTGTGTGCACTGTGATTGGTACCACAGAGGTATTCCAGGGACATGTGGTACTCTCACTCTCTTTGGCTTGACAAAAGTGCCACGAGGAACCTTTCATTGGACCTGATGTAAAGCCCACTGAAGTCAGTTAGTGACTAGCCTGGTTTGTTACAGCCCTGGAATCAAGTCCAGATTTTGCTAACAAAAGCAAATAATTTCACTCTAGTAGATAACCAGTAGCAGTCATCTCCGCATTCCAATGTAATCCAGTTTATTTAATAAATTGTACCTAAAAGGGAGTATTTCTTTGCCTCCAAAAGAAGTTAAGGAACAATTTTACATTAAAAGAAAAATGGGATTTTCGCATTTGTGGTAAAGACAGAGCGTTGAAATGGTACTAAAATTAGCTTTAAATTGAAAGCTATAATCTTACCTTCCCCATCATCTAGTTTCTTATGAACCATGAAACAGATGACCCTCATGTATGCCACAGGAAACATTGCATATACTTTGAACACATTTGAAAAAAATATTATAAAATTTGTAAAAAATAGTCCTCCGTATTTCAAGTGTTGATTACATATTTTGGGCCAATCTGCACATACGAGGTGTTTAGGACAATGTATCCATCTGCCCAAAGTGATGATCGTTCCCTTAAAGGTGTAGTGAAAAGGACTGAGTGTGGCCTTAGCTCTGCTCTCTTACTGCTGCCTCAGGAGAAATATGTAGTTTTAGTGACAAAACAGATCCAGACTTATCTTGAGATCAAAGACTGCAGTTGTAAGGGGCTCTTCCATTGATTGCTCAAGTTTGGGAGGACACTTATTACAATATCCTGCATATCAAACCAAAGCTATTTGCAATTCATATTACCTTAGTTTATGTTTTACAAAGTGTAATCATTGTACAGACTCTGCAGCCTTTCCCACACCTTGAGTGTAACACAATAATCTACTGCTTCTCAGTAGATTATCCTGTCTGAGGAAATGTATGTGACTCTCCAAAATGATAGCATTCCCATTCCTATTTATTTGTATATTATTCCTCTTCGTATTTATTCACAGAATGGGCCAATTCTTCACGTATTTGACAAATAGACACATCACGTTTGTTATGGTGTTGTCATGAAGTGGAAACCATCAATAAAATCATTATAACAGTCACAAAATGCTTGCAGAACTGAAGTTATAATCAGCTGCAATCTAAAAAAAAAATGTATTCGTATATAGTCAGTACCAGTTTTGAAACCAAAACCCAATGAAGGTATTTCCATTGTCAACCTAGAACAGAATAAGTACTTCATTGACAAGAGGGCTACCTATTTGTGCTGCACGTGAGAATGCCTATAGAACGTTTACAGCAGCAAATATTAATCATGGTTATTCTAAGTGTTAAAGGAAAAAGTGTATTTTCTTTCCATGCAATTTTATTTTACTGGTTTTTCTTCATGATGTCATATGATTGTATCTTGCAGTCTTTTGATTAATTGGTCTTGGATATTAATGGATATTAGCTAATATTTGGTTATCAATACTCAGGGATTTAAAGGCATTACATAGATTTATACTCAGTATTGAAAACCTCAGCACCAGAACTTTGAAGTACATATAACTGAACACAAAATATTACCTAGACCAGTCTTACACTTTTAATTAACATAAAACCCAAGATAAATAGTTTGCATGAATTTCATTCTGAACCTGGTCTAAAGTGGCTGGTTTTATTCTTTTCTCTTGCATTCTCCAAACCAGGTAACCTCACTGATATTTTATGGCTGAAGCAGTTTATATCTCCCCAGCCCGCAATAGTACATATTTGCTTCTTGAAAATAGTTCTGACTGCGTTCTAACCAGGTTTAGTCCTATAAAGACTTTGTTTCTCCACATGCAAAAAGAACTGCTGAACTGATAAGTTAAGCATGTTTTGAAGTCTTTTCAAGACCAGAGTTTTTACAGACAGTAACTATATATTTATGATTAGCACATTGATTTAACTCACTAATATCTGGTGCCTAAGTAAAGCTAAGTGTGGGATTTTAAAATGTGACTTGATTGATAGCAAAAAAAGGAACAAATAATCATTTTACAATCCATTTTGTTACATTTGAATGATGCCAGACAGGCCTCACATGACTGGTTCATAATCAGCATATTTTAAAAGATAATGCAACATTGATTCTGTCTATTTGCTTTTTGGTTTCAGAGTCTTTGGAGACACTCAAGATTTATTTTCAAGATTTTCTCTGCCAGGAGGGTTAAAATGTACTTTCAAAAATATTACAACAATATTACAACAGAGGTTCATGGCTCCACAAGTATCACTACCTGCACAATAATCTGTTTCACTTCTTTATGTCACAGGAGCATATGGTCTCCCAACCCCTAATTACTGTAGAGTTAATGGGGAACACACATTACACAAACTATAAAGTTGGAAAATTACAAACCCTATTAGAAAAATCAATTCTTTTGAAATTTCCAAACTGTTAGCAGTGACATAAGCAAGTAGAGACATAAGTCATTCAATGATATAATTTTCAAATGTACTCTATTTTATACCAGATTTTCCATTTTTTATTTTAGCTGAAACACTTGTATTTTAAAATGATATCTGAAACTGAAATGTAGAAGCAAGTGTAGGTATCATAGTTAAGAAACTTATGAACAAACTTTCATATTTTATTGCATGTGGGACCTCTAAGTGGTAGGAAAGGAAGTGGAACTGAAGGAAGAGGGGGAAAAACATCATGTAGGAAAAGAGGGGGAAGTCTGGAAATACAATTGATAGCAAACTAAGGCAGTCTTTTACAGTTTTGGAGACAGTTTGCCTTTAACATGAGTTTATGTTTACATGTATGTAATGTGATATTGGCTGCCATTTTATCAAAGCCATGAGAGTTCCCAGCTCTTACCTTCTGCCCCCTATTTCCCTCCTGTAGTCTATTCTGACTGCCTTTGCCATTCCCGTCCTTTATCTTCTCCCATCCTTTTCTCTCCTTCTGTATGTATTTCTGGCGAAAGGATGTGCCCCAGTATTTCCAATCAAACCTCTGCAGTAGTAATTCCTAATGCATTGACCCTCCTCTTCTCCTTGCTCATAGCACCTTGGAAGTACAGTTGTTTTGGGAAGGTTAGTTCTGTGGCCTTCTCTGTCATCTACAGCGGACTGGTGGCTATCACCCAGTGTCTCACGATGGGAACAAATATGCATCGGGCAAATTCAAGGGTCTCTCCAGTCAAATAAGAAAAGCAAATGAGTGCTTGGGGGGATATTGTTCTTGCAGATCATTTTTCTGTTGGCAAAACAAAATAATTGCTGACATAGTTAGGACTTTTAATTTGTTTATTTACGAAATGAATTTCCAATGCATTTGTTTGAGAAGTGATAACAAACAATCAGAAATTTCCCAAAGGAAACATGTGATCTCAAAGACCAACAAATTTATCTTAGAATTTAAAATTTGCCTGGAAATGCTGAGTCTGAAAGAAAAAAATATACAACAAGCTTCAAGACTTTTATGGCAAAGAACAAGGAAGCAAGGAACTGAGCATTCAAAGCTCAAAATAGGGTGAATGTGGGGCATTTTTATTTTGCATCAACAATTTGCATAATAAAGGATAAACTGACAAAAGAAGTGATTTAAAACAAAAAGGGTTAGTTGAATAATTAAAAAGCACATTATAACAACCAAACTTAAATGTAGCAAGATGAATAGCTCTTACATGCCATGGTGAGGTGGTACATAAAATCCTCAGATAGAAGTAAAGTGAATATGAAAATAAACTGCAAAAAAGAAATCATGTTTCGATGTTTTTTTCAGGAAGACAGAATTACGTACCTGCATGTATACATTTATATATACATATTTTTTACAAAGTAATTTATATTTCTATCTAATACGTCTGCCCTAAGGCTCTAACAAATATAAGTGGGAAAATATAATTAATATAGAATTATAAAACCAACTGTGAAATGTATTTTCTTTATTTCCTCATGATAACTGGGGAGAAAGAAAAGCAAAGGGTACGACTGACATTCCTTGTTTAATGCAGCTTACTTAGTGACTGGCATAATGATAAGTGATGGTAATTTACCTTAAAAACCTTAATGAGTGGATCATTACTATAGAGAAATGGGAAGAAAACTTTAATCCCACAGAGGCAGAGCTCCATGGTTGGCTGTGCAATAACCAGACAGAACTCTGAATGAGATTCCCAAGCTTCTGTTCCCTAGATAAAATTTTCTCTCACTCCACTTTTGCAAAGGTAATGAGGAGGTAATGAGGCTTGACTTGAATTTTTTCAGCACTTGATTCCCTTCATTCCCCAGCAGGTTCCCATAGGATAGAGTAAGATGTTGGATTTATATAAAAGCTGTGCTGATAGATAGGTGGAGGAGGTGAGCCATGCTATTCGGTTTTGGATTCTGTCTGTATGAGAAGGGGTTCAGATAAATTTCAAGTTCTTTCAGCACTGTCAGTTCACTCTGATAGTTTCCACAGAATAAGACAATTTGACGACATGCAGACCTTGTCAGGGCTGTTGACTGTTTATTTTGTCACTTTACTGATACTAAACACTGACCTTTCTGTGCCACCTTTTCTTCCTCTTTTCCCCCCATTTTTCACTACCTTATACATACATCTGAGTAAATAATAAAACCCAAAAAGGTAGGCAGAAATGTTGTATTAGATCATTAGCTTAATTTGAGCTGAAAGGTCTTTGTTGTAAGTTGGGGGTGGGAAGGGACCTGGGGACCTTTGCAAAGTATTTTGCTGGCAAGCTTGTTGAGATTTGATTGCCTTTGTTGTGATAATCTGAAATTAATTTGCACTTGAACCCATCTTTCTTCTGGGCTCAATTTAAACATGGTTATAATTATGCACCCTGCATGAAATTGAGAACAGACACTGATATGACAAGTCTGAATTTTTTAATTCCCCAGGTACTAAAGGCTTTTTTCCCCACTTATCTCACAAGGTAATAAAACAAAATGTTCCAGTGAAGCACATGCTTAAGAGAGAGGTATTTGCCTGAGGGGAAACAGTAATAATCAGTGTATTGCTACACATTTACTCATGTACTTTCTCAGTAGGTCAATCTCTTTCTTTTAAAGTGATGTTAAACTTCTGCTAATATTGGTTGAATTGTACCTGGTACGATATAAAAAAGCAGAAATGATATGTTTTATTCTATTTTAGCAGCTCCTCATCTAAAAGGCTTTTTCTCAAACATCCATTTTGATAGATATTTAAAAAAAAATCCCACTATTGAAGACTACCTCCTAATATGCACAATTGATCTTAGCGGTGCACCTTTCTTGTTCTCAGTATGAGCTGTAATATCCTTATCAGCATTCTTTTAGTTTTAACCCAGATTAGTGTTTTTGGTGAGGAATCTCATTAACTACAGTAAGCCCATCTTCTTTTGTGATTTCCTTTGGAATTGTAATGTACGAAAAGGCCACCAAGGTCAATGCCCTGGGCACAAATTCCTCTTTAAATCATCATTCAGCTCAGAGTAACAACATTCTCCTTAGAAATAGACATTTTTAAAGATCTGGAACAAACTGCACAGTTTCTTGGAAGTGAAAATCATCTGGAAGAGAAGTAGAAATTAAGACCATAGGAAATTAAGTGTAGGGATCTGCAGAGTAACTATTTATTAGATCCATCCATTTTCTTTTAACCAGTATAATTCTTCTCTCTGCCTCCTAAATTTGTATACTGTCTTTTTGAATGAAAAAAGAAGGCATTCTTTAGTTTAATTGCCCTACATTTTAACGCATGTTTTGAAAGTATTAATGATGCCACTGAGGTAACATCTTTTAAGCTTTATCAATAGCAGTTGTGATCTCCCCAAAGTTGTAGACTGCATTCAGCCCAGTTTCTTGAGCAAATTAAATAACTAAAAAAACCAAACCCTGTGTTTTTGCCAAGAAAAGTAAGGGTGTTATTTCTGCTATACTGTTTTAGTAGTAGCAATGTAAAAAACAAGCGCAGAACACATGCTGAATATTCCACCATTCTCATTCAGATCTCTATTGCTATCACACAAAAACAAATTAAGCGAAATAACTGAATAGCACCTCATTGTGGCTAAAAAAGAGCTTGGTCTTTGCCTTTTTAAAAAGCTCAGTATTCATTTGAATGAAAATCTTTTTACGAAAATTTTTTGAAAGCTAACTTATTTTTAACTAATTATGGTTTTCATACTGGTTGTAATGGAAATAAAAATGAAAATAGGTGCTGCAAAGTGAATATTTATCCTACTCTGCCTTATGAAAAGAAATATTGTGATCAGGTTGGCACGGCTTTAAGGTAAAAGAGCAAAGCTAGAAAAAAGTTGTATACAGAGTCATTTTTTTTTTACATTGATATTAATGTTGGTGGCAGTTAGGTTTGTCAGAAATTTACTTTTTATTTTAAAACTTGTGTAATCTTAGTTTTTTCAAATACTGATTTGCTGAGATGAAGGGGTGTGGAAGTGATGTTAGATAGTTTCAGTGAGGATGTACCCTAATTGCAAAATGTGATATGAAAGTAGACACTGACACTACGTAAGTTTTGTACTGAAATACATACATTGTTTTGTACTGAAATATCAACATCACAAATCCATGGGGTAGATTTCCTAGAGTAAGCCCCTACACATAAAATCTTGTTAAAAAAATTTAAACGTATCTTCTAGTGTGTTCCCTGCCTATACCACTTTGTTCAGAAACAAGTTTAGAAACAACGGAAACAACAAGCCGACTATACAACAAACTTACTAGTGCACAACATACCTATTAAACAATATAGTAGCTCAAAGCAACAAAAAGTCACTAGTATGGTGAAATACGTAGTTCTTTATGTCTTGAAACCTAGGAATCCCGTGGTGTCTTCAAATTTTAAGGTAAAAACGTGTTTAGCGTATGACCAGCTACGAGACATCTAAAATGCAGTAATAATAATATGGGATGACATGCTAGGAGAGTACATATGATAAGAACTGTGTGGCCACACATGGTGTGGTACATTTTCACCCCTTAGTTTATGTGTTTTGCTTTCCACTGCCACATTTTCTGGTGACTTTATCTAGTCTCGTTCAATCATGCTGTGCACATCACAGTCACTTACTGACAAGCAGCCCTAGCTGAAGCATTCAGAGAAACAACCTTCCACAAACAAAGCAGGCAAGTCCTGTTTCTCTTAAGATAAAATCTGCTGATCTCATTATTGATTGTCTGCTTTCAGGGGTTTTGTTTCCTGAAAGTTTGATATGGGGCAACAGAGGTGACAAAAGATTGGCACTGCGACCTGGAAATTAAATGGTCGACTATTAGATCAACGTCAAATAGGGTGAGGCTGAAGTGTTTGGCAAAAGCATTAGATGCTGTCTTGACTTAATCTCTCTCTCCCTCTTTCTCTCTCTCTCCTTTATCTTGAATCTGTTTTGAACCCTCCCAGGCAATTTACTATCCTTGTCATTGATTTTTATCACCTAATGTGCCCCTATGAAGAATTACTTTTTGAATGATAAATCAGCTTCCTCATTTAAACAATTGTATGCCTCACCTTAATGTGAAAATAGCCACTGAAAGAAAAAAAAAAATATAGTAAGTGTTAACATTAATCACTGACCAGTGGAACCCTTGTGATTTTGAAAGGAGCACCAGATTTTCTTTTATTATGGAGGGGATAACTGTACTAGAAATAAATGATGAACCCTCTCTTTTATTAAACTGTAACTGTTAAGGAATAAATTACAGTGGCAAATTACAGCCAGTGAGCTGGAGGGAGGAAAAAAAAAAAAGAAAAGAAAGGAAAGAACTGCTCAGTAAAGCAAACTTGTAATCGTTATCCAGTGTTTTCTGCAAATAGATAGCCTGTAATATGCTCAGACGCATTCCTCATTTCAGAGGTGTTATGGTCTGGGTATTAAAGGGGTGGTTTGAGGAAGACCACAGTCGTAATGAGTAATAGACTAACCTTTTCTAATAATCCTTCTTCATCCTCCATCTTTCTGCATCACTTTTTCCCCACATGGCCCTCTATAATTATCTGAAAATCCCTCTTCTTTCCTGTTGTAGGCCCTGAAGAGAAGTATACACTATCAGGTGTTGAATGAAAGCATGTGTTGTATTATTTATCACTTTTTTTTTCTAATTTTATTTTTTTATTTTTTATTTTTTAATTATGATGACCAAAGGAAGATATGTCTTTTCACAGAAGAAGAGTTAGCACTACTATTTAGTATTGATTGTTTTCCTTGCTTAAGTGACTAAGGATATTAGAGAAAGTTTTCTGGTTTGGGTAGTATTTAAGTACACATATCAGCCCTGGCATTCTCGTGGTGAAAATGTTCAGGAAAAGCCCAAATGAAAGCTCTGAATCCAAGCAACCACTCACTGTTTTTAGATGAAACGGATGTGTGAAAAGACTTACTGTAAGTGCTCATTCAGCATGGGTCCCACTTGGAGAACATTTTAGAACTAAAACTTGTTAAAGAAAAATCTTTTATTTCTTGGTTCAGAAGAAAAATGTAACCTGGGAAAAGTTCTTCATTCATTGCTCTTCAGCTCTTTTTAACCTGTGCTTTATGGATTTTGGAAAAAAAGATTTCTGGACTATTAATGATACAGGCATCCACAACCTCCTGTGAAAAAAAAAGGAGGGGAGGGGATCCATAAACTGAAAAATACACCATTTTAGCTGGGCTCTGACAAACATAGGCTAAAGCTACCACTGCTAATTCTCATCATTTTATCATGCATCTGATAGTGCTTGATATTTCTCTTAAAGCTTCCGTTCCTGGAGTCTCATGAATACAAGGCAATATGAGATTGACTAATTTTTTTCCCCAGTAATTTCCTGGTCATTCAGCTGGCCTTTGCCTTGTGTATAGTATAAAATAATATATCTATCATGTTAGTATTATAAAAATTGATAGGTATTCCATACAACATTCAAAAAGTTGCTGCTTTATGATGCAGTCTCTCTTTTGGTCACCTGAATGTATGATCTCTGATCCACAGGGGGGTTGTTCACACACCAAGGGTTAATATTTAGCTAATTCCATGGAGAATGTATTTGCAGCAATCCAATTCCCCAAAAGAAAACTGTAAGGAAAACACTTATCTAGTTTTCCTTTTTCTCCTGTCTGAAAGATAGAAGAGGGAAGGAAATGGATGAAGGCCTTACAAACCCTCACCACAGGAATCAAAAATTAATGTAGTGAAGAGTTTGGAAAAGAAATACTGCAGAGTCTGTAACAATTGCATAAAAGTAGATGGTTTTATTTTGTCACTAGAAAGGAAAACGTTTCTGAAGCTTTCCATACCGACTTGTCTCTAGAACGTACATTAGTTCTTCAAATACATTGTCACTGAACTTTTTTTTTTTAAAGTCATATTACTCAAAATTGACTTCAGAAGTTTATTTCTGTAGCTCTTTCAGGCAACCTGGTTGTATTAGATGGTAGAATATCTATGTATGTTGGTCCTAAGATGTAAGCACTACCAATTGTGTGGGATGTTAAAGTGGTGATACTGTTACAGTGACAACTTCAGAGCTCTCTAATGTGAAACTAAGTCTTTTAACTGCTAATCTCTTGAATCAATGTGTTGCATTGATTCACTCTATTCTAGAGTAGCTCAAGAGTGTGTACATGCACATCAATCCCTCCTAGTCACCTCTGCTCTCACTCTCCATATGTTATATGAGAAATGAAGCACATTAAAAATGTTTCATTTCTAGTCCATAGAACATTTTGTCACTATATTCTCTCAACAGCTCTGGTTTTCTTGTTCTGAGGCACTGCATTCTTCATTTTTCTTGTTTTCTTGACAAGAAAAGTAATACAATGCTTTTCCAAAATGAACAATTAGAACCATACTTCAGTCCTTTGAACTAGCACATAAAGGTTTGTGGTTGAGTTGCATATGTATCCTTCTTGTCTGCAAGTACTTACAGGGCCTTCTTGGCATTCTGAAGTTTGAAGCTTTGTATTATATGATGTGTATCATCCTGCAGAAGAGATTTTGAGTCATGTATGGCTTTTTATGTATTCGAATCCAAGGTCATCCAGAATTTCTATTCTTTTTCTTCTAGTATAGTACAATTCCATATCAAAAACTGCAGGAAAAACTTATCATAATCCTATTTAAAATTATCCCATAAACAATTGAAAGCCATTCATTTGTGACAAAATATTAAAAACTAAACCAGAACTGCAAACTAAATCCCCAAATCTTTACTTATGGTTATGTAGTTTAACTAAATTCTGCCCTTCATCTGCATTTTCTTATATGTGGCAAAAAGTAAAAGCCACTTGCTAAGTAAAAGAAAAATATGTCAGCTACTCTAAGAGTAAGTCAGTCAGAGTAGCTCAGTTTCTCAGTCAAATATGCTGCCTTTTCTTTACACTATGTTAAATTTGAGGGAACTCAGATTTCGAGTTTGAGAATGTGTAGAAAGGTTATGTCTGTCCTGCCTTTAACAGATAAAAAAATTGTAGGACATCTTGAGTGGTCCATAGCACCAAATAATCTGAGTGAGTAGTGATAATACATGTGATATAATACGCTTTCAGAGTCTGACCCTTCTATGTACAGGCAAAGGTGCAAAATCTTTCACCTCTGAATCCCACGCTTCATTTTTAGCTAAGCCTGATTGTAATTTTACTGATTTTTTGTGTGTGTTTTCCAATAAAGTGTTCTGTCAACCAGTGCAATGGCACAGGACAGCTAAAACGCAGAATTAATAAAGCTGTGACTGGACAGGCTAAATATTATCGTCCAGATAATAAGTTAGGGAGTAACTACAAGTGCTTTTATGCCTGCAAATCTGAGAGGGCAGTACCCCTAAGGAGGGAAGCAATGACAAGCAGCTGGGGACAGGCTGAGGACAGAAACTTCTTGACTCTGCTTAGCTGAAACTAGAACAGCGTGTCTGATTATAGCTATTGCACTTCACCTGCTCTGAAATGTTTTTTGTGTTGGGGTCTTCAGCTGACAACTTTGCAGAACTGCTGTGGTGGCTGTGCTGCCCCCAGAAATGGTTTCTAGGACCAAGAAATTTCCCTGTAGGAGGAGGGCGGCTTGTTGAACCTTTAAATTGACACACCGGTAAATTCCCTGTTAAGGATACATATTTTAGTCTATATTGTTTATGGAACTTAATGAAATCAATAAATATGAGTAATTTCCTTACTTGCAGCTATTATTTATGTGGTTTAAATTCTGCCTTTTACCCACTATCCATGCCAAAGCTGACAGGAGTCCCAAGAGCACCCAAATGAGGGTAATTTGAAAAATAATAGCATAGCTGTAAATATGTAGGAAATATTTCCTTCTTTTTGACGTGTATCTATGCTTGCACAGGTTGTTACATGCTTTAGTGCAATCTTGAAGCTTCTGTATTTTTTCTACGGCTGGGACCAGAACCCAAGAGATTGCCAGATCTCATCTCAAATTGAGATGTGATTGAGATTGCACCTCAAACAGCCTACCTATTGAGTTTGTGGTGGATTAGGAATTACCTATGCCAGCTGAATGCTCCTTCAGTCTGAGAAAGTTATGGGCTGATTTTCTCAGTCTTGTGATCCTGATGTTTTCCAGTGAACTCAATAGTAATGAGTGAATACACTTGCTAAGCCATTCTGATGCTGAGAAACTTAAAAATTAGCATGTAGGAACCTATCTTCAGGATCTTGTTTTCAAGCATGTGGGCTTTACTATATATCCTTTTGAGAATTTTAAAATGTAAGTTTCTAAAGGCTGTAGTTCACATGTATAAAACATGTTTGTGTTCACATGTAGTTCAAGTTATAAAACTTATAGTTAGATGACATAGCCTTAATTACATTAAGAAACATTGGACCCCAAGCAGCCCCAATGATTTTCATGGGAATTTTTATTCTGTGATGTACTGTTCAATGTTTTTTATTATATCTTGTTTTCATTTTTAAGTTTTCCACAACAGTGCTGCTATCGGTGTATACAAGGGGTTGGTGCAAAGTTGGATGTTCAGTTTTAAGGAGAAAGGGTTGTATTGTTTGTTTGTTTTTATTTGTTTGTTTGTTTTAAATAAATAATGATGTGGCCCTGTGGGAATGTTTCTGGTCACAGATACCTCATCTTGTTAAGAAAGTAAAGTTGAATGTTTTGCTTGGCATTAATAAAGGTTTGTCTAGGCAGATCCATCTGCTCTGCTCACTACAATTAGCATCTTCAGAAAGATTTTTTGGCTGTGCCATCCTCGTCCCCATGGAGGTGCCCGATCCCCAGGGCTGGGGCTGCCCTGGCTGCCCCCTGACTCCCTGGCATGTGCTGCACCCTGGCACAGGGAACAAGGAATTGACTGTTGTACAAAAAGAGCTGAATTAAGTAGTAATTTGTAATTTATGGAGGATAAATTCCTTTGTACAGCAAGTTATACCTATTTCACACAAACTCACCTGTTGGACCAATAGATACTCTTAGTAAATCTATTGTGCCCCATTGTGGGTGACCATACCATAATGGTAAAGAAAATACATTTAGGAAGTTTTCTTCTGAGGATGACATGGTTACATATAGTAACATGCACAGGAAGACAGAAAAATATTTTTTGAAAGAGTAGTACATTCCCATGTTTTTACTGGCGATAAAGAAAGAAATATACCATTTTTGACCAACAGGTGAGAGATCAACGGACAACAAACTTAGGGCTGTGTTTCAAATGTGTTTTCATAGATAATGAATATATGTTGAAACTGAACACTCTATACTTTTTATAATGGTGTTACTTACATTTTATCTATCTTGGTTCTCACTGGAAGAAAGTAATGTATGAAGATCTTTAAAAAGTTAAGAAAACTCTGAATTTCGACAATAAACATGTTTTTAACTGGCTAGTCCTTTCCTACCAAGGACACACCCATTTGAATGAGACTTTATAGCTTTGCTCAAGACTCTTGTGTTTTTATAAACAGTGATATAATATACTGTCATGTTGTTTGTAAGAGCGTAGAAGAATTTCTTTTCATTTCTGATCTTATTTTGCTCTTGGACTAATTCCATTTCAGATACATTGTTGTAGAACCAGAAGAAAATACAGGGGGAGAAAGGCAGTGCTGAACCAGCTTCTGCTTCTACAGGCATAGAAGTCAAAAGCTTCTGACCCCTCAGCCAAAGGTAAGTATAGCATTAACTTGATACCTACTGAAATCTGTCAACTGATTTTGGTGGATGTGGAGCGTCCTGCCATCAGGTCTCCAGTGTTCTCAAGACCTAGCAAAATAAGAAGATAAAGGAATGGTTGTCTGAAGAAGAAAGTCATCAGACAACAACAAAAGAGTGTGATTTGATCCATTCAGGAAAGAAGGGCAAATATAGACAAACTTTGGCTTTGAAGGTTGTGACTGACCTCAACAGAACGGAGCTAGAGTAAACCATGCACACAATAAGCAGATGAGTTAAAAAGCACTAACAGTGTGGAAATTCCACAGTATCGGGCATAGCAATTGTTTAGACGTGCACACTGACATCTGCCACTATGCATATTTGTTTTGCACTGGCTCCTGTTGTGCTACTTCATGCATACATTGTATGGGGCCAGGAGGGGACAGAGTAGACAAACCACTCCTGATGTCTGTTGTCCTTCTCCTGGCAACTTCTTGGAATTACTGAAAGATGCAATGGTTCTTCATCTTACATTCCACTCCCCCACTGCCTTGTGTATATTTGTACTGTGCTTTCCCCAGTGACAAAATGCTGAATAGCTCCAAACACACATTTCCTTGTATTTTCTGACTGTGGATTTTTGGCTTCCAACAGTACATGGTAATTTCAGCCAAGAAGGAAAATAATATCCTTTAGATGTGATGTTCCACTAGTAAAGAGTCAATTTTCTTTATCCAGCTGCAAATTATTTTGGACTGTGAATTATGCAGATTGTGCAATAAAGGCATATAACACTCATGTCACATGTCCCTAGAAAATAGATCTGTTTTATAGGGATATAACTCAGTTTGAATGTGGTCCTTGGTATTCTTCACTGGTCTCCACCAATTCATTAGTATTTAAATTTATGTTAATTTCATCAAGGTGTGAAAAGATCTTTTTTTGCATATACATGAACTAACGATATTACTATTCAACAAGCTATTTTCCTTTTTTTACCCAGGGGAAGCTTGTTGTATGTTAACAGAAAGAGAAAAGGGGAGATTATAAAAGCCCATTTTTGAAAACTCAGGAAATGTAGCCATTGAACCTGTTTTTAAAGGAGCTATCCAGTATTCTCTTTCCTGGTCTGAGTGAAAATTTTGAATGGTATCTCCATGGCATGTTACACTTCCAGAATATATATACATGACGGAGAACTATCAGTTACCACATGTGCATTACTCCTTATATAAGGTTACCATCCTGGGACATTTCAGTGTTATACTATAACTATGAAAATTCTATAGAAAGGCAATTGTGCTGTGGACTGTATAAATGTTTATTACATTTCAGAGTTGAATAAATACTGGATCTCAAATTTTTAAAGGTCCATATTTTCTTCAGAAGTGACAATGCAAATTAAAATTTTTGGAGAAGGCAGCTCATACCTTTAATCAGGAAGCAACTATAATTTTCTGTTAAAACCACTGTCAGTTCAAAATAACCTTAGGAAACATTTTTCAGAGGCCAGATTTAACTTTTTTTACTCCCTTTGAATGTTGTCTTCTATTTAATTCAGTTTCTGGAATAAGGTACTATTTCTGCTGGGCCAAAATAATTAATCATCCTTATATATGGAATTAGTATTTATAAACTATATCCTTTTATTGACTGAACGAAAACAAAAGGTATATTCAGTGCATTTCCAAAGACCTTTTAAGTGGCTCAGCAAAGCACATAATACAGGCCTTGTCTTACATGTCTGTGATGATACAGTTTAATAGTGTTATGAGGCTATGGTGGTGTGTAGTTGTCATGATGGTAGATTGTGCTGGTCTGTATAGATTTACTGTCATTCTTTAGGCTTTTCATACATGACAGAGGTTGTCTGAAGCACAGCAGGAACATGAAGCTTGCAGGGGTTAAGTGTTACTTGCCTCCTGGCTCGCTACATAGTCCTCTCTGCACACATACAGAGATGAGGTGCAGGGTACATCCGTCACTGGGCCGATGACATGATGGATTACTCATGTCATTGTCAGTACAGTCAAAATCACTCTGCTGCCGATAAGGTGGTCCCTTTTCTTTACTCTGGTTGAGTGAAGCTATTTTTGCCTCTGGTTTTAAAACTGTAGCTCTCACAAACATCCCTTAAATCAAAGATGGAAAAGACTGTTTTTAATTTTACATAGTAGCTTTGGGCCATAGGAGAAATATTCCTTTGAAAATTACTTTGAAAATGGACAGTTGCATTTTAAATATTTTACATCACTTGATTTCTTCCAATCCTGAAAATAAAATACTTCAAGAGGGACACTGAATGTTTTCCTGAACTCATTCTTCCTCACGATTTATCAGAGAGACAGGCTTGGGTTTGAATTGCTAGCATCGCTTCCCGATTCTTCTTCTCTGTAGGGTACATGAGAAAAGAGACAGCTGTCTTTGTAGTAGCACTGGAAGAGAATAAAGCACTGGAAAATGGCAGGGCTTTGGAAATGTTTGGAGGGGAGCTTTGCAAGAGTTGGGCGGTGTCAATAAAAAAATCAACAGGGGCCCTAATGCTGCTTGGCTCTGAGCTAGTCACAAACTCTTCTGCGTGTAGTGCTTGATGCTGCAGCCTTTCCCCCGTGCCAGCTGGTTCTGTAAAACTTAAAGGGGATGAGCTGGGGAAAAGACAGTAAATACAGCTCAGACAGGGGTACTGAAATCTCAGCTGCAGAAGAGGAGTGCTGAGCACAGCTTCTATTTTCCTGGAAAACTGCTGTCACCGAGAATTCAATGACAGTTATCGCCACAGCCTTCCCTGACACAAAGTTTTGCTCCATAATGCCTTTCCCACCCTTGAGTAAGACTTGAGCTCGCTCTGTACTAAAGTTGTGTAAGAAATACAGATGATCCACAAACAAGCAAACATGTTTGGCAGACAAGTGTGAAAGAGACCTGCTGGGCCTCTGATACCGCGCGAGCACCACTTCTGTCCCATCTTGGATATTATAAGGCTTTCGTGGCACACAGGGGTGCTGCTCTGTGCACGATGGCACGGTGACAACTCAGACTAATTGTTTCTTATATACTGATCCTGAAGTCAAAAGTTTCACTGGAGAAATAGTGCTTGGAGAAGGAAATCGTACTCACTGTCTGGTTACTGGGTATAGAAGAGAGTTGGGGTGAAGCGTATGCAGACATATATGTAACTGCAATAATCTTCTTCATTATTCAAGCCTTTTTGCAGCCTATGCTCTTAACCCGAAATATATAGCATAATTTCCATCCCACTGTAGATTCCATTTTATTTATACTTTCATTCCAGTATGCGGGCATCTACATGCACACACAGAGCATAAACATAGTGTGTTGTCTGTATATATCATCTTTGCAAATAATCATAGAGAGTACAAAAATTTACTAAATTTTTTCTGTCTTAAAACCAGAAATTCTTTCAAAGAACACATGATCACTTTCACCTATGAATAGGAAAATCTTTCTACAGAAGCTACACGGCAGCTGACTGACTTAAAGTAAAACAAAACAACCGAAAGCTTGTGTATACATATCAAGTGCACAAAAGATACATACTCTCCCATACTTACACACCCACGTATGCTGATACATCTAAATAGCTTTGTTTTGAAGTTTTAATCAGATTTAAATGGAAAGTTATTGAAGAGAACTGTGTGGTCTGAATTTTAATCCCTGAACCCACCGGCTTCTTTTTTATTGCATGTGGTGTGGCCTTGAATTGCAGAATGTTTTAAACATACATAATGAGCTCAATGTCAAACTGTTGAGCCTTTTGTCTTTAACAATAAGCACTTAGCTCAACTAAATGAATAGAAATTGCTTTACTGAATTACAAAAGCCAAGGTTTTACAGTGCACTAATACTGATGTTAATTAATGTAGACATTGTAATATTTTAGAAATATATGGGATTAAAATGAAACGTTAAAAAAATGTAACATACATCAGTAAACAGCCCAAATTTCAACAGTCATAGATGATGGATAAAAGTACTTCTTCCACCATGAGTAATATTTTTTTTCTGATTCGTTCACATTTACATAGGCTACATTTAGATCATATACAGTACCGGTTGAATGGCAAGAATCAGAAAGAAATAATGTAAACAGTATGTGTAATTTCTCTAGCTTGGAAAGAGATTAGATCAATTCATAACAGACACTTTCTCCTATTGTATTTCCTAAAGCGCGTTTGCAACAGGATAACTTTTCTAACATTAGGAAGTAAGAGAACTTATTTCCTTCCCCCAAAACCAGGAGCAATATTCAGAAATTTACAGTGAATGGCAATTCATCCTTTAGAAATCCCTTCAACCTAGTACTAGAGTTGCTGCCAGAGATCTGAATGCTTTTGCCTAAATCTCTGTAATCCAATAAGCTTTTGTGTTTAGCAGCTTGTTTTGAAACTTGTATAGCACCCCAGCCTGTGTCTCCGTATGTTCGTTTGCAGGCAGGTGAGTGCCCGAGGGCCTGATTATTATTCAAGCCAGGAGGCCTTCACAGCCCCAACCAGAATGTAATTTGTAATTAACTGTCATTTACTTCTGTCTGCACTGACTTGTTGTTCAAAAGACAATGTATCTGAGCTGGTCACTAGCTTGTCTTTGTTGTGGATATGATGTCTCTCAGATCTAGTTGTATTCTTAATGTTTAGAAAGCCAAGTACTTGCACTCCTGAAACCAAAGTAGGAAGGGGATTTCACTGATTTTTCCTAAATAGATTAGGTATATGCAATTATGAATACTTAGGTATGTAAAATGAAGTATTTGATGCTCTGGGATGAGTTTCCGAGCAGAATAGTTAAGTTCATGTGAGATATTTAATTGAACTCCATTAGGGATAGAGCCTTCATGATTTGAACTTATTATAGTTGAGATCTGTGAAATGAAAACGCGTATTTAAGTTGTGGGAATTTTTCTTAACCCATTTTAAACATTGCAACTGTATTTTCTCACTGAAGCGGGGCCACTAATGTATTCTGTGAATGTACCCATATCATGAATTTGTAATTGTCCCCATGGTAATCTTTTGTTAACCAAAATAAACAAAAGAATAACATAGTATCCACATTTATTTCTTTAAGAATTGTGCTTTGAATTATTATTCACATAATTTGAATTCACAAACAGTAAAAATAAAATAAAAATCCTTTTCTCTTTAAACTTTCTTTCATGCACTTGTCTGTGAGAAAGCACGCACGATATCATTCAGCAATAAGTATACACACACAAAGCCACTTTAAAAATAGGTTAAACTTATCTAATTCCGACCTTCAGCTCAGCCTAAAACCACTGTACTGCTATTTTGCCAGAGCAGAACTTTTGGCCCGTTTCATCTCTTTTGTCGCCGCTGCTGTTGTTGTTGCTGTTGATGTTTTCTTCTTCCACCTTCACAGGTGCCATTGCCGCACCTCACCTGCGGCTGTGCGGGTGAGGGACTCCCCGGGCAGTGGCACCAGGACACCACCGCAGCTGACCCAAAGCCCCTGCCTGTGCCTCTGTGCGCGCACCTGCACGTAAAAGGAGCACCTCCCTCTGGTTCAGCACAGCTCTTGGCCTGCTCTGTATTTCCCAGCACCATCATGTCAGATTGCATATTCTGGGCACTATATACTGGTCAAGGGGATGCATAAAAAGGCTCAACGGCATTCTTTTGTCGTACTTAAAAGGGGGGGTGGTGGAGAGAAAAGAAAGAGAAGAAAGAGCAATGTCTATAGGAACAGCTTTCCCCCCACGGTGATTTGCATAAAGTTGGATTAAACAGCGTTTCAAGCCCCAAAAGGCTGATTACTTACACTGGGCCTTATTAATTATTTCCTTCTTTATTTGAAACAATTAAGAGGAGAAAACAAACACTGTGTCGCTATCTCTTTAAGATGGGGAGCAATAAAAGCATAAGACCCCAAAGAAAGCCTGCTTTTTGTGGAGTGTTTTCTGTTCTCACCAGCTACGTCGGAGCTAGCAATTCCCATGTGTTATCAAAAGAGACAAGAAGCAGCAGGCTTTAGCACCTAGCTGAGCGGGATTGCTACATGCCACTCTAAGTGCGATTAAGCTTCCTTTAGTGCACCAGTGACATCACTGATGGCTCAAAGCTGCAGCTACTCAAGAGTATTAGAATGCATTTCATGCTTGGCTTACTCAAAACTGCAGAGCTAAAATTTACACCTTATTTGATGTTCTTCTCCCTGCTGTTAATTGGTAAAGGGATCTCTGACCCTTTTGATCTCCGCTACAATCCTCTAAATGCCCAGGTCTGCTAAACTGTTCAGCAGGAGATGCTCAGCAGTTGCCCAGTAATGTGAAGTCTTTTTTTGGCTTTCTTGCCTTTGGTTTACATCCAAGTTGCACAGAAATAAGAGATGACAGTTGTTATAGATATGCTGGTTTAATTACTTGTCAGCTTATAGCTGATATCTCGGCTAGCCAACGTGGAAGCTTAACTTTCTTCTAGTAGCTTAAAGCATGACCAACTGCTAGTGCTTTAGTATTTAGCCATAAAACTCTGGATACATTTAAGATAAAAAATAAAATAGAGGAACAGCCTTTTTGATTTACTTGCAAAAGTGATCAGCTTTCAGTGCTCTTGTTTTCATGTAGATCTTAGGTAACTTGAAATTATTTGGTCGTATTGACATCTAAGTGGATATCGGTCTTGTTTTCGTTCCAATTTAGAATTGCACGGGGAATACCGAATACACTTTTCCCCTGCTACCTTTGAAATGAGAGACTTAAAATCTTTATGAGAGTAAAGGAGAGATGTATTGTGTTGACTCGACTACAAATATTACTATATTAAGTTTTACCAGCTTTCCTTGAAGAGGCATGCCTTCGAAAGGAGCCTAGCGCATATAATCTTAATGTACATGTGATTAAAAGCGATTAGCATGCACACACCTCTGCATATGGCTGAATTAATTGCACAGAATACTGTGAATTTTAATGGAGGTGACGGTATCCATTAAGCACCTTTGAAGAATTTGCTTAGTGAAGAACAAATGAGGAATGCCGTAATAATCGTTGCTTATAGGTGAAGGCTGGCTAAAACGTGACCCCACGGTTGAGACACCACACTCTCCCCCTCCAAACCCTGTCAGAGGTTTTTAGTGTTTATCCCAGGCTTTGTTATCCACCAAGATACATAGTTTCCATTGAAGTGAAACAGATTATTGGTTACTATAGTTTCCCTATTGCTCAATTCAGTGCTGTGAAAAGCCAGGCACAATAGGTTTAAAAGTCCAGTTAGGACAAATAAATCCATGTTGTGAAGAATGGAAGAGAAGATACCTGTTCTTCTGTCTTTGATGTATTCTTTATTTTGTAGGATAGAAGGGGAATTAGTGGAGGGTTAATTGTTCGGTGCTTAGAGCTCTGTCTTTCCAGTTTACTGCAGAGTGAAATATAGTGCTATAAAGACAAAGTGAATATTGTTTGACTTCTTCCCCTCCCCCCTCCTTTCCAGTTTTCAAGATGTGCAAGATACCGTAGCTGTGCGGTGGAGACAGGAATACAGATTTGTGAGTTTAATCTCTGGCATTATATTTTCCCTGAACCGAGTCGCATCCACACAGTGTTTGCCTCCTTTCCATGCCAAAAATGGTAAATGGCATTTTCTTATATGCTGAGAAAATTACTCCCCCCAGAATTTTGAGGTTAAGCTACCATTTTCTTATATGCTGAGAAAATTACTCCGCCCAGAATTTTGAGGTTAAGCTAGAGAAAATTTACATTAAGGAAAGTGAAAATGTCAGCTTTCACCAGGATACATCAAGAACCAACCATCTGAGCATGCTGGCAAAATTAATGTATTCTAGAAGGCCAACACACAAATGTTAAGAGGGACTTGATGATACAGTGCAGATTAAAGCAGTGGCTTTTGTGCCTCTGGAAGCTATGTTTGCATTCAGCCCAGTATGACTAGGAAAAAAGTTAATTTGATTTGATAGCTGAAAAGGTCACACATTTTGTTCAGCGCCTTGCATGCTTTTTTTCTTAACTAGATTTCTCCATTTCAGCCAGAGCTCACTTCTAAGGATTTCTGCTTTGCTATAGCCCTTGTTGAATCCTGCCAAGAAACAAGTTGTGGACAGCATTCTACATGCGTAATACAATAGCAAAATGGAAAACCACTGAAGTCAAACTGTGTTCCAAGCTTATTTGGCTTCATTTATCCTATATTTCTTATTCTTCTGTGCAAGTTCATGGGGAATAGGAAAAAGGATGGAGAGAAACAGAGTTATCAAGCTCAGCCTGCAAAATACAGCACAGGTAAACTACAGAAAAGCTTAAACATTGGCAATCTCTACCAAAAGTGCAACCTTCTTCTCTGAAGATGTTATTTGACATTGCTGAAGGTTTCATCTTGATTACTTTCAATAAAATCCAAAGTAAGGATGACTGTCTTGGCTCACTAAGCAACAAGGTTTTATCACTAATTACAATCCTTTATTACATTACCAGTAGTTTAATAGGTGTAAGATAGGTCATAAAACAATTCAGCATGGGAGTACATAAAAGGAATAGGTTATACAGCTGTGACATCTTAATATCTATTCATTGTAATCATTTTATGATCTTTAATGGTAGTATTTTTAAAATAAGTTTGTATGCTTTTACATGGAATAGATGGCCACCAAAAATGGGAGGTGGAGGAAAACCACATAAATATAGAGTAAAATACTTAATGAGGCATTTTGAAAACTTCTAATGTCAAAAGCATGTAGACTGTATCACGCATGTGGAGTCTCATTATGGGTAGTTATAATGAAATTATAAGTGCTATAATAATTCTAACCTTGAAGGCACAATAAAGGATAGTTATATTTGCCTTCCTAGCCCACACATCTGAGACGTTTTCCTCATTAATTATATTTCATGTAAGTATAATTATGTAGTGTAAGACTAAAATTCGAAAGCATTTGCTAAATCACTGTTAATGGCAGCCTTATTCTTCAGAGCTTTAATATAACTAATTATATCTAAAGTTATAGGCTGAAATAAGAAATGGAAACAAAGTAAAATTTACACTGTATTTGATTTTTTTTCCCTGCTGATTGTTTTAATCTGTAATGTAATTAATGAATGGAAAGTAAGTTAGTAGAGAAAACGGATTATTGTTTGAAACTATAGTAAAAGTCAACCCTACTTCTTCCAGTATAAGTTATTTTGACTTTGGCTTCACTGGAATCATGTTGGTCTAAAACTCTACATTTTCTGTGACACAGAACATTATGTTATGTGCTTATAGACATTTTTGGAGATGGTATGCCTACACAAAGTATTCTGATGGTTTCTGTAGTGCATAAAATATTTGACTCTGATTAAAATATCAAGTCACATTATAAATTATAGCAGGAAAACATTGTTTTGAAATGTTGTAATACTTAATTTACTAAGATTTGGCTTGTCATATTTGTTCACAAGTCTGTATCTTTATCCATCCACTAACAGCTACATTAGTAGCTTTGTTGGTAATACAATTATTTCAACTTTACCTTGAAAGTAAGTGTAAACACGGTACCTCAATATGGATCAATTCAATACAAAGATACAGGGTTTTTTTCCTTCATTATGAGTATTATTTAAATGACTATGAATAGCACTAGGTATTTCAGGATAGAGAAGCAAATATATTTTCACAGAAATAAAGGAGAAGAAAAATAACTCAGAATGTAATGGAAGTTTTTAAATAACTTAGGGTAGCTATCGACTTTAAAAAATAATGCTTAATATTCAAGGATTTTTTTTTTTTTTCTTAAAGTTCAACCACGGAATAGCAGGAGGGTGGCAATCTGAATTTCTTTCCAATGATGAAAAGATGATTTACAAGTTATTTTGAGCTATTTGAGAAGAGGGAAAATATACAGGGATTCAACAGGCCTCCCCAAAATTAAAACTATACATCTATTTTCTTTCCTTTCCTTACCATTGTTTATGATGTATTATTACAAAACTGTATATAGCTACAGAGTGTATGTGAGAATGTAACACACCTAACATAACATAAACGTGTTTATTTTACATGTGCACACACAAACACATACCTTTTATTTTTATCTATTCCTACATTAACTATATCATGATTTCAGACTTTATCAGGATCAATGATGCTCAGGTTGAGATATTCCATAAGAATATAGTAAATCATCTTTTAATTATCACTTGCTTCTGGGTGTTTTGCCTACTTGCGGATCTATTCCAAAGTAGATATTTAGATGCACATCACAGGTTTATACGCTTTTGACGTTCCAGACAATGGGGTTTCTTCAAAGAGCAATGTTTTGAAGTACCTTATAATCGAAGAGGAATACCTCAGGCCTGATAAATTTCTTCTATCTACAGGGAGGAGAGTGGGTTGTAGGAAAAAAAAAAGAGCAAAATCCAGAGAATGGACTACGTTTGTTCTGTAATCCATGTAGATGCTACAATCATCCATACCTGTGTCGCATTAGAGCACCAAGTTTTAGCTGAGGTTATAACCTAAAAAGCAGCGGAAGCAAGACTAACAAGGAGAAGATAGTCAGCTTCTTAAGTATAGTTTTGAACCAAGGCACCCTAAATCTTTGTCCACTTGTTTGCAAGGACTGCTTCATCTTTTCTAGATGGAAATTATATCTGGTTCTTTAAATGGATAAGGAAAAGAATATTTTTCTGTCAGAAATCCCTTTCTTTCTGTGCTGTCTTGGTCAAGTTGCAATTCATAGAGCTGTTAGAAAACTGAGGTCCTCTGGATATAAGATAGAAAGGGCTATGGTAAAACAGAGGGAAACCTGACATTGCAGAAAATTCTCCCTGCTGTGGTCCTTAGCCCCTTTTCCTTCCAGAGACACACTGCTGCAGGACTAGTCTATTTAAGTGGGATTTGTGAGAGAGGATTTGAGGAGTTGTACTGAGGTACAGAGCTGGTGTGGTAGTGTTTGGATTTACGTTGAGGCTTTCTTGTGGGATTAGTTAATAATTTCAGCTGATATAGTGTTTGTAATTTTAACCACACAGTATTTGAAATGCCAGGCACCTATCTTTTTGTATATGTTTTATAAACTAAAAGAATAATGATGTCAGTTATGCACCCATGTCCCTGTTATGCATTTAAATAGGAAGATCTTATTGTGCCTATCAGTCTCTCTTTGCACAGAATGCAATTATTAAATTGTGGTTGTTCTGTTTGTGATAAAATGAATAATTTCCCTAAGTAAATAGTCAGTAATAAGTGAAATGGCTTTAATTACTTTGATGCCATAGTCACAATTTCTTTTCTTTTCTTTTTGGATGTTCTCATTACTGAGGGTCTTTCTATGAAGACAAGTTAGGCGTTGTTGCTAATAGGGCATGTTGCTAATAAAATCTTTTCCACTCTTTCCTCTCATTTCACATCCTACTTTGGGCAATGTTTTGTCACAGGTTTTGCAGAAACAAAGTATCACAATATGGAACTACCTTTTGCTTTTTGGGTCCTATTTTTATTTGCTTTTGGCTATTTTGCACATCCTATACTAAAGGGTAAAGCCACAGGAGGATTCAGGTGTGATAAATGTTAAGTGTTGCCATAAATTAGATCCAGTGAATAACGTTAAGCACCTACAAATTAATCAAAGCAGCACCTAACTTTTCAGTGCCTGGCCCTCAGACAACAATTAAAACCCAATGTTCCTAATATCTCTCTAAAGGGCATGGGCTGATCAGCAAGTAATCCTGAACACCCACATGTGGAGTGAGAAGCCAGCTGAAGCTGCTGATAAGAGACATAATGTGAAGCTCGAGCCCGATATCTCAAGCTGTTGCTCTCTAGAGGTTATCTGAGAGAAGACAGCAGAAAGGCACTGTCCTTAGGATATCTATGTTTTGGAAGCCCCTCTTGAGCATCACTGAACTCATATAGTCTTCCACTGAGATGGACAAGGCTACATCTTTTCAAAATGCCATTGTCAAGATGATAGGACAGCTATTAATATATTTATTACATTCATTGCTCTTTAAAAGCAAGTGTGCTGAGCTTAATTTTGCTTGGAGGGAATCACCTTTTTTTAATGTAACTGGAATGAATTTTCACCTGTGAGGCATTAACTGTCAGAGCTCTTTCATGTCACAAACTCTTTCTCTTTTGAGAGAAATGAAGGAATCTTCCTTCACTGCAAGAGGAACTAATGCAACTCGAATATTCAAGACCAGTCACTTAATGGTTTTATTTAACAATTACTTCAGAGTTTTGCCTCTATACTCTGTTTGCTCACCAGTCCTCTTTTTCTGGAGCTCCTTTAGCTTTTCTCAGACCTTTTTTCTACATCCATTATTGTAAATACTTTTTCTGGTCATCAGCAGGTCTCTTTTTGTTGTTGTTTTCTTTTTTTTTGGTCGGGTTTTTTTTTGGTTAATCAAAAAGGTCTAGACAATCTTGACCCTTTCTGCTGTATTACCACCCTCTTAAAGGCTAAGGGCTTAGAAAAGTCGCCTAGTTAGTGGTATTCAACTGAGCATTCCTATAGGGTATCTGTAAATATTTCCTTCAAATCTTGTTCCTCTAAAATGCACTGAGATAAGTAGAATTAGGTCGGAGGTCCATGCCTCTCAAAGAAGTAATGTACCTTGAAGACAATGCTAACAGTGTAAAATTATAGAAGTACAAGTCTTAGCATAATAAATGCAGCAGGGCACAACTTATATCTTCCAGTATTAGGATTAATACAAAGAAAGCATTTTAGTTACCTCAAAGTTTTTCTTTATTATGCTGTTCATTATCTAGTGCAAATCTACTCATCCATCTCTGTTTTCTTGCCTTTGATTAACTTAAATAATTTCATGTATGCTTCTTTATTTTTTTTCTAATTTGATGCCGAGCTTATTTTCAGCATATGTATCTACTCTTTACTAGAGGCAGCACCCAGCATTTTAGCAGTTTAATCAAATTGTCTCATACGGTCCAAATGTTGTCTCATGTAATTTCCTCTTAAGTATAGAAAATGCCCACCTAAAACATTATTTTCATGTCCTCATCATGAGTAACAAAATTTCCCCACTTGTAGCTGTATCAAAATAATTGCTGGAAGACAAAAAAGTTTCCCTACTTCCTAGGTGTAATTCACTTCAAATTTTCACTCAAACTTCCTTTAAATAAAGGTAAAGTATCAGTAAAACTTGTACAGCAGTCAAGTTTGGATTCCAGTTAAGGTTTGGACTGGTTTCCCATGCAGCTGTTGTCTGACTTGGTATTCAGAGTTGAAAGGAATTTTATCTTTGAAAGAAAAGTTGTAATCATCAACATGCTTGAATATGACTCCACAGAATGAAACGTTTGTATCTGATTTAGGATATCAAGTTGGTCCAGATAGTGCCGTTTTAATTAGTACTATTAAATTTCAAAATCTCTAATGGATTTTTGAAGCTTACCAGGAACATCTTTTATGTGCATATCATCTATTTGTACTTATTTATAAATTCTCCATGAAACAATTTTTAAAACTCTATTTTCTTGTTTTGGATTATAAGTAACCACAAAATCATTTAATTTTAAAAAGTGTAATTAAACGCTTTCTAGTTTTTACTGTATGTTAGAATGTTGTCTGCTAGTTACTTTAAATAATAATCTTACCTCAAATATATTGTATGCTTTGATTACAGAAATTTCTCTTATATCCATGAAATGTTAATTCCATACAGAACTGAGAGTAAAAGAAAAAAAAAGAAAAAAGAAGAAAAATAAAAAGAAAGAAAGCACAACGTATATTCATTGCATCCATCTGAAAGCTCTTGATTCTGTTCTTAAGGGTGATTCTGTTCTCCCCATATCTATAGTATAGTGTATTCCATAGCTAGACATGTTCATCATTTAAATAAAATTTTGAACAATCTTTTGGGCTTAAATTATTCTATACAAAAGGCAGTCGGAGAATTCAGGAAGGTCCCGTACTATGTGAATGAGAGTGCTGCCATCTCAGAGAAAGAAGAGGATGAAACCAGTTAAGAGTAGAACTCCCCTGACCTTGGCAAAGCATTCCGGCTATCTTCTTTCTGAAAACTCTGGATTCAATATTGGACATAAAAGACATATGGGAAGTTTTACTTGTTTCCTTGACTCACACACTGTTTCCATTGGTGGCATCTTGTTTTCATTAGCCAATCGCCTTGCACAAGCTTGCTGTCACTTCTCTTCTTGTCTAGTGTCTACCAGACCCAGTCACTAGTGCAGTCATTTCCCTTCACTCAAGCCATGAGTTACTGCCTATGTACCATTAGGGTTAAATGTCACATGAAAGAGGAACTTCAGCCCAAGCACTCCAATTTAATCAAGTCTTCTATGTACAGCAATACATTGGAAACCCGTTATTTGCATTCATAAGTAATTTCTCTTGTTAGTAGTCCTAGCAACCACTATGAGCAAAGGACATTTCAATCTGGCTTATAATTATTTATTATCCCTCTCAAATCCTCTGTGTTTCATTTGATATATTACCAGAAACTTCCTTAGGAGACCAAGGAGAGGAGAGACTTGGGAGACTGCTTGTTGTCTGTGGGACAGGAGCACCGAAGGAAGGTTGGAAAGGTTGGCAACCTTGAAATCATCTCCACTCCACAGAGCTTCAGACCTGCTAGACATTAAATACCATTACTCTGCCCTTCTTAATGCAAACTCACAAGTTGGACAACATGCTTTACTAGAGCTGAGAGACTTTAAATTTGACATCAGATGTAACTAGCACAACTGCACCAGTTCCCAGCCTCATTTGATTCATACCCAAATTAATACCTCTTGGGCAGGATCTGAGCCAAAAGCCTCAGCATGCCATTCAACTGGGTCTCGAGGGTTTCATACATGCTCAGATTATGCATGCCTTTAATCCTATTGCACATTAAACAGCATGAATAGGACAACATCTTGGTCAGCTGAAATCCTAAAACAATATTTAGATCAGACTAACTGGTACTAAGCATCTTGTACTTAGCTGCTCCCCCAAACACAGTGTTTTTCCTGACAAGTCTTTCCTTGCCCACTGGGTCAGGGATCAAAAAGACTAAAACTTACAAATGATCCCCTGCTGGCTTCCAAATCCCAACCACAGAATCTGTGCTCAAAATCCTTTGGAAGAGTAGAAGTAGTCACTGAGGTGCAGCTGTCAATCAAAATTTTCTCACTATTATCTTTTATTCACCTCATCTGTTTGGATTTACACACTACTGTCACTCAAACTGTATTTGACTTAAAGCTGAAACAGCATTTTGTCATAGTTGTACACTCGTGCGTGTGAGTGCTATGCATTCATTAGTGCTCTGAGAAACTACAGTACAAATAAAATTTCAATTGCAAGCTGCAAGAATTACCTATCTTTCCTGCTCACAGGGGGCTATTATGATTTTGGGGGGCAATTATGATTTTTTAGAACAATATAATGTATTGCCACTACTGAGCACATAAAAGTACCTTAAAGGAATTTGATAGCTTAGTTGATCAGAGTGACAGAAACAAGATGGGAGTTATTATCATGGAACACAATGGGGTGTGCTTGGGTACAGACAACTACCTATCTTTCCTGCTCACAGGGGGCTATTATGATTTTGGGGGGCAATTATGATTTTTTAGAACAATATAATGTATTGCCACTACTGAGCACATAAAAGTACCTTAAAGGAATTTGATAGCTTAGTTGATCAGAGTGACAGAAACAAGATGGGAGTTATTATCATGGAACACAATGTGGTGTGCTTGGGTACAGACAACAAGAAGTTTGGGGACTGGGGTCTTATCAATTGGAAATTAATGACATGGAGGAAAACTTGGCTGTATGTAAGGATGCAACTAGTGTGATGCAGTTGTGAAAAAGAATGGCAAGTTCCCAGGAACATTAGACTAGGTTATTTTATCACAGACCACGATTACTAGTACTTTCACGGAAGACAATCATAAGACTTCATTAGGAATATTATATGCAGGACTAGTTATCTGTATTCAGGAAATATAGACCTAAATGCAGGGAAGATTTATTAGGGACATGCAGTAGCTATTTTATAAAGACAGATTAAAAAGATCAAGCTTCTTTAGCATTATTAAAAGAAGGTTTGGAGGGAATATAATAACTCTGAAATGCAGTCAGAGGTAAATACTCAAGAGGAAGAAGAGTTTTAAGTAAAAGAATTAAATCAACCTAAGAGAAATTATAATAAATTGGTCACAAATACATTTAGCTTGCTAGCTAGATGATCTCTAACCATCCAAGAAATGAACTTCTAGTTTCCAAATAGGGCAGTGGAGTAGGAACTTAAGTGTAAGATGGTGATAAGAAGGAAAGATTTTAAAACTCACAAAGACAATTCTGGGAAAAAAGAGATTAGGCTTGTGATATGAATTATTAGGTATTCAATGTGCCAAGGGGGTTGAAATGAGACTGAGTGCTGTCTATTTACACTGCATATAGATGTCCTGGTTTCAGCAGGGATAGAGTTAATTTCCTTCCTAGTAGCTGGTACAGTGCTGTGTTTCGGATTTAGGGTGAGAACAATGTTGATAACACACCGATGTTTTAGTTGTTGCTAAGCAGTGCTTACACTAGTCAAGGACTGAGAAGGCTGGAGGTGCACAAGAAGCTGGGAGGGGCCACAGCCAGGACAGCTGACCCCAACTGACCAAAGGGATATTCCATACCATGTGACATCAGGACATTTGGAGTGATGGCATTTGTCTTCCCAAGTAACCGTTACACATGATGGAGCCCTGCTTTCCTGGAGATGGCTCAACACCTGCCTGCCCATGGGAAGTAGTGAATGAATTCCTTGTTTTGCTTTGCTTGCGTGTGCGGCTTTTGCTTTACTTATTAAACTGTCTTGATCTCAACCCACGAGTTTTCTCACTTTTACTCTTCTGATTCTTCCCCCATCCCACTGGAGGGAAGTGAGTGAGCAGCTGCATGGTGCTCAGTTGCCAACTGAGGTTAAACCACGACAATAGACTGCATTAATCTTGTGCCTTGCACCTCTGATAGTCACCTCTGGAAGCAAGGAAGGAATATTTTCACATCTTCATAAACAAGTTTTGTTTTTTTTCAGGAAGGAAAGTTCTCGTTTCTGTGAAGCTTTGGAAATTGGCCATAATTAGAGAAAAGGTATAGGCCGGATATTCAGATGCTTCTACTGTTATTCTACTGCAATTTATGCTCAGTGCCATACTATTGTAGCTTTCTCATTTACATGGGGTAAAATGACCACTTGGTTTGGCTTTAGAAGGAAAGATTTCCCTTACTTGAAATTTGATGCACTTTTGTACCATGGAGCATGGTGCTTGATTTCTAGGCTCACTTGAAAGATTTATTTAATTGCTTCCCTGATAACGCAGGGACTTAGCTATTGGAGATGACCGTAACCTCTTCTGTGTCCTTTCTGTGGCATACTGTACTTGTGAGTTTTACTGAAGATCTTAGTTTTCCTTTGGTCCTGGGAAATGTGATAGGTGGAATAAAGCAGAATAGATGTTATGTGGATAAATCTAAAATAAACATCTATCACATAGTTAGCTGAGATTGTGAACAAATGGACTCAATGACCCAAGTGGTGCCTCCCAATCCAATCTTTCTGAATCTCTCAGGTCCCAACCCCATGACTACATGCGTTTAATCCTTCCCCTGTGCCACCAATTCCCCATTAATCTCACAGATTCAACGCTTGCTCAAATCCCCCGTAATTCTCACGAATACACTGAAGTATTTAACATTCCCCATCATCATCCTTCTCTGAACTAAAGATGTGCCTTGCAACTCTTAGGTAATTAATCACTTTTCCATCAAAACAACATTACTCCCAACAAATGCAGCATATTTTCATACCCATTCATGGGAGATACAAAATCTCCCATGCTACTAATCTTCCTTTCAGACTCATAAATTTTCCCTCACCCTTTATTAGAATCATCACCCACCCAAACCAATCCTTTTCTAAAAGTGAGCAAAATATATCCCATTACCATCGGACAGAAAGACCTCATGTGTCTGATCCAAGTAGTTCTTCTAAATAAATCACTCCAACCGAGTTCTGACTTCATGTTCTTTTTCCATGTAAAATATTTTGCATTTCTTTTAACATATTGCCAGTACTTCTTGGGGATACATCTTTCTTGTCTCAGCGCTGGGAGACAAGTCCCTTTATGATCACATG
The DNA here is from genome assembly GCF_000699145.1 of Aptenodytes forsteri. NCBI lineage: Eukaryota > Metazoa > Chordata > Aves > Sphenisciformes > Spheniscidae > Aptenodytes > Aptenodytes forsteri. Next base: position 1,590,332 of record NW_008795401.1, on the reverse strand, counting down.
AGGAAAGTTCATTCAAAATACAGAAATACTGAATATTGAATGATGAATACTGAAATAATACTTGGCTTCAGCTGCATGACGAAAAGCAGTGAACCCAATCTGAAACTCTAAAAAATACCTTTCCAAACTCTATTGCCATTGTTACTGGCAAACAGACAGTGGGAAAATGCTGTGACTAACTTTTGAGTGAGCTCTTAGTTACCTGAACAGACTTAAACTGAGAATTTGTGCTCAAGGAGCATTTCCTAACTGTGTTTAAGAAAAGTAGAATGTTTATCACAACTCTTCTTGTAAGCAATCGCTCGTTTAAGATGGACTGACAGTATGTTTTCTGTTATTAAAGAGGGGATGTTTTTAATGAACACCGGGAATAAAACTTGGCTTAAATCCCACCCTTGGTATTCCCTGTGTTACCTAGGCAACATTTATATTCTTTTTATATCTGTTTCCTCCTGTGAATGTTTGCTATAATAATACTTAACTAATTCACAAGGGTGTTGTGATGTGAGCACTAATTAATTCATGCCTTCGTAGCATATTTGGGTAAAAGATGCTATGTAAGTGTTAACACCATTATCTTTAACAATATTTGTTTATGCTATGTTAAAACCTTTCAGACAGTAAACTCTGATTTTACATTTTCCTTCAGATTTCTCACACTGACTTATCTAAACAGTAAGGAAGAAAATACTTATGCAGAAGGGCCAAGAATAAGGGTAGCTACTTTTTAAAAGCAGACATTTTAAAAGAAACATGTAAAATTCAGCAAAGCCAGGGAATAGATAGGGGTTTCTGTCAGGTTAGGATGATAAATGAAAGGGCTCTAGTGGCCCTTCTGTTTGTTTAGACCTCTTGTTCCTGCTACAACTCTGCACAAAACTAGCATTGAAGTGCCTACTGTTAAAACATAACATAACCTGACAATGATCAGCCCAGAGGGCTTTTCCAAGAGAAGGCCATATTGTTCTGCTTGGGGAAGTGCTCTAGCACGAGATGTCCTGAGACATGAAGGAAAGCACCGAGTGCGGAAGACTTTCCAGTACATTAGTAGTATATGAAAGGAGCTGACCACTCGTACATTAATATAGCCTTGTCCTAGAGACTGACATATGGGAAAGCACTGCATAAGATTCTCTATAGACAGCTTTTTTTCTCCTTGTTTTTTAACAACAGGCACAAAGTGCAAAAGATACCAGATTTAACATTACAGGGCCTGAACGCATTTTGTGTATGGTTAAGATGCTTAATTTTTATATTGTGCAGATGACTGAACAATTACAGATCCCATTATTTTTTTACTGTGCACTATTTGTAAAGCCACTACAGAATGTTTACCTTGGGAACAGCTTTAAAATTAAGCATTTTATATACCGACCAGGCCATTTGTAGTTAAGCAGTTTTCTGCTAATGGCTCTAAAGTACTCTGTTTTCAACTCCAGGGGATTTTTAAATGTCGTGAAAGAGACTGGGTTTTATGATATATTTAAGATCTTTATTGACATCTTACATTTCAAATAAAGTAAAACAGTCTGATCCAGAGTTGAAAACAAAATAAGAATGAAAGAAAATTATCATGAAAATTAATGCAAAAAGTATAAGAACCTACATTTTCAAAATCTGTACATAGAAATTTAAGCAATGTTGCTCTGAAATTTGTTATTTCTTTTTCTTTTTTCTTTCTTTCCTGTTGTTGTTTGTTTCTATATAGAATATTGACATATCAAGATGTTTCTACTTAT
>NW_008795401.1:1565723-1588086 GCF_000699145.1 Aptenodytes forsteri | reverse complement strand
ATTTATTTAAGATTTTTATTGACATCTTACATTTCAAATAAAGTAAAACAGTCTGATCCAGAGTTGAAAACAAAATAAGAATGAAAGAAAATTATCATGAAAATTAATGCAAAAAGTATAAGAACCTACATTTTCAAAATCTGTACATAGAAATTTAAGCAATGTTGCTCTGAAATTTTTTATTTCTTTTTCTTTTTTCTTTCTTTCCTGTTGTTGTTTGTTTCTATATAGAATATTGACATATCAAGATGTTTCTACTTATACAGTGTAAAGAAACAGTAAGCATTGTATTACTTGATACCTCTGTGGAAGTGCATCATATACAAACCTCTCCAGTTTGTACAGGTGGTTTTCATGTATGCCTGAATTTCACCAAAATTTGCACATCCCAGGGAAGATTATGCTGCAGCCAGCAGGTTTTTCACAGCTTGATCATTTGGCTGATTCATTGATTCAGTGTAGCTTTTCTTTATGCCAGCTCTACTAACATCAAAGAGCTGGAAAGGGTCCACAGAGGTAGTGCCTGGCAGATAGTTGGTGTAGCTCTAGTACTTCCCCACACAAAACAAGAGTTTCTTCTGCCTCTGAGATGAACAAACCTACACCAAGCTGCCTCTGACTTGTAATAGCTCAGGGTATTGTTGTGGTTGAGGAACAAATGAAGTTATGGGTGAGGAACAGAAACTGAACTGCGATGAGAGCCAGGTACCCCTGTCCCACCCAATACGAAGCAGAAACAAATACATGTTAAAACTGACTGACCCTCACGCTCTTCAGGCCTTATGGCACAGGAGAAGACTTGACTGATATGCACATTGCAAAATTATGTGGGAAAAAAGAAAAACTAGTCTTTGGAAGAATGCTGGAGGACTTTTTGGGGGTTGCCTCCCTTTTTTTTTAAATATTGAGAAGACTGAGTTAAAGTTGAAACACCATCAGTTTTATTTTAGGGTCAATTTTCAATTGATTCACAGTAATGCCAAACTAAGTGTCACTGTTGGCTAATATGACATTGGTGGAAACTGAACATTTTTCCAGATCCATACACAATGGTTGAATGTGATCAGTTCTCAAGAAATATTTTGGTGAGTATTATCTTATATTTCTCTGGGAAATCAAACTAGGAGAAAGAAATACCACCTATCCGTAGAACTATGAAGACATCTTTTCTTATGCTGACAATCCTCAAAAAGAATTTAAATTTTAAAGGAATCCTCACAAACAACGTAATTTGCTCACATATAATAAATATTCCCTCTGTTATTCACTAGATCAATCCATGCAGTCAGACATACAGTGAAAGGATCCAAGGTGCAGAGAAATTAGCAATAGAAAGAAATCAGCAAATCAACCTTTATGCATTTAATAGACTGCTGCACATTCCCTCCAGTTTCAAGCTCTGCATGAGCATATGTTTCCTCTTTTTTTTGTTTTCTAGAAAGCACTCAAGGGACCTCTCTGAAAGTAGCAGGGGATGACACACAAGTTGAGTTTGCCAACACTTCCCCGTGCAGGTGCTTCTCTCAGTTCGTGGACACTACACTACATGAGTGATTCCTTCTGTTTACAACTATCCTACAACAGCACAAACTCAAGGAAAGTATCTGTACCACTGCTGGTTTTCCCCAATGTCTTAGAAATGATTAAATGTTCCCACTGAAGCAGATAATGAGGAACTCTGTGGGAAAAGAGGCTTTTTTTTTTCTGCATTTACATGCAGATTGTTTGAGATGCCAAGAATATGATTATTAATGTGCATGTAAATATTCTTGATTCACACAACATATTTCAGGCATCAGCCCTATCTCAGATGTTGAAATCATGACCAGTTACCAGCAGGTGGTGACTAAGTGATTATGTGCTAATTATAGTTCTAAATGTCATTTTATTAATAGTAGCTTGATACAAGTTAGAAGGTGTTTAGCAAACATGCCTCAGTGCTGGAAATTATAATTGAGGAACATATCTAATTTCCAGTTCTTGGGGTCTAGATTTTAAGGGTTGACATAACAGGGAGCCTAGGGTGTGCAAGCTTCACCTAGGGGTCCCCCTGCTCTTTGTGGTACATTTTCACTTACTGTCTAGAAAGTCTGGGCAGTTTCTTTTTCTTCTGCTTCACAAAAGCCACATTAAGAGTGCACAGAAAAAAAGGTCTTATTGGGTCAAAGACCTGGCCACTGGCCCTTTAGAAATGCTGCATACAAACCTAGGATGCTTGCCTCAGCTCTTAGCGTTAACGCTCAGTCAATTCTTTACTTTCCCCTGTTTCAGTTGAAAGTCAAGATCCAAGAGGCAACGGGGAGGACTGGCCAAAAGTGTTTTCTTGATAATTAAGTTTTATATAAATAATTAAATATGTATTGTAACGTGGCTAAAAATATAGGTTATTGCTTCTAGGGTCCTAAACCATCGGATGTTGAGTTCCTGCACCAGTGGATGTTTAATGATGTCGAGCATAGTGGAACAGAGGCAATAGGAGGATATGACAAACACCCCGACTCCCTGGAATACGCTGTTTGGTGTTGATGAGGCACTTCACAGAAGCGTAGGAAATGTGAACTGAGGCCTGCTGAAGCGAAGTAGGAATTTGAGCTCTGGCCTCCCACATAGTGGGTCTGTATTTTAACAACCAGGGTACTGTAAAGAATGGGAATGCTTCCCTCTGGGGTCCCTTGTGAGACAGAGCGCATCAGACCCAGACACAGAAACACAGGAAAAGACGACTGAGTATTCCAGATGGTCATAATATTCTGAATTGGATGAAAAGGGTGGTTTGAACCTCAGGCATGCTGGGCCCTATTTTGCTTCATTTAAAAATAGTTTACCTGAGAGGTTCTAGGATTTGGCTCCAGGACACTAGGATTTCAACAGCTTCCTTTTCATGCTCTGCAAGTTCAGTGTGAATTCTGGAAGCAGTCTTTTGTTCGAATTGCTTTGCAAAAGTAGACTTATTCCTGAAGATAGTTTCTTTCTGCATCTTCTTGTTTAGGAACCAGTCCTGCTAACTTCCTCACCACAAGTGGACTTTTCTGTTTATGTATGTTCTCCTTTGACATTTTTCTATTTTAGCTAGATGTAAGTGAGACTGAAAAGGCAATGTTCGAACACCTGACTACAAGAGTCATTCTTCTTATGTTTACTAGAGAATAATCCATCAGCTTTAGTCACAAAATTCAAATTTGATCTGACCCTAACTTGTCCTTGCAGACCCATTACAACTGAAAGAATAATCTAGAGGAGATTCTAGTAAATCATGAGCATCATTTAAAAGCAAATAAGTATACACTTCAGGAAGTTATGGTAGACTGTAGACACAGAGCCATGCTGAAAGGAAGACAACTGAATCTTTATTGCTGATGGCAGAATTAGAGTGAAGAGCAGTTACATAGGTGTGCCAGAAAACCTAGTGTGGCCCGCGTTTATAACTGGATGGAAGAAATCTCATCCAGTTGTCAGAAAGTAAGTGTTGCGTGTTTTTGTAAACTGAATAATTTTGAGAACAGAATAGCTCAGACACAAGAAACATTACATTGTTTATTGTAAATTGTAAATTACATTTACTATTCTGATGTGTTGTGGAGGAGTCACATGTAGTAAAAGGCAGAATCTGAAAATGCATGAAGTTGTGTTTTCCTATGATACAGTAATGCTCAATGAGTTACATTAAAATATTGTAATTTGTATGCTGAAGGGTTTAAACTCATTGTAGCCAGGATGTTTATCAGGAAATAGGAAGGAAGCAGGATTATAAAATAGGTGTTGTGGTATTAAACCCCTCACTTTAAAGTTCAGGCCATAACAAGGATAGAGTATTTACAGCGGGACACTACTGGCCCATGACTTGTATTCTCCAGTAAAGGACTAGTGTTTGGAAACCATGTGGGTACTAAACTATTAGAATGACAATGTTGTTTCAACATAAGTTGCCCTAAGAAAATGGGAAATAGGAGTTTTACCTTCCACTTCTGACCCCAATATTTTCTTCATCTTCATTGAACATATTTAACAACAATGCAGAGAATCAGATTGTTGAGCAAAGCTATTCAGTGGTCAAATGTGTGTTGTCAGAGAGTTCATGAAAAAGTCATTAGCTCTCCTCCCCTCCTCTTTCACTGTCAGGCAGAATCATGTCATAAATATAGCCACTTGTCTAGCAGGATATCAATCTATCCAGGTATCACCCACTTCCTGTCTCTGGCCATATGTTTCTGTTATTTATGTCAAGAAAATAGCATTTACACAACCGCTGCTAGTTGTTTACAGAAGTTTAACTCCTGTGATATAGTCCCGCTTGTGTTGCATGCTTTTAGCCCATAGATAATACATGAGACTGTACATTTTAAAATATGCTACCACATGCATGACAGAATAAACACAGACCTGAACTGACAGCACCATCTGCCAAACACAGTTGATGTCAGGGGAATGGTCTCTGCACAATATTCTGCTGCTCCCCCATGAGATAAGGCTATTTTTTCTCATGGTATAACTACACTAAATTCAACTTGTTCATTTAGTACTCAAATTGTTAAAAATCTCAGAAGCAGAAGGGACTCGGGCCTCCTAAGAAGCACAGCAGAGAAATAGAGGAAATTGAACAATTCTCTTGTTCTTACCACTAGTCACATTCTTGTTTACATACTTACACCAAAAATAAACCTGCGAGCAATGTATACACGACACCTAGATACTCAGTGCTCTGAAGTCATGGAAAATTCATAACATTAATCTTTAAATGGCCCATCTGAAAATTATATAGGGCAATCTGCCTTCAGATGCAGTCTAGCTGTTTGCAGTGAGACATTAGCATTAGTTGCATTTTTTTCCCTGTTAGAAACCCACATTATTCACAGTCCCTAACAAAACAAAAAGGTAAAGGTGATTCTTAACTTTTTTTCCTTTTACTATTTTAAAATTCATAAACATTAACTTGTTAATTTGGACTCATGTATTCATTCTAAAGAGCTGGGTTTATTACCAGGTTGTCTCCTGGAGATAACTGCTAGAATTAGGAGGGAAAATCCTATTGCATGTCCTACAACAGCAGCAAACTCAAAGCTGCAGGGTCCCTGAATGATGACAATTATCATTTACAAGGAAATGAAACAGAGCCTCCATCAAATGTCTCAAGGAGCATATTTCTGCTTTCCAAGCACCAAACCCTACAGTGTTAATGGGCACAAGTGGCCAATGTTGTTACCCAGTCAGGCTGGCCAGAAGTTAGAAGGCCATTTCCTGGAGCTTATTGACAATGACAGTTGTCCACATCCCACACTGTGATAATCTTAAAACCTTACGTAGTTAGAATAGCTCATAGTTGGATCTATCATAGGCCTGGATTTCCCTATGCATCCTCCTTATGCCACCCATGTGTGGGTCCATGCAGTCAGGACATGCAGAAGTCGCAGAGAAACTGGCGTTGTCAATGTACTATTTTCATGCATGTGCAAAATGCCCCATGCGTTCTGACTGCATCCAGCTCATTTTGCATGCACAAGTCATGGGTGCCAGGCATGTTTTGCACAGTTCAGGAATGCCTGGGCAAAAACACGAGAGTCCTCCTGGCAGCCGGAGGTTTGGGCTATCCGCAGAGGAGCTTGGAGTTCCATTTTCAAATCCTAGGTTTGCCTGACAGGAGTTACCTCTCTCACATTGGGAGTGCTGGATTCCCTGTACTCACGGGATTGTGGGCTTTCTTTCTGACAAGGTGTCTTATCCCAGACCTGAAGGAACACTTCTTAATGAAAATGTTTTCAGAAGTGTTCCAGAGGAGAGTTTTAGTTTGGATGAATCAGCTTTTTCTGACAATAAAGTTTTATTGAAGAATACCTGACCATCCCTACTTGCTGGTATCCAGATTTCCATTTTGGACAGTGAAATCTCATTGGTTCTGCTGTTGTCAAGGCCTTCTCTCACTGCACATGGCTGTGGAACAAGGTTTGTGCTGTTTTATATTATTATTTGATGTAATCTAAATGGATTTGAATGTAATATTTTGTTTAATGTTAGGCATTCCTTGCTATTTATTGCCAAGTATATTATTACAACAATACTAAATGAGTTTCTAAGGACATAGCAAATGAAAGACATAAGCAGTTTTATTGTGATTCATTCTTATAATTTTGCTGTACTATTTGTAAAACAAGAGATCTTTGAAACCTCCTCCTCTAAGAAAAGCCCCAAGAAACCAAGGTTTTCTTGTTTTCTTATAGACATAATTTATTTGCAATGAAAAAAAAAAGTTAAATCAGCATGATCTCACATTAAAAAATTGTGAAACAGATGCATATTTTCCATTTATAAATATATTACATTTTTTTAACATTTTGAACTTGAATATATTTAAGAATTTTATACCTGAATGATGAATTTTACCATAATTTGGTACTGCATTATCTTTGGTATCATCTGTATCATTTTGTAATATCTCTATAGAGGCTACTGTGGCCTAAGCTAAAACAGAATATAGATTAAATTGTGACTTGCCACTGTGCCAAATCAGTCTGAGTACATGGAATTATTTGGTGTATGAATTTTTAATTTAAGTAGTTTCCTGACCTATTAAATAACATCAGTAAAGAACTGTTGAAGTAGGCATTCACTTTGGAAATATTTATTAATTCCTTAATATTAATCTGTATTGTAGAAGAATATTTCTGGTTTTATTCACTTGAGTGTATTTATAGTATAAAATTATTAACAAGCTGGACAAGGTGTATTTCATATCTATCTAAATTTTGATCTTTGTAGAATTTTTTCCTATTAATATGTTTTAAAATCCTTAATTTTCATACTAGTCATGTTCTTTGTTTTACTTCCTATTAACAAATTCAAACTACAAGACTTATATTCATATTTGCTGCTTATTTGTGAAACCCATAATTTTATAATTTCCAGAGTTCAGTATTTTCTTGCCTTTGCAGTGGCATATATTTTTCTGTTTGCTTTTTTCCTCTGGTGTCTACATCATAGCAAGGATTGCATAGGTTTGAAAGCAAAACCAAAGTTATTTGGAACCGGCACAGTACAGGAAAACAGAGCATGTAAACAGCAAGGTTTCAAATGCTGCCACATCTCTTGAGTTGGGCTTTTGGGGACATTACTTTTGTACAGGTACACATGCACTAAATTTACAAATATATATATATGTGCGTTTGTGTGTGTGTGCATTTGCACATCCACTAAATGATACATCATGACATTAACCTGTTGACTCTGGAGCCATACTGTTTGGTTTTAAGCTTCAGAGATGATTATAATTAAAATAGAATCATAGAATCATAGAATCATTGAGGTTGGAAAAGACCTCTAAGATCATCGAGTCCAACCATCAACCCAACACCACCATGCCCACTAAACCATGTCCCTAAGTGCCTCATCTACTCGTCTTTTAAATACCTCCAGGGATGGGGACTCCACCACTTCCCTGGGCAGCCTGTTCCAATGTTTCACCACTCTTTCAGGAAAGAAATTTTCCCTCCCATCCAATCTAAACCTCCCCTGGTGCAACTTGAGGCCATTTCCTCTCGTCCTATTGCTTGTTACTTGGGAGAAGAGACCGACACCCACCTCGCTACAACCTCCTTTCAGGTAGTTGTAGAGAGCAATGAGGTCTCCCCTCAGCCTCCTTTTCTGCAGGCTAAACAACCCCAGTTCCCTCAGCCGCTCCTCAGAAGACTTGTTCTCCAGACCCCTCACCAGCCTCATTGCCCTTCTCTGGTCACGCTCCAGCACCTCAACGTCCTTCTTGTAGTGAGGGGCCCAAAACTGAACACAGTGTTCGAGGTGCGGCCTCACCAGTGCTGAGTACAGGGGCACGATCACTTCCCTACTCCTGCTGGCCACACTATTTCTGATACAGGCCAGGATGCCATTGGCCTTCTTGGCCGCCTGGGCACACTGCCGGCTCATGTTCAGCCGGCTGTCAACCAGCACCCCCAGGTCCTTCTCTGCCGGGCAGCTTTCCAGCCACTCTTCCCCAAGCCTGTAGCGCTGTATGGGGTTGTTGTGGCCAAAGTGCAGGACCCGGCACTTGGCCTTGTTGAACCTCATACAATTGGTCTGGGCCCATCGATCCAGCCTGTCCAGGTCCCTCTGCAGAGCCTTCCTACCCTCGAGCAGATCAACACTCCCGCCCAACTTGGTGTCATCTGCAAACTTACTGAGGGTGCACTCAATCCCCTCATCCAGATCATCGATAAAGATATTGAACAAGACCGGCCCCAGTACTGAGCCCTGGGGAACACCGCTCGTGACCGGCCGCCAACTGTATGTAACTCCATTCACCACAACTCTCTGGGCCCAGCCGTCCAGCCAGTTTTTGACCCAGCGCAGAGTATAGGCAGCTTCATCTGAAAATTAGAGGATACTTTCTGAACAGTCCAAGTGGTGCAATTAAGGCAGAGTAAATCATCTATAGTCTGAATTTAGTGGGTATCACCATGTTCCAAAAATATATGATAGATAAATTCACTGATATCTGATATTCCTTATGTAAGTGACATAACACATTTAAACACCAAAGTGATGTTAAATAGCTGTTATTAAGAAAGCAATCTTCCTCCTGATCCTGTCACTCCTATAGATTTAAATCATCTGTTAAAACTAATTGGAGTTCTTCATAAGCAAGGAATAAAAGACGCAAGTTGTTATAAAACAAGCAAACAAACAAAATCCTCTTCACAGGTTTTTTTCAACTACATTGGTGTTCATGAATTGGGTAACAAGCGGGTAAATCAATGAGACTGTATCTCAGTAGAAACTGATTTCTCCGTAGATCACAGATTCAAACACATTTTTAAAATATAGCTAAAACCTCAAATTACTACCTACTTGAACTCAGCTGTAAACATTATAGAATTCAAAGTGCAGTCTTACTGTGGAAAGGGAAAAACCACTATACTAGGGGAAAAGATCAGTGTAACAGCTGACACCTTCTTCTCATAAATTAGGATTTTGAGGAATCCAAATTTTTGAAAGTCTTATATACCATATAATATCTGGTAGGTCTCAGTTTTCTCCTTTTGTATTTTCTGTGAAATGTCTTTTTTTTGGGGGGTGGGGTGAGGGGATAAGATAACAGTGATTTGATAGTTCAGGGGTTTTTTTGAAGAATCACTTTTGTGAAAGCTGTAGCATTTTCCAGAGAAGAGATTTCTAGTTTTTTACTCTTTTAGCATGCAGTCACAGAAACCGTAAAATTTTAGAAAAGTGCAGGTTGGAAGGAACCTCTCTTCCAGCCTCCTATTCCAAGTAGGGCAAGTTTCAAATGTCGATAAAGTTGCTCAGGGTCTTGTCTGAGCCCTGGATAAGAAGGATGGGGGTTCCACATCACCTCTCAGCAGCTTCTTCCAGTAGTAAACTACCGTCACTGTGAACCCTTTTTTCCTTGCATCTAATTGGAATTTCATATGTTAAACACTTTAACTGTTGCTTCTTGTCCTTTTCCTGTGCATCTCAGAGAAGAGTCTGTCTCTGTCTTCCCTATAAGTTTTGTATTTCCTACTTAAGGAAGTGGAAGACCTTAATTAGATCTCTCCTTATTAACAGTCTCTTTTCTAGGCTAAACCAATGTGCTGTCTTATGTTTCTCACCATACATCATGTGGTCCATCCCAAGGCAACCGAATGAAGAGTTTCAAGAAATTTACACGTGTGCACACACACACACATTCCTACTTCTTCATCCTGTATTTTCTTAACATTGGTCCAGGTTTGGAAAGATGAACAAAGAGTAGTGAAGCTGTTGACGTTATTTTTGATGTACTACCCTGTCAGTCTTCCAAAGCTGAAGAAGGTGGAAGTCACAGAGAAAAGCAAGAAAAGAGAGAGAGTGAGGGGCAGAGAAAGGGGGGCTTTGCCTTGCTTATTTTGTAAGGCCCAATTCTAAAAAAGGGGGGGAAATAATCAACAGGGAGAGAAACAAAAATTTTGACCTAATTTTGGATTTCCCATTTAAAAAAATGTAATTTAGGTTAGATTTAAAATAACATTGAATTCTGGTGACCTGGGATTTCTAGGGATATTTTGACTTTGTACAGCTTGCATATATGTACACAGATGTTTCTGTGGCACATCTCTTCTTTTCTCAGGAAATGGGCTTCCCATGTTGGCTGGCTTCCCTTTATACTTAAGACTACCTCATTATACAAGAAGAAAAAGGCCAGAAATTGAATTGTTCAAGAAGCAGTCATAATTACTGTATGGTTATCAGAAGGATAGGCCACATAGGACAGCTGCTGTTGCTCCGGAATGGTCCAGCTCACTCCCAAATCCCAACTGAGTTTGGCCATACAGAACTGACAAAGAGGAAAGTCACTGTAACGTAGCACAGATGGTCAGTGAAATGGAACAATACTTGTATTTCAGAGGGTATATGAGTCTTTACATTCTTGCATTGTTGGGGTTTTTTGTTTGGGGTTGGTCTTTTTTTTTGGTAAAACTTTGGTTTTCCCCAGCTATTGTAGTGAAACATCACAGATACCTAAAGCTGTACGTAGAAAAATAGCCTTATACTTACGTTATTTAGAGCCGTAGCACTAAAAGCAGACCTGTAAGTGAACTATTTTAACTGCAACAATTGTCTGTGAAAATGTTGGTTGCTGTGGGAACCCTGCAGAGAGATCAGTGGGTAGGATCTGATCTTGAAGTGATTGACCACTTTGTTGGTTCAGTTTACTTAGATAAAACTTTAACCGGCACTTCTGAATCCATTATTCAACTTCATTTTCTGTCTACGTTCTTTCAGGGGACAGAACTGTGTATACAAGCAGTTCTGAGTAGGCTTGTTTATTATTTTAAATTAAATATATTTTAATAATGTAACAATACGTCACACCAAGTTGCTGCTGCAGAGAAAATACAGGATCATGAGCTCAGGTCAGAAATATCTCCTCATCTGTCCATTTCTTGTGTGCTAAGAAATGCTAGGGCACTGGGGATATTTTGCTTTGTAGTTTCATTTTATTTACAGTATTGATTTAGACAAAGATTTTCAGAAGTAGAAGCCAAAGTTGAACTCTATAAACTCTGCTTCAACCTCTAAGTAAGCACAGTGAATGTCTTGAACCACACATTCAAAGTAAAAACTGTCCTGTACAACTTGTTGGGACATTACTGTACAAACCTAGCAACAGCAATGTTAGCAACCATTTTATTCGTCTTTAAAGCATATAAAAATGTGACAGTCATATGTGTTCTATGGAGAAAGACCAGACTCCCGGGACTCAGAGAGCAAGCCAAAATTTCCCCTCTACATTTTCCTTTACCTCAAGCATTAACATTTAAACACACCTTTTTCCCTGTACTTTTGCACTATGACATTAAGACAGTTGTAATTAAAACTCAGTGTTCAATTCACTTTCTAAACACCATATTCAACAGCTACATGAACATTACTGAAAGTTGCATTAATCTATTTATTTCCTCTAGGGACTTGACCAATAATGCCTAGAGGGGGCTCAAAGAATATTGACTAAAATAAAATAAAACTTGGTGTTACCTTTTTTGTTTGACTACCAATCCTAAAAGTTTTAAAAAAAATCTTGTCAAGAAAAAAGAAAAATCAAGAACAACCCCAAGAATTTTTTTTTACCCTGTGGTAAACAGGTATTTTTGACTTTTCAGCTTTTACTGCCCAGTCCATTTGCTATACTGTTACTGAGTCTTACATATTCATAGAGCAGGGTGATTTCTGGCACTCCCTCATTAGGAGGTTTCACTGAGATTATGCTGAGTTTCCAGATTCTCCTAAAATTCCAAGAATCTCACTAATAGTTTCTGCCAGTCTCAATCTAGCAATTAACTCCAAACCAGTATCCCACTGGCCTCTGACTGCTTCTCCTGCAGTTCCAGTTCTTCAGCACCCTCCTTCCCTTCTCAGCCTTAGGGGGCACCATGCATTTCACAGCAGGACCACACTGAAATGGGTGAGAAAGTAGGGTAGGCAGCCAGGAAAGGCTGAAATTTAGCGGTACTGAATATGTAGCCCTGGGCCTTATTTACTTAACTCCATTTACCCTTTTCTGAATACTCAATTATTAATTTCCTTGTGGACTTTCCTTTTATGATTTTGGTCCCTCGATGTCAGGGTGAATAACTACAGTGAAAGCTGTTCACAGCCTCAACCTCTTCATAACTAGAACAGATAACCTGAGAAACTCTAACACTGGAAAGTTACAAAGAGATGTTCAGAAGCATGTTTCTTACCTAAAGTATATTTTCACAGAGATCACAAAAAGTATATTTTTGTGGTAGGCTACCAAGTCTGGCAAATTTCAGCTTCAAATATTTCTCAATTAAAGATTATCTGAAAAAAAAATCAGCTTCTTGCAGATTCATGGCACAGAAATATTTCACCCTATCAATTAAAAGATGGCAATATCCCAAGTAACTAAACCCAAGAGTTTAAAAGTAGAAGTGTCCAGGAATCTGAATAAAATATTACTTATTGATGACATCTGGAAATATCCTTGTCTTCCCTCCCCTTATCACCCGCCAAGAAAATAACCCACATAGTCCATAAACATAGTTTCAGAATTCCTTTTTTTTTTTTTTTCTTGGGGGGGGGTGGGGTGGTGGGTGTAGGAGGTTTAAATAACAGGTTTAAATCCTACTTACCTTTAAAGATTTTTGTCAGCTGTAAAGATAGCAGCAAAAAATACTAGACTGGGGAGATCTGTTGGGTTTCGCTAAGCACATATGAGAAAAGGCTGCCAAAAGTGGATAAGATTTCACTCTCTTTGTGGATGACAAGTATCCTTGCGTATTACTTGTCTACAACAATATATCTGACCAGCATTTCATCTATTTGACCAGAGAATTTGTCCCTCATCCTCTAAGCTGTTCCTTGTCCATGCCCATGTTCAGGAGAACAAGCAAAGGTGGCAGGAGGCATGCTTGGATGAACAAGGATCTCCTGAAAAAAAAACTCAGACAAAAATGGAAGCATACAAAAATGGAAGCAGGATCACGCAGCAGAAGTATAGAGAGGAGTCCAAGCATGCAGGGATGGGGTTAGAAAAGCCAAAGCCTGCCTGGAATTGAATTTGGAGAGATTGTGAAAGGCAACAAGAAGGGATTCCACAGGTCCATCAGTAACAAAAGGAAGACTGAGGAAAATATAGCCCTGGTGCTGGATGGGGAAGGGGACCTCATGACAAGGGATGTGGGAAAGGCTGAGGCACTCCCTGACTTCTTTGCCTCATTTTTCTTTGTTAAGACTCACCTTCAGGAATCTCAGGTCCCTGAGATCAGTGGGAAAGTCTGGAGCAATGTAGATTTACACCTCAGTAAAGGAAGATGTAGTTAGGGAAAATTTAAACCAGAAGACATACACAAGTCCATGGGACCTGATGGGTTGTACCTACAAGTGTTGAGGAGCTGGCCAATGTCATTGCAAATCCAGCTCAATTATCTTTGGAAGGTCATGGCAATTGGAGAAGGACAGGAAGAAAGCAAATGTCAAGCAGTGGAAGAAGGACCAGGAAACTACAGGCCTGGGAAGGTGATGGAACAAATCCTTCTGCGAACAATTTCCAAAAATATTAAGGACAAAAAGATGATTTGGAATAGTCAGCATAAGCTATCAAAGGGGAAATCATGCCTAATCAACCTGATAGCCTTCTACAATTGATTTATTTGCTCAGTGGATGAGGAGTGATCAGTGGATGGTTTTATCATGGCTTTAGCAAGGCTTTCAACACTGTCTCCCATAACATCCTCATTGACAAACTGATGAAATAGGGACTAGATAAGTGGATGATGAGGTGGATTGAAAAAGCCAGTCACTAGTGTTGTACCCAAGGGATCAATACTGTGGCCAGCACTATTTAACATCTTCATTAACAGCCTAGATGATGGGACAGAGTGCAAGTTTGCAGATGATAAAAAGTTTGGAGTAATGGATGACATACCAGATGGTTGCACTACCATTCAGAAGGACCTTGACAGGCTGGAGAACTGGGCTGACAGGAATGTCCTGAAGTTTAACAAAGGGAAATGCCAATGCCTGGAGGAAGAAACCCCAAGCACCCACACGTACAGGCTGAGGACTGACTGTCTGGAAAGCATCTTTGCAGAAAAGACCCTGGGGGTCTAGTGGACACCTAGTGGAGCATGAGCCAGCAATGTGTCCTTGTGGCAAAGGTGGCCAGCAGCACCCGGGCTGCACTAGGAAGAGCATCACCAACAGGTCGAGGGAGGTGATCCCACCCCTCTACTCAGCACTGGTAACAGCTCATCTGTTTCCAGGATCCTAGTTAAGACAAAGACCTTGTTGGGGTTTGCATTGGTCATCTGACTGTGTGAAATAGTCCTTCCTGAAACCATGTCTATGACTAAAAGTGACATCATTGTTCTCTAAAATAGCTTTTTGTATCATAATTTGGTAAGACAAAACATATCTACATGAAGGAAGAAATCAATCTCAACCATCTTCAGCTGCCTAAAGGTTCTGGATGAGGTTTCTACTCGAATCAACTGAGAGAGACAGGGATGTCAGAAATTGAGTCATTCCACCAGTTTTAGACATCTGTCTCAGAATGGAATAAATCACCTTCTATTTATAACTTTCTCTTCATGCTTGAAAAGGGAGTCTAGAGAAATGTTGAAGACTATATGCACTGCTTTTACATGACTAAAAATAGGTGAAATTAATTCCGGACTGAGTATTTATACTAGTTCAACCTGATTTATTTTGGGGTTTTTGTGTTTGCCTTTTTTTTTGTTAAAATGAAGCAAATTTCAATAATGTCCGAGAAAGAAACATCTGCTCATATCATTTATCTAGTTATTGATCCATCCGAGTTATTGATTTATGGTTTGGATACTACAACTAGAAGATGTAGATTAATCATAGAAAATAAATTCTGATCATGTTCTTTAATTCTTCCTTATTAAGGTCTTTCTCAAATAATGCCTATTTAAAAGGGTTCCCCCCTCCCCCATTTAAGGTTTCCTTCTTAAGAAATAGATGGGCATAAAAATGAGCTTAATTTTGCTTTCTAAAAACAACATTATAAAATGAGCTCTAATGGAAATAGTACACATTGAATACAAAGGAATTTTAGTACAGTTTTCAGTATTGTGTTTCATTAAATCTTGATTGAAAAATATAATATGAACCAGGCCAGGGAAGAGCACTTTTGAAAAATTAGGTCACAAGAAAAGATAAATGACAAAAACTAGTGTATCTTTCTGGGGAACGGTTTGAGAAGGATGCAATAGCAATTTGTGTAAACCTAATCTTATTTAACATCTTCAATAATGATCTGGAAGAGGCAGGAGGTAAAACATTAGTGAAATGCATTGACACAACTAAATCCTGAGGGCTGCCAAAAGCCAGGCAAGGATGCTAAGAGAAGTTTAAAATGTGGTTAGAGAATATCAAACCAAAATGTTATCCATACAGTATTATCTAAGCATATGGTACAAGAGCAAAGTGCTCTTAAGAAGAAATTAAGCAACTGATTGTGTATCTAAAGAAATTGGTGAAGGACTAATCTACAGTACAGTCAACAACATAACACTGCAAGACTGTAAAATTACTTTCTTGATATTTGTTGAACAGTGACATAGGACTACACTTGAGTTTAGTCTATCTATGGAAATATGGGGTCCATTCTTGGCTCTTGCTAAGTTCTTGGCCACAACGATGTTTTGTAGCAGTATGTTTCACAGGCTACCGGTGAACTCAAAGGAGAACCTTTTTGTTTTAAATTAGCTGCTTTACAATTTCATGCAATACCTAATTTTTATTTTGAGAAAAGGTAAATAAATCTTTCTAATCATCCTTCAAATGATCTCTTTTTGCCTGAGATTATATTCAGTAGTTGGTGGCCTGCTTATTTTTTGGAAAAGAAATTGATGATACAAAATAGTTATACTTTTACTGAAACCCTTTCTGTTTACAAAGGAAATGAACAGTCTTTCTTTTCCCAGAATATGGAAGAACTCAAGAAAAAAAAGAGGTGAAACAAGGCTTATGAGACAAATTCACCAAATAAGCTGATAATGTCACCAAGAAAAAATAATCAACTATTCCATCAGTACATGCAAGCAAGTCACTGAAGAACCCATCTCCCATCCAAATATCTGTAATGTCACACATTTTGGCAGGAAAGTGAAACAAGCATACGACCTCTCTTTCTCTCAAACTCCTGCTATGATTGCCGTTGAAAATACAGCATATCTGGATTATACATTAGCGGTAGGGTACTGGTAATATACAGAAGAGAGCTATGAGAACATAAGATAAATGATCAAAGGAGCCCACAAGTTGATCTATTTAAAAAAATGAGAGATTTTTAAGTGATGTATAAACAACAGCAAAAGAGAAAGCTACTCATAGCAATACTGTTACATGACAAAACTCCTGTGATTCTCTTAACACTAAGAAGAAATCTTCATGCTGTCTTTTTTTTCTGTCCTGACATAGTTTTGAAGTACCAAAAAGCCAACCAAAATATCACACTGTGACTTATTTCATTGTTGATATATAAAGACTGAAATGGTGCAAGTAGACAACACGTGGGACGTGTCTGGGAGGAGGAACTTGGAAGAGAAGCCTTAAATGTAGGACAGTGGCCTTTCTTCCTCCCCTTCCTGCAGCTTACCTCATCCTGGTAGCCACAAACCTTCCTTTTCTCCCTCCTTTCTCCACCACACTACAAACATTATTTCCTGTCTGCCTTTAGAGCAGATCCTACTTGCCCTCCTGTGTCTGGCAGGTCTCC
Source organism: Aptenodytes forsteri (assembly GCF_000699145.1). Classification (NCBI taxonomy): domain Eukaryota; kingdom Metazoa; phylum Chordata; class Aves; order Sphenisciformes; family Spheniscidae; genus Aptenodytes; species Aptenodytes forsteri. The sequence continues at coordinate 1,571,354 of NW_008795401.1, read as the reverse complement.
AGAAAAGGAAAAAAATATAGGGAATTGACAGATGAGGGGCCAAGTCCTGAGACAAATGGCTTGGACATCTTATGTTATACTAGTGCAGAGGTTGCGATGATAACATAACAAATATGGATGCAAATTGGACTTGAGTTTTTACTAATAAATGCTATTGACCCCTTATGGTTCATTTGCTCTCCAGAGTCCCTTCCAGTAAGCAAACATACCACCTGACCTCTCCCCCTTTCTTAGGCCTTGCTGATGGACTGTATACTCTGCAGTAACCTCCTTTACTAACAGAAAACATTCCCCTTACCTAATATTTTTCAATGTCTGTGGTAATTTGAAGAGCAAACTGAGCCACTACTGCGACTAAAGATCAAAGGTGCTGAATAGCCACCAGGATTCCAGTTGCATGGGGTGACTTTTCACCAGCTGCCCAGGATTTGCCTGCCTTTTTCCATCATGTATTTCTATTCAATCATTTAAGGGACAACATGCCTCCTTTATGAAATGGGACATGTTACAACAAGAAAAGGGCACACACTACTTGCTTCAAAACTCTCTTTCACAGAATTTATGATAATTTGGACTAATGTTACACAAAGACCCTATTCTTCCCTAGAAAATTTACACCAGCTTTTACACCTGACTTAAGATGTGAGTTAGGAGAGAACCATACTCCTGACACTTTCTACTTTGAAATCTCAGAGAAATTATGTAAAACTGAACATTCAAATCAGGTGGTGGTATAAAAAGCAAATTCTCTAGAGCTGAGTGGGGCAGGGCTGGTGGAGAAGATAGCTGCCTTCTGAATTAGGCTCATTCTCCAAATCATCCTCTGGAGACTAGATCTTCACAGAACTTGGAGGCTTACCTTGTCCCATCCCTTCTCTCTGTCCCAAGGGCTGAGATCAGCCTTTGTGGAGTTTGTGCCCCTGAAATAATGTTTTCAAATTTCTATTAACATTCTTTCCTTACTTTTGAAAATGATAATGACTTACAATTTGCATGGGGGGCACTAAAATACGCTCAGCATTAGGGAAAAATGTAGATGCTGAAAAATGCATGTAGGCACTCAGGTTTTTCTTGGCAAAAAATGTTTAGCCATCAAGTTATTTTGCATTGAGTAACTGGTAATAATATTAGATATTTCTAAGAAAGTTCTTGTATAAAAGAGACATAAAAGAAAAGACAAAAAAAAGATAAATTATTATGTGCATTTTCTGCTTATAACTTCACAAACTAAACAATCTAAGCAAATGAACTGTGATTATTTAGACAAAATTAATGCCTTATGTACTACCAAGCCACAAATGTACTACAATTCATCACTTCGGGGTTTATGAGCTACTCATGTTTAGATGGATCAGCCACTCTTTCTCTGATCAATCCATATGTGCATCTGCAACAAGATCTATTGTGTGAACCTATACAGCATTGTACTATTGCTGGTATTATATATTATTTTTTCTGCATATTGCATTTTACCTCACAATCACTATTGGAAATTTCTGATGTCAGAATGAAGCCCACTCTCCACACTGAAATGTTCATTACATTAGATGCAGAGCTTGTATTTATGGTTATAGCTCCAAGGTAACATTTTTTCCTGTTTTCCTGCATGTTTATTTAATTGCTATATAGTTATGAAATGGGTAAGTTATTAATGTACTTGTTTAGTTAGAAGCTCTGATTATTGTTTTTTTTCCCACTCAAATAGTAAAACTGAGTGATTTTCATATATGGTTTATACTGGCTCTGAAGACTTTAAATACTGGCAAGCTACTATAGTAGACACGTGGGGGGGGGTGTCAGCTTTTAATTGTAACTGTCTTGCAGAGTGGTGTTGTTTTAATATCCTGTATAGATTTTTATGTAATACACTTACTTGCAGGCAGCCTGAAGCAAGAATCAATTCTGTGAAGGATTCTTCTTTTGTTAAAAGCCAATCTTGTTTTAATGATGCATGAAGAAATATTCGAGCATTGACATTTTTCTGTCAGGTTTCTTTTGAAAAATCAATTAAGATAATACTGCTTTGACCTAGTTATCTAGTTAATGCTTATTAGGAATGTAATATGATTTACTGTCAGCATAATAATTTTTGTATCTTATCCCATTAGCTTGTGCATATTTCAAAGTGTATTACACAATGGTCACTTCTTAAAATGTAATGTAGCAGAATACATTAATTAGATTGACTGGGATCATTAGACAGAAACTCTCCCATTGGCTCTTTATATCAAATCTGTATATCATCCTTATCAAGTTAATTCATTGTTTACTTGTCTGAAAAGTGTTTCTGAGTAACTGTGATTTATAAAAAGTTTTTTAATTGGACAGAAACTATTTGTTTCATGTATACAAATTTTTTTTATTTTTAGCTCTTCCTGGGCTAAGCACACTAATTATACATCATCACCGAATAAATAAATCTTAAGAAGTGAGGTTTTTTGCAATCTGATAGGTCACAAAAGAATGCAGGTAGGTACATGAGAGGACTGGCATAGAAGCACCAAAACCCCAGTGAAGCACTTGATTTGGTAGGTGTTCAAAATTAAAATGATTGGTCTATTTATTTTTTGCATTTCAGCTGCTTAGTGTTAATGGAAAGGTCAATAAAGGAGTTGCCTTACTGTGGCATTAGTGAGGAGCTATTGATTCTTATCTCTTTAGTGGTCAGTGTTAACGAAGAACGGAACTCTTTTAACCTCGTTAAGCAGAACAGAAATTAAATTTTCCCATCACTTTCAGAGCAGTGGTCTATCTCAGAACAATACTGCAGTTAAACATTTTTGCAAAGTTTATCCACTTCTATTGTGCTAATGGTCTGTGTGAAGTTAAAAGAGCGGGAAAGAAGGATGACTGACTGTTTTGTAGGTCTTAGTGAAAGAAATACCTTAGTGTGGCAAGAGGCAGTAATGATCTTTCTCATATCAGGAAAGGGTCTTTCTTTTAGTCCAGAGTAAGCATTTATTTGTCAGGTAACTTTAAGTGCAGAATATTAATGATCTATACACCTGCATTATCATCATTATGTGTTTTTTCTTCTGGCAAAGTTTCCCCTTGATTTCATGTGATTGACTCAGTTTTAATTTGATTTTCCTGCTAGAAATACATGTCGTAGCAATGAAGACAATATCTATGTTAAGAAAGACAGAAAACAATAGATATTCACTTTCTTAAAAAATCATTTCTACAGACAGTGGATACATTAAAACAAAAAAACCCCCACTTTTACAAATGTATATATATTTTAAAGCAAGGGAGCTATTTCAAACCAGTTAACCAAAAAGATAACTGAAGTGCCACACATTATCACTGGAAAGAAAATGGAATAATAAGGTGTACTTTTTTCCTTCTTTTCTTAAAATAAAAACCAAAACTCACCTACTCATTTGGCCTCTTATTGATTTCCTGAATTTCATATTGTTTTTCTACATTCTCTTTCCACTGAGTCAGAGTAGCTGAGGCCACCGTATTGCTGTCATACATCATTTGAAATGCACCACTGTAACATTTGCACTCCAACAAAAGCCACCACGTTGCATAGATTGACATGATGAATATGTGCTGAAAGTTTCTAGAAGAATTTGATCTCCTTTCTTCTAACATTTATATAAAAGAAAAGAGGATACAAATGAAGAAATGCTTTCTCCATATGTGGCTTTCCCTAATTTAACTTAGACTGTATGCGTTTAAGGTAGTTGCAGATATCAGCAAACTTTTTTTTACATGTCATTAGAAATTTCAACAGTCTGGAAGATTTTAGACAGTTTAATATACACAATTTGTCTTAAACCTATGAATATCTTTCTGTGAATAAGATGGCATCTTGAAATCCTTAAGTGATGATGATAATGGTAAGATGGGTCCTGACTTTCCTTGGATAAATGGAGTGCATGCAAGAAATAAATAAAGAAATAAGAAATGAGTCAGGATACAGGATTTTAAGATTGGCATTGTTTACAGTCCACAAAGGAAGCAGGGAGAAAAGAACATCCTGATGCTATCAGTTATTCTTATTTGCATGTAAACTCTGATATTAGGATTCAGTTTTGAGCATGTCACTTTTTAGCTCCTAATTAATTGCAGTGACAGCACTGTGTGCGTCTGTTTATAGGAAAGATGCTGTTGTGGCTGAGGTTTTAATTATATTAAATATTAATCATGGATTGAAATTGGAAACCTTAAATTATTGTTTAATGATCAATGATCAAACGCATAATCAAGATAAAGAAAATTAGGATGGCAGACAGCAACATCACAATTTGAATTTTACATTATTAGTCTTCTGCCTAACTAGGCACTTTTCTTGAGTATCTGAACTGTTTTGCCTTTTAACTGTGCTTGCAGTTGCTATAGTGATGGCATAATTTCGTAATGGTCTAAAAATGACACTGGCATAGATACTGACAGATAGGAATTAATTCACTAACAAGTAATTATGTAGCGAAATGTTGACTGCCATGCAGAAGGTGCACTGTGACACATTTACTGTTTTTCAGGGATGGCAGTAACATTAGCGTTGGTCATTAGTGGTAGACATCTCCGTACAGTGTTGGATACAGACTTATATGCAGACCTATTTAGTTACCTGTGTGACAGCCTTGTTCAGGACACCAGAAACAGCTGTCCTAGCCTGTATGAGCCAAAATAATTAGGCCTGTCATCTTCTCGCTCTGATTTCCCCTTCAACCTGCTCCACAAAATGCAAATATTTTGCTTTCATTGTCACATTCACCTTGACATGGATATTGCTTTGGCGCATAACTGGATGAGATGACTCAGAATTTGCATTGTTCATTCTAATAAATTTGCTTCCCCTCTACCGCATGGCAGGACCCATCAGATAAAGTCTCCCAGAGTGTCATCAATCAACATCGCTGACAGACGGCTTTTGCCTTCATTTGTTACATACGAGAACATGCTTAATTATTTGTCCTGTAATTAGTTGGGAAAATGTCAGGAAATGTCAACTCTCTGTTCACTCTGGAAGGGCTCTGCTTGAAAGCCACAATGACTGAAGTGTCATTAATGCTGCCTAACAAGACGAGGATCAGCTGGGGAAAAGTGAAAGCTTCTAAAAAAGTAATCATGGAGAGTTAAGGAAAACTGCAAATCAGCACCAATAATAAGATGTGAATCCTATTAGCAAACACTTATATTTTTCATCTGTTACTCCTCACAATAAAAATATGGGAGAAAAAACTGAAGGAACAAGTACGGTGGGCTCATATAATTTCTGTCACATATTCATTGGCATTTCCTAAGCCAATCATGCTTAATACATTACTGTAGGTAGTATCTAATATTTAATTTTCAGATTTGAGACACATTTTTACATTCACGCAGCAGTGTAATATGCAATGGATATGTGAAGGTAAATATTATTTTTACATTAATCAAGGAGTGTAAGATTAATTGAATGTGAAAATATGTTTTCTGAATTTTAAGCTGATAAGGAGAGTAGGCATTAGCTTTAATTTTAGGAACAGAAATAAAAATAAATGAGCACAATCTGTTTATCAAGTATTTACAGTTGCATGCAATAGGCAGCCGAACAGATTTCTTGAAATCACATGAATAACTAGGAAAGATCATCTCTCCTTTCTGTGGTAGAATACAAGGACAACCTCCTGTATT
>NW_008795401.1:1537685-1560185 GCF_000699145.1 Aptenodytes forsteri | reverse complement strand
AGCAACAGCTGCCTCCTGCTTCCCCTTCACCTTATTTTTGTTCTGCAGATGCTTCTTAATATATTGCCTCAGTATGATGTTTTGAACACAGAGGTACTGCAAGAAATGTCTTATTTATGTTAAGTATAAGTAATAATAGAACAAACTTTTTTCTTTTTTCTCCCTTCTCTTCCATATCCATCTTTTTCTAATACTTGCATATTCCCATGCTCCACTGGTATATCTACAAGATGTACTTTCATTCTGCTTCAGAGCCAGTAGGAGATGTAGAATGATACAACAAATACTCCACCATCCATTTGAGAATTCCTTTTCTATATGGAGGCTTTTCTACTACAAGATATAATACCTGCACTAGATGCTATGTGGTTTTTTTAGCACTGATCTAAGAAGATGGAAACATGACCAAATACCACTTGCACGACACAGGGGATGATTATTTCCCAAGAGAACCTCTTTCCTCCCTTTCTTTCTGTAGCAATTAGCATAAGTTTGGCTTAGTTGACAATAGTGTTAATGTTAGTGTTAAGGTCAATATGCATGACCTTAAGTTAACCCTATAGGATAAGGGAATAGTCTAGTTATAAGAATAAGGAAATAACTTCAGCATAAACAACCTGTCAATCCCTAAGAAAGTTGTGAACGTGTGGAAGCTCTCCAAGAGGAGCAGATTGTGAGCACCAGCAGCAGTGAGAGCTGGTTTTTAGCCACCAAGTGTAAGAAAAAGACAACCAAGAATTGGACATTTTTCCCCCAGCCTGTATACTTTAGTGATCAGAGCTAATTGGGAAGAAAGCCTGGAGGACCCCTCAGCACTGTACCAGGATTTGGGACCATCACTTTGACCTCTGGAGACACCTGAGAGAACAAGGGTGCTTGTAGCTAACGGGGATGCATGGTAATGGCTGGAACCACCCACTTTCCTCCCCCATTACGCTGTTTCTCCCACAGAACAGGGAAGTTGTGTAATTCATAAAATTGCATATATCTGTGATTAAAATGTTTTGCTATCCAAACTCATTTAGTCTCCACATTGTCATTCCATTTTAAACTGAGACAGCTTCATTTCAGCATAATTTTGTTGTCTACCACCAGGCAGCCACCATATTCATGGAAATTTGGTGATTGCATTATATGATAACATGCATTTAATACTGATATGACTTTGTGCCTTGCAAGAGGAGAACTAAAAGCAGTATACACCCTTGACCACCAGAACAGGAGATTGAAAAGGTGGAAAAAAACTCAGAATATTCACTCCCATTGACGACAGTAAGGGGAGAAACAAGAAATCAGATCACATAGGGTAAGAAAGTAGAACCAGAAACAGTATGCCTTTTATTCCAAGTTCTAGCCATTATTACTACTATAGCATATGGAAAAGATGAGGAAGTGTAATCAGAACGTAACGAAGAGCAACAATTCACAAACTTCCATCCTACCAACTTCTCCATTCCCAAAAGTGTTCTTCCACTTACCATCCCCTACTGCATGGTTAATTATAAGATTGTATCATACTCTCATATAAATTATTTGTCCATGCAATTTAAAACAAATATTTTCTTCTACCCTTCCATCTATGTTGCGAAAAACTCAAATTTTGCAGGACTGAATAAACCCTTGACTACTACTATAAGGGCCTGCCTGAAAACCTAGTGGAAAAACTTTTTGCTTGACTTCTGTAGATTCTAGATGAAGTTTTTAATGGTTCAGACATCCTTAGTGTGATTCAAAAATCCTTATCGGAGACAGAATGTGTTTTCATATTTCTCTGTTCTTACTGGAAGTGATTGATGTGTTGTAAATGGCTATGGTATAATAAGCAACTTACCCAAGAAAGTATTTACATATGCTAATGTAAAGTAATTAAGGTGTCCATTCCTTTCTAGATCACCTTCTACCTCCTCCAAACTTAAATATAAATCTAAAATGAAAAAATAAAGGTTGCTGCATTCTGTTGAATTACTTAAGAGTACAGCAAGGACACAGATTTTGCATTTTTTATTGTTTATTTCTCAGCGAAAGCAGTTTAAAAAGTTACTGTATGCATTTGAAGAACAATGAAGAAAAGAATTTGCTATAAATTAAAAGGGCTGACCAGCTCTTCGGATACTGCCAATGAAGATAAAATAACTGTTACAGAATACAGTGAACAAGAAAATGAAGTCTTGTTTATTTTTAACTGGAGACAAGAACATGTTTAACCTTTTCAAGTGATTAAGATCACCCCTTTTTTGTTCAATCACTTCTTGTGTATTTATGAATTTTAAAAGGGGAAAAATAGGAGAAAAATCTTTTCTATCATATCAGATATATTTCATACATAAGCTTCAGATACATACAACCCATAAAAGGACTTACTTGTTTAACTCACTGTTGCTTCATTCTATGTATTTAGAATAAAATACTGCTGGGTTTGTTCCTTCAGCTGAACTAGCACTAGAGAAGTTGAAAACATGTACTTTCTCAGTTAAATTCCTATATGTCAACTGACTGAACAACTGCACAGTTTGTCTCTCTAATAACCATAGGCTGGATAAAGCTCTATCAAGTCCAGAAAAGATTCTTGTTGACTACACAAGGAGTTAGCCTGGGACCTTTGACTGGCTGTCTTTTCAAATTTCAGGTAGTAGCTACAGCGATGCTTTTAAAATACATTTCATGGCCCTCTTCAAGGAAGCGTTTTCTGGCAGTCCATTGGGAATATTTATTCACTAAAATTCCTGGAGCTTGGCAAGCATGAAAACATGGTATTAAATGTAGAAACTTTAATTTTCATCTCATCTTCATTAAAAAAACCTGAATTGAATACTAATTGTATAAAATAAAATAAAGGTTGCTTGTCACAATCACATTAAACCAGCAAGATTATCTATATTTATAAAACTAGAACGTGTTTGTTTAACATATAATTATTAAACATTTATTAGCTATTGGCTTTATGGAATTGAGTTTCTAGGAAAAAAAAGATGAAGAAAAGGCAGGGACAAAAGAAGAGAAAATGAAGTTTTACTTCATTGTACACATATGAAAAAAAAAGAATGCACAAAGATGTTCCCCTCTCCCTAAAGTCATGTAGGTGTGCAGTCATAGATTCCCTTTTAATGACAGATGATGAACTTCAGGAAATACAACGCTTCCTCCTAAATAAGATAACCCAAACACAGTGAAGAGTAGGCACTTAGAAAGGCATTTATTTTATTCTGGTGTTATCTTTCCATCTCACTACATGTTGTGATTGCTCAAATATGTTGGATATTCCTCAAGGCAAACACTAACATCTGCTCTTGCAATCCTTTCCCAAGCAGAGATATTAGTGATTTTAGTGGAGATTTTCCCCAGGGAATGACTTCACACTTGGGGCCAGGATGAAGTTAGATAGTTTAGGGCCTGATCTACCATGTGTGGAAATCCAGCAGAATTGGGAAAGGTTCACCAACACTTCACAACTGGTCTCATCTTGCAGTATTCAGAGTAACAGGAGTTTTTATTGCTGACTTTAATCAGAGCAACATCTGGGCTGGCATTAGGCACAAAGTTAAACCCATTTGGGATTTCCCTCACTCACAAGAGCACCTCTCCTGGCTTCAGTGGGATTATGTATATGATAAAGACAAGCAGAACTGGCCTTTAGAAGACAAATTTTTAAACATTAAAATCAATATTGTTAAATTGGAAGCATGAATTTCCCCTTTTCCTTTCAAAAGCTTCCTTGGCTGTAAATTCAAGTGTGGAAATAATCTCCATTTTGGGGGATTAGCACTGTATCAGCAGAAATGGCTGATCCTTTTTTACATCCTTTTTCTAATGCCACTACAATTATGAGCTCAAGAAAATGTTCTTTGCTGCACCATAAAACAATTATTTTTCTCTTTGCACTGCACCTCTTTTCATTATCAATATACTCTTAGATGTATTAAGAATAAAGACTCAAAATATTAAAAACAAAATTAGCAACAAAGGTGTGTAAGAATGAGAACTTCTGTTTATTATATGTGTCATGGCAGTGCCATGTGCTGTATTTTTCATGTCTCTTTTCTTATTAGTAGATGGGCATTACTTAGCTCCCCTAGATGAACAATATCATTTGTGCGACATGCTGATTTTTGTCGCTTGAAATGCAGGGCATTTAGCTTTTAACCATACTGGTGTCTCTAAAAAGGTCTGTCTCTCAGACAAATAACCCAACAAGCACAGCTATTTATCAAATTATCTTTAAACTTCTAGCTCTGTAAGATCCTTTTCATACAATTGTGGGCAAACATGCACCTCAATGCACGTACAGAAAAAAATCACTTAATAATAGTTGATATGCTATTAGCTCTTCTTCTGCCTTATGACTGCAAGACTGGAAGTTTACATTCAAAATACAGTTTGTTTTACTGATTTTTGTAGTGTTCAGTGGTATCTACAGGTTATGTAATGTAATTCACCTGACAACATTGGTTTGTGCCTCTTAGATCAAAGAATAGGACATGCTGATTAGAGATTGTAACTTTTCAATGGTAGAGAATTATTCAAATATAGTACGGACTTGGTGATAAGCCAGTCACTAATTTGGTCAAATTTTGATTGCTGGTATTATTTTGTGAAGTCATTGGCATACTATCATCTCTCATTTTGCTTGCCAGTAAAACTAGCAACAATGTCACCAGCCACAATAAATGGAGTAGACTGAAAAATAATAATACAAAAAAGTTCTGCAAGAGCACTGCATATGCCTGGGTTAGTTAAACAGATGGTTAGTTGTTTCATCATAAGTCGGTGTTTGACAAGAAATGCTGGTTTAAGCTGTACAAAGCTGTTGCTGGTGATGATGGCCCAGAGGAAAGTGACTGTCATGTTTCCGGTAGAGGACGATAGCCATGAAAGCCATCACCCCACGCGGTTCTGCCTTCCTGCAAGACCGCAGGGTGGAACCACAGGCTGAGGTTTTGCCCCACTGTCTCTATACTTATGAGTAGTACAGAGTCAATCAAGCCTGGTAGTCATCAGGATCTAGGCTGCATTCACGGCACTGCTTCTCCAACTTTTCCTCTTCTGCTCTGTGAAGTATAGCTGCAATTCTCACCACTTCTACAGACCATAGACAAACTATAGAAAAGTAGAATTTTAGCCACTTAAAAAAAATAAGGGACCAATCTGTCAGTGGTGGTGGTGATTCTGTGGTGAAAGAGTGATTTGTCTTGTCTAATGAGAGAGGTGTAATGTGGTTGGCTTGAACCCACTTCCCTTTTGAAGCTGTCTGTCTCCACTGATTACAGAAGGAAGCCAAATTATTGTCTTGAACAATGCATCTTACTTGTAGCAAGGAGAGGTGAATTCTACTCAACTCATTTATGCAATACGATCTGAGAGTTTTAGAAAGCTGTCTCTTTCCTGCCTTTGAGAAACATGTAGTGTTATTAGAAAAATAATATTTTCCTTCTGCAAAGGGATGTGGTTATAAAAGAAACAGATATTTCCTAGTTCTTGAGAATTTATTTATATGAAATGAGACAAATTAAGTTTAGTACATTTCAAATGAAAGCAAAGAAGAGATCCTGAAGGGAGTGGTTTCCATCTAGGAAAAAAAAAGTCTCCCCTTACTACAATAAAGTTGCCTTAAATGGGCTATATTTCAAAAAATTACATATGCAAACTTATAAACCCTGTCAATATCATCGATAAGATGCCAAGCACATAGTGGGTTCCTCTTTCTCTCTCTCTCCCAAATACCTGCAGACATACAAACACACACACAGAGCAACTGCATTGCTGCCCCCACCTTCAGTAAACTAATTCTTCCCAGTCCCAGTCTTGGCACTCAGCCACAATGCACTAGCAAGGATCACACAAGAAATGTGCTCATGCTGCTTTCTCACATAACATTCGTGCAAGGCACCTCAGAGAATAAACTTATAAGGTTTCAGACAGGCTTGGAAAGTGTCTGCACACTAAGAGTACGAACCACTTGCTCTTAGCTGCATAACGAACAAAAAACTGGCAAAAAGAACACATATCCCCCATGCAGATTTGGAAAAATCCCTTGTAGGTCAGTAAACCAAATAAATGCCACTAAACTAATAAAATGACACACAAGGAGACAGCTCCGTTCCTCCACCTTGCAGGGACTCGGCTGAAGGAGAAATAAATCATGAGTTGCATGTTTTCATGATGTTCATTTCTAGCTGCTGTGAGGAAGGCAGTGACATATTGTTTTAGTCTTGTTAGTTGTTATGACTGTACTGAAATTAGCAGACTGTTTTGTGTGTATGTTCATATTTTCTCCTGTAGTCTCATGATGTAGTGTGATTAAATGTGTTTTTCTTTAAAAAAATTCTTTTTGGTTCTTTTTATGTAGTTTGAAATTATTTTTGTGTCATAAAAATTATCTTCGAGGTTTTGAAATCTTTGTTCATCCCTATAAGGCCTTTGTAAGTTATTGTTTTCTTAAAAGCATGAAAAAAGAAAGTCTTAAAAAAACACGTTGGAAGTGGAATAACGATAAAGTGTAAAAAGTTACAAAATACATCAAACAGCACAAGTGAATAATTTCATTTGCAACTGCACACTTTTATGACTTATTCAATCACTTCTGATTATCACAGTGTCTCATTTCCACTGTTTCTCTCAAGTCCAATGACACAAAAGCGTGCTCTGCTCAGTCCTGAGCTTGGGTGCTCACAGCAAGCACTCAGTGACAGGCCATTCTCAGCTGCTCCTGGTCCCCAATAATTAGCCTGCTATGGCAGCTACCTCTTGTGGTTTTGCCTGTGAGAGACATTTGACACAGCAGACATCAGAGGGATTTTTCAGGAGGCTCTTGTGGCGTCCGAATGGCTCTTAATTAACCACTTAGGTATCCTCGTTCACTCTCCTGCTTGGCACTTTCCAAATGGTAGGGGTTGCACTGTGGATCTAAACACCGGGGAAGCATGCTATCAAAAGATCTTGTAAATGAAGGCTTGTGTAAATTATTTTTAATGATTCCCTCCTGGCACATCATTATGTTTGTAGTTACACACAGGCACTTCAGAGATGGCTCATCTTCCGTAAGGTCAGCTGCAGGACCACCATAACTAGCTGCAGTCAGTAAATGGCTTATTAATTAGCACAGTGATTTTACATTGCTAAGAGCTCTGATGTATGGAGCTAGAATTGTAATTGTGTAGGATCGAAATAATAAGCCATCTCAGGGCTCCTTATGCAAATTGCCATATTATAAAATCATTACCTATCTAAACACTGAGTTTTAATAAGAATTACAATGATGAATTTTATGATAATTGACACTCAAATTTTAATCTCTTGGATTTTTATCATTTTGGTAGTTAAAGTGTGTTTCTAATTAAATGTTGCTTAAAATGCAAAGGATTGTTTAACAATTCTATTCAGTTCTAGTTCAAATCAGGTTATTCTCTTTGGTCATAGATGGGCCTTCTTAGTAATAGGTATATGACATTATGTATTACTTGTAGAGTAAGATGTTTAATCTTTCTTTTTTTTTAACAATTATTATTTTGTATTGTCAACTGTGAGATAGAGCATAGTGCGTGTCATTGGGTCTGACTTCCATAATAAAAATGACTCAAAATAAGGAATTAAAATCTAGGGAAGATTTTGAACACTTACGACATTTAATAGAATTGTCCTTCTTTATTTGTAATTCGAAAGGGTTTAAACAGAGCTCTAATAGTTTTAATCTTAGAAATGCATGCAAAGTTAACAAATTTCAAATTACCATTTATAGCATAGTACAAAATACCTAAAATTGATAGATTGTTAAAATGTCACAATTGTATTTGCAGTCAGATTTTATTTACATATGACAATGTTTGTTTATTTTACAATATTTTTCTTCTGTGGAAGTAATTACTTTGAAGTAGATGCATCAGCAACAGATCTGGGAAAAGATATTTTTGGTAGAGGTACAAAGCATCAGTCTAAATATACCTCATCTCAGTGCCTACCGTAAGATCTTACAATGATCAGAAGTTCTCCAAAGAATAGCAAACCATACACGTTAACTTGTTAGCACAATGAACAGAAAATTTGGGGAACTGAAAAAGTTTTCTCCTATGAATCCAATACAGAAAAGAGTATAGCATTGAGGAAATAGTCTAGATCAAATGAAAAGCAGAAAATTGTTTAAAGAATGGCTGTACCAAATCAAACTAGAAGTCTATCTGAAACAAAATTCTTTCTCCAGCAATGACCAAAAATGTGTGCCTTCATAAGAGTAGGAACAGAGAAAAAAAACAGGTATGCTATTTATCCTGAGTAGACTTCAACTCCCTGACTACTTGCAGCTCAGGAGCTGAGGCAAATATGGCTTCTCTTTATTAGCAATCCTCAACACACTTCTTCCATGAAATTATTCTACTGTCCTTGAAATCTTGTAAACCTTTAGTACCCACAATTTCCTTTGGCAAGGAGTTCCACAGATCTACCAGTTATTGCACATCCCTTTGTGTGTTTTGAACATGGCTCCTCTAAATTTCATTGGATAGATTCCTGTATTCTTATTGAAAAAGTAAATGAACTACAAATTCCTCTCAAGACCCTCCATGCTGCCGATGATTTTGCAGATAATAGAAAAATATGGTGATCCTAATACAAGCTAAGACTGCAAATGGAAAAACAATGTACAAAGTCCTATAATCACTGTTCAGATTTTTCAGACAAATTACTGCAATCTTTCTGGTTTTACATACGGTCATTTTATAACGGGTGGGTACAATTTGTTGATACTTGAAATAACTAAAATGCATCACTAAATATCTGTGGTATTCCCAAAGTACTGAAAGATGGAAATATCATGAGACCTGAAACACTTACCTATTCCTATACTTTCGGCTGCTATGTCAAATGAATGACAATACCAAAATAGCATGCCCTGATACTTTCTACCAAATTGTTTCATTAGGGACATTGGGAGAAGATTCAAATTGAGATTTGAAAACAAAATGTATAGATCAAAACTGATTATTTGAGTTTTTCTGTGATTCAGAAATTTCATGCAAAAAGCCTAAATAAAAAATGTGGCAATGTTAATTAAAGTAAGTCTCCACTGTTAATAACCATCTATTGTCCTTCTTATAGTTAACCCTTTGAGGAACTCCCTTTATGCTCGTCCACCATTGAAAGGAGGTATAAGAACTAATGGAGATGAACAGTCACCATCTGGTTTCCCTGTTTTTGTTTTTAATCATGTTGCAAGACTGGTAGAATAGGCCGTCATGTTGCAATGTGTTACATGCAAGGACCACTCATGGACTTCTCATCCATCAAGTGCCTTTCTTCCACCATAAGTCAAGCCTACAATACCATGGCCATGAAAAAGAGTTAGAACAAGGGCAAATCTAAACTAGGCTGTTAACACCTCAGCACACACCCTACTATGGGCTGCCATTCACTATGAGGCATGCAATGTGATAAAATCAACAGCACAGACACGTAGGATCTTTATTCTACATTACAATAATTTGTACATTTTTTCTTAGATTTCCTATACTTCCAGTAAAGTACATGCAAATTCAATATAATATGTACATCTACAAAGCAATCTTTGCCACATACATTAGCTCATGATTATCTGATTGAATTGGACTACATTTCTAAATCCACTTTTAAATTAATCTATGCCAGATAATGCTTATACAGATGGTCTAGTTATATGATTGGGAAGAGGCCAAACAATAAAGAAAAAGCTTATATCCAGATCTCACCAATTTGTTAATGAAAACAGAGAGCACACCTATTAGTTTTGTCACTAAGTCTGGGTTTAGCCAAGGAAAAAAGTTACTGCATGCAGCCCCATATGAAAACAGGGAATTTTAAAATTCAGTGAATGGTGATAGAATTCTAAAATTGACAAGATTCATAGGCTCCTGAAAATAAATGTTACCTGACAAGAAAAAAGATTAAGGAGGATTTCAACACCTACTGTACACACAAGTCTTTCTTCTAAAGAAGTAAATCTAGCTTTCATATCTGAATCTTTAAAGAGGTAGTTCTTGTATGAAACTGCATTTCTCTTTGTGTACATATATGTATTATGTATAAAAGCTTGTTCCAAGAAGTTGTAGCTGAGCGGGGCCAAATCTTGGTACTTTTATATGTTATATTGGATAATTTATAGAATTCTGAATGGCTCTGAACTACAAAGTTGCATTCATACTTTTTTTCTTAAGTTTGTCTTTAAATTTTATTTTAAGAAGAGTCTGCCACAACCTTATGTTTTGACAGCTATAAAGTATTACTTAGGAAGGGGCAGAAAAAGCATTACCATTCACTTTAAACTAAAATGCATACAATTGTTGTTACACTTTAATGACTGCATTTGGCAGAGAGGAACGATTAAACTAAAGCCAGACAACTACTAAACTGTCTTTTCTGTGTTTTTGCTACTTAAACTCTGCTTTACAGGCATCCAATGGTACAGTCTCTTTACAATCTCTTAAACATTCCTCTGTGATTTTTGGTATGCTGTGTGCACTAGAATGCAATCAACATCTGCTAATTTCTGTCCATTAAATGTATTATCATAACACACAAGCATGATGTTTTATTTGTATGGCTGAAATGAGACTTATGACCCATAATCCATCATCTCCCTGTCATATTTTTATATGTTGTCTATTCAATCCCCAGGACAGTTTAGAAAGCGTAAAGCAAAACTCTGCTTAAGTTATAGACCAGCTGCTGAAGTGTCCAGCTGAAGAGGTCATTGTGCTTTATTTTTGCTGAATCTAGCAGGAGTTGCTCATTCTAAGCCAAGCATAATACAACATGGATGTTCCCAGAAGCTTACAGTTGAACTACCATGTCTAAACTTTCTAGCAGGCACTTTTCTGAAAACACCATGTTGCAACAGGCAATGATTACAAAACATGGCTTCAGTTTTTTTAAAAAAAAGTAAAACATCAATATATATTGGAACTTGTTTTGCATTTGATTAAAAAGAAATCCTCACTAATACTGCATGGGTAAAAATAGGAAAAAGTATTTTTGGGAGTTGTGTTTTTTTAACAAGGGATTTTATCATTTGAGTTTAAATCAGTCCCTTGTTTGAGGGTCTATTATTCTTTTCATTTTAAAATGCAGTTATATGGAGCTTAAAAATATTTTTAAAGCTCTGGCATAATGTATGACTGCTCAAGAAATGGCTGTATTTTATTGTATATTCATAAATGTCTGACTGGCTTTTTTAAGTCTACCATCATAAATAAATAAAGTTTAAGAATTTGATTTGCCATACAGACCAAGGTCTTTTGCAATCAAAACTTGGCTGACACCGTTTAACCTTCCAGTTGTACAGGATTCCATACTAGTAGGTAGTCTAATATATGATACATACAGCAATACCTACACACATTTTGTAAATTGAGCATGGAGTTTCAGAGCTGATCATGAGTTTTCCTTGCTTTAAAAGAAAAAAAAAAAATCCTTGTAATACAATCTTTTGTCTCTATTTTCAATATTATCAATGTATAATCATTGTAGATATTCATACATAGAAGAATAGATCTCACCTTTTTAATTTGATGTGGAAATTAAGCAATCTAGTAGGAATGGAAGAAGAGGGAGAAGAAAATAATTTAGTTTTGTCTTACTCCATGTGACACCCAAGTGCCTAGTCAGCATAACTGTAAACAAACATTCATAAAGGAGTAAATAAATATGAATGGAGACCATAGCTTGGAAATGGAGAGATGTATACAGTAACTCAGTCATGTTCATCCACCTTACATCTCCTACTCAAGAGAGAGAAAGGAGGAATGTCCATCTTTAGAAACACGTGCAGTACAAAAGAAGTAATTGTAAGAAATCTTGCGAGCATGAAGGGTATGCCTTGGAAGAGGGGGAAGGCTGAGTCACAAACTTTGCGAAGTGTTAGAAGCACAAACCGTGCTAGAAGCAACCAAAGAGAACCCTGACTAGGGGTTCCTAGGTATTCCAGGTATCCTAGAATAATCTAGGATTTATTTATTTATTTTGCCAGTTTTTCTTTTTTAATAAGGAAAATTATTGTTTTATTCCTTATTCTTGCCTATTAACTAAGCCAGCATGGAGTGACCTGATAACCATGGTGCTTCATGCCTGAAGGAGTAATAAACAATAAGGTGCACTAGACTGGTCAGACTAATATATTCTTTACACAGCTCAAGAAGTAAAAAGAATCTTCAAGGTACTCCTAAAGTGGACTGGGTGAATCTCTTTGCATACTGATTATGCTAGGGGCCAGTCCTCTGGTGAGTGTTCTCCCTTGGGAGTGTTTGCCAGAGCCTTCTGGCAAGCAGAACAGCAGAGCAAAAACCTAAGACTCGAGGGTAGTCTCATCAAGTTGTTGTAGAAGCCTGGCAAGAACATCTTTTCCCTAACTTCACGGTCGGCATTATCGCTAGATTTGAAATCAGAAAGGTATATTCCCCAGAAAATTAGTGAGGACCCTCAGTTTTCTCACCCTCGTGCTTCAGCCCATTTAGTAAGATGGCCACCTGTTAAGTCCTCTGTCATTCCCTGTCTGTACCTCATGCATTGATGATGTCTCTTGCTCAGTACCTACAGAACACAACAGGCCAGTAAGTAAGAGGTTTTGTTCTTCATTTTGATTTACCGAATATAGTATAGGTGTGTCAGAAGGAACATATAGGTGTTTCTAGGAGGAATATAAATATCCATGATTATGCAAAGTCAATAAAGAAATCCTTTAGGAATCAGACATTTTGAAACCTAGTTCTTTTAAAGGAGAAACCCACTACCACCAGTCAAAATTTGTAATTTTCTAGGTGTTTTGTTGTAGCTTTTTTTTTGGTAAGAATTAAAGAACCAGGTGAACACAAACTCTTTTATGTGTTCCTGCAGCAAGTTCCCCATCCAATATTAGGAGGACACAATCCATCACAGATTTTTCAAATGTCAGCTTCAGATCTCTGTTTCTGTGCCTCTCTTCCCTACATCTCTTTCAGTCACATACCTAGGACAACTTGGAGAGTTTCTTTTTCCAGGCAAGCACCAGCACCAGCGTGCGGGAAACTGTTGATTATCCATTTACCACTACGATACACTGTCATCATCTTATTGAAGAACTTGAGAGGAAGTGGTGCTTTTAATATGTTTTATGACTTTGTCAGTGATAACTAATTTCTTGAAACAAGGAAAAGGCATTTCCCCAACTTGTACCTTTCTCTTACCAAAGTCTGACAATAAAAAAAGAAGGTGCTCAAGCTACTAAAAGAAGTCCCAGAGAATCTTCGAAATAGGATGCATTAGCAAAGCAAATAGAGGTCGTTGCCAGCAGTCCTAGCAAGCCTTTAATAACTTTGCTTGATAGTGACTGTTAAAAACAAGCGGACAACTCAAAAGACCACATAAGATGGCAGCTGAGGACTGTAATATCATGTTCATGTAAGTGACTGACCTGTAGTGCAAAAACAATTTTTCCTAAGTTTGGAGGGGGGAAAAAAAAAAAAAAGAAAAAAAAAGAAGAAAACTCTCAATGATCTTCAGGGAAACTGTGTTTATTTTCATACAAGGCTGTTTTTTCTATGTAAATTTCTAAGAGGTTAAAAAATAGATTTCACTGCAGGAACTGGCTGCACACTTAATTATGCACTCCAAATACTTGCTCCCTAATGAGTCAATATTTTCTCACAAGTCAGTTCTTCTTTCATGACTATTTTTGCTGCTGTTTTCTGCACTCCCTCTAATTTGTCAATATCTTCATGGTATGGAGATGCCCAGAGCTCTATACAGTATTCCAAACAGCACAGGGCAAATGTTGACTCTTAATAGGATGTTTCTTATACTTCAATTAGAATTCACTGTTAGGTTTGCATGTAACTTACTCTGCAAATTAATTTATATAATTATGCATCACCATTCATGCTTTAAGTATCTCTCCTGTCTCTTTCTAGTTTGTTTCCTAGTGTTTTGAATCATTGCTGTATACTTGTCTTTGATTTCTAGTTCTGCCCAGCTTTGCTTGCTTTAAAAAGTAATAATTACTAGGACCTTACATTTACTATTGTTATTATATCCTAAAAGACCTTGCATTACAATCACTCTAATTGTTGACCTATGTCAAATAAATTCGTAAATTCTGATTTTCTAACTTTTAACAACTGTTTTTTCTTTAAAACAGATTTCAGGAAGAAGTGGTTAGAGAAATTAATGACCTGAGGTATTACTCTTATCCCCTTTCTCCTGTATTATCTCTATCAAGAAAACTGTTACTGGATTGAATAGGTATGTACATGGGTTTTGGTCAGCAAATGTTCAGTCTTAGAAGAAATGCTGCACTGTTCATTGCTGGTTTAGTGCTGATAGCCGTTCTTGGAAGAGGAGTTTAGGCAAAAGCAACTTTTATATAACCTCCCCCGGTAAACTTCAGCTGGGAGTGATTTCACAGGACTTGAGCAGAAGAGATTGCTTATGTGACCAACCTTCTCTGAAGACCAATGTGTTACCATGTTAATAAGACCCCTGTTTTTAGGATGAAGGTTGCAAAGGTGCGTGGGGTGGAGATTAAGTCAAGATGATATGTCTGTGTAGATGACTGTACTGCCCCATCTGCCTTCCATTTCAAAATTCATAGTACCACTGTACACATTTGTTGCTGCTGCCAACACATCTTGCTTTGTTTGCCGTTCCTAACAAAGTTAACACAGTTTTTATTCACAGAGATCTGTCTCTATCCCCTCTTTGGCAGTGCTGCCTATTTGAAGCAAAAAGATCTAAGGAGGTAGCCAATGGGCTGTACTCAGTCAGGCATTTTCTTTTGGGTGACCATAACGTGTTTAGCTGAGCAAGTGTAAAAACACCGAAAAAATGTTCTTCTCTTCACAGTCCAATTTATCCTAGACCTATGTGGGTGTTTATACATCCTTTTCTGAGCTATTGGTCTGGCCCATCAGAGATGGTTTTCATTATGAGGATCACTCTATGTTTTCATTACTCTATGTTCTGCAAAATTTTTACATTTTTTCAGATTGTGATACCACTTCACATGGAATTATATGTGAAGATATTTCTGGTGGAATTTACTCCTCCATTGTTCATGCGTATGCACGCTCTCATCATCTCCAGCATCTTGTGCATAAAGCCTTTGCAAGCTTTCATTCTGCAAATAATTTAATTCCAAGATGACTTCACAATTGGTCATTAAGTTCATAAAAGCCATGCCAGTCTCCTGCTTTCCCATCAGTGCTAAATTCGATCAGTCAAAACAGTTCCAAGGTAAACAAGTCTTTGAACCACTGGAAGAGTTTTTTTCTTTTTCTTTTGACTGGACAGTAAGGATATCTAATGGAGAACACAAACTGATGTGTGTTTATTTATTAGTGTCTATAAAACAAGTTACACTAAGAAAATAGGCAAGTTTCATGTCTTTAATTTCACTTCTATTGAAAAATTGATCCACAGAAACCTGTATTTCAGAAAAGAGCCATTCTGAGACTATATTTTTAACAAGCCTTAAATGATTAGGATCTATTTAAAGAGAAGAACCTTCCTGATCTATTCTTTTTTCCAGTTTCTCTTGTAGTACTCTAGTTATTGTAGTAAAGACATTTAAATGTAGTAATTCCTTAGTGTGCTACTGGCATTCAGTGAGTAATAATAACAGCCAACCTCAAAGAACAAATGATGGCTGACAGTACTATTATTCAACGGTTTTCAGGACCTCCATTCCTATTATTAAGTGTTTGTCATGTCTAACACATCTTTTTGCTTTATTTATTAGATTGCTTAATGCAAAACTTGTAATAAGTTTTATCAAGCAGTAACAAAACGATACCTGATGTTTAACAAAACTACAAATCCATTGGCACGGACTAAGGAGCACTGCTTGGTTCAGGATGAATCCTGTGATACCTTTCCTTCACACAGTCAAAATAATTTCTTCTTCTGGATTCTTTGATTGTCTTTTCTAGCATTTACAATGCCTGATAGAACACATGTTTTATCCTCCTAGCAGCGACTAATCTGTGGAACATAGAGTAGTCTCCCTTGTATGTATGTATCTGTGGATGTACTAATACTCATCTATACCTGGGTAGCCAAAATCACCTTGTGATACAGTGCCAGGTAAGTTAGCATAAGCCAAGAAAATTGGTTAAGGATCTTTTTAAATCTCATTCTTTCCCATTTTTGTGGTTGGCTCTAATGAAAATTTTTCTTTTTTCTTCTGTCTGTGAAAAATCATTAAAAAAACTTTTCTGCATTCTATTGCCTAACTAAACCTTGTTAGTGTTATATTTTTCCTAGCCTGTCTTCCTTTTGTAGTCCTTTTGCATACAGTTTTGACCACTGCAAATGTTTCTTGCTTCCATCACTTGCGAATGTAATCCTTAATGGTTTTGAACTATACTTAAACAAAGTTTATTTATTTATCACTGTGTGGAAAAAGTGATAAAATATACCGAGAGAAGAACATAGACGCAAAAGAGAAAAACCTGCTGTTGCCAAGACATGTTATTGTGTGTTTTAACTGATCACAGATTTACAATTAACAGTAAAGTATACAGCAATTTCCCTTGACCATCCCTAGCAGGATAACAGATAAGGAGTTATTTAAATTAAATCAGAATAATTATTATAAAATAGGCTTCATTAGATATATAAATATAAATCACACCACCACAGAGTGTTTTAAAGTGGTTGTCCCAGGGGCTTCACAAAGACTGAATGATGAAAAAGGAAAAAGAAAAAGGGCTTGGAATGAGTCCCAAGAGAGCACTTTTGAGTGCTTTTGGTTTTACATTATTACATTATATTAAACATATTGAAGAAACTATAAAGACTCGTGAACTTGTGACAAAAGTAAGGTGACAAGAACTTGCATTATTTTTCAAGTATTTTCAGTAGTTGACATTGGCTTTATGAGATTTTTAATATATTTACCACATCCTTTAATTTTATATAATAAGGCATACTGGCTATACTTTACACAAAATCTTACATAATAGTTATTTATCTATGGGTTAGATCATGCTAATTATAGGCAATAGCAAGAATTGTTTACTTTCATTATGAATTCAAATGATGGTAATATTGAATAAAAGTGTTGTTTATCCTGAGACATCTCTTTTTTAAAGGAATTGTAACTTTTGCTATAATCATCCTTATTTAGTTATTTATTTATTTACTTACTTACTTACTTATAAACTTTTCTATTTGGAAGAATATGAAAACACAGCGTGTGCAGAGTTTGCTATTGTAATAAGACTGAGGGCTGAAACTTAACCTTCTACAAATTCTGGCTGGCTCAAATGAGAAGATAAAGATTGTAGTTACCAGGAACGATTAAGAAAAACAGATAAAGAAAATTTAAGATGGTGAGAGGTTAAACTCTATTACTTACAAAAACAAATGATAAAATACAGCTCTCTTGCTAAGTTCCACAATTTTGTATCCTATGAGATATCCAATAGACTTAGATAACATTAACAAAAAATAATCATGCCATCCTATTAAGAGCTCATCTAAACAGGTTGAATAGGTCAATAATATTGACATTTGACACTAATCAAGAGTCATTTTTTCAGAATTAAAAATGAAATGAATGACACAGTCATATCTATCCCACAAAGATTTTTTCAAGCTCGAAGGAATCATATTTTTTTGTTTTGTTCATACATGGCTGATTTCTCATGTTAGGAATTTATAACGAGTGGTTCAGAGTGGTTGCTTGGAATGTAATATTTAAGAACATCATCATTGATGTAATATATATTTACAGCATGAATGTATAACATTGTCATAGGCAGGAATGAACAGGAAATGTACATGCAGCTTCCAGATCAGAAGTTGCAGTGTGTCCCGGCACTGCCCACTTTGTACAGGAGGTACCAACAGCTGTCAATAAATCATGCCAATCTGCATGAAACCCCATCAATCTGCATGGAAATCAAGCCAAGGAAGTTGTGATATAAATGGAAGATAACCCCATCATTTAAGAAAAAGGAGGAAAGGGACTCCTTCTTTCTTTCTAATACTGATATTTTAGTAGCAGAGTAGTTCATCAGCATATTTCCCTGAAGTATTGTTGAAGCGAAAATGTAACCACTTCAAAAAAAATCTTATTAAACAGAAAGGAGTAAGAGAAGTTACTCATACAGGCACTGAGCTAGAAAGTAAGAAAAAAAGGAAAAGGTTCTAGTCCCTAAATTAAACCTAACTCCAAAAATTGTCCACATTTCATGCTGCGCCTGTATCCCTTCTAAATCCAAGAGCTTGGGCTATTATCTGTAAATTAAGAATATATTTTTTTTAAATATTAAAAACCCATTATGGAGCAAAAAATATATCTCAGAATCTTAAAACGGCTTTCTTTCATTCTTCTGGTCAGCTCTTGCTACTAGTTGGACTACTGTATGTATATCTTTCTATAAGATACACATATACACATAAGATATATATACACATACCAATATATGTGCACATGCAAAATCAATATAAACTTTTCACAGGTGGCACATCTTATGTGCCAAAACCCTAAGTGCATATAGACAGAGTTAAAATCATCATTTCCTTGAGAGTGATCTTACTTATTTTTATTATCTGCAGTTCAGTGCACATGACTGACAAACCCTTCATGTCTTTGGAAAGTTCCTGGGTTTAGTGTGCTAAGATTAGTACAAAGAAATCTGCATTAGGATGCAGATGTAGCTGAGATATGTATTGCTTTCTGTTATCCATTGGGAAATGGAAAAGAAAAATGTCTTCTGGAGAACCAAATCACACTGTAGAGAGTGTTTAAAGTGAAATCTTGGATTTTTCCCCTCAATCTTGTTAGAGGGAGAATAATAAAACCTGGTTTGCTAGCTCTGTAAATCAGTCTCCCATGGTGGCTAAGACTGGGAATGATATCCTGTTAGAAAGTTGGGTCTTACATTGGACTTCCATGAGATGTCGGCTAATATGATTTTGTTTGTTGTCTTTTTTAAATGGAGGGAAGAAGAAAGCTCTTTCCTAAATGTCATCTACTTTAGGGCACAAGGCCTAAGTCAATAAGAAGGGCAATGAATTGCATGGGAATTGCAGTTGCAAGAAGTGACATTTGAACTCCTGAGTTCAACATTTCCCAAGGCTACACAGGTATTTGGTGAGAATGTCTGTATCCTTCCTTTCTTTTTGACCACGAAATGAATGACAGCATTCATTCTGCAGCAAATGTGTCATCAAATTTAATGGGTTCATCTCTAAATGCATAGTTTCCACCATGGCCAAAACACTTTCAAATGATCTCACCTCATGCATGTATAACTAAACTCTAGAAATCAGTATACAAAAAGCAGCTGGCACTTAACAACGAAGAAATTTTTAGGCAATATGCTATTCTTTCTGTATTAATTTATTTTTTAAAGAGCTCCTGTAAACACATTCAAATAACATTTAACATTCTGCATTTTGTTTATTGCCATTTCAAGGATATCTAAAAGAAATAAGTATTTAAACCTCATGTTAATATGAACTTGCTAAGACAATATTAACACAGTGCCTCTATTGCTTTTCCATAGTAAGCCACAAGCATAAATTACCTTTTGTTCAACTAAAACAGTTTTCTCCCACATGCCAACTAGTGATGATATGTCACTATCATAAAATTAAACTTCTTTTGCTTTCTCTCTGGAGTTTATTTCATCACTCCACTATTGAGTGAGAATTTCCTGATTCTGATTATTTGCTTTTGTAACATGAGCATTTTTTCCCCATCATTTTTGTTTCAATTTTATCTTCTCCTTTTTAATGTTTGGCAGTAACTGTAAGAAATATTTGGTCATGCCACCTTTCTGTGTAGAGATGTAAGCAGCATCATTTAGCGTGATATAGATATAATTGGAAATGGTTGGAAAGGAAAAAAAATCATCCAAGTTTCTTATTGGTGTAGTGCATGAGGCTGTGGAAGCAAAGAAAACTCCATTATATTGAAAGTAGTGGTATTAATCCGTACTGTCCGTGATATGATTTCCAACAGTATTTATGAAATTTTACATGAGAAGACATAGTATTTTATGCATTCCACTTATTTATTACTTAGATGAGAGCAAAGATGAACTCTTTTAAATTGTACATAGTCTGATTCTAGCTCTTAGAAGAAGTAATATTGGTGAACATCAAGTGCTAGTCCTCAGAAAAGTCCCTGTCCTCATGGAGCCTGAGCCAGCTTCATGTAGTACAGCATGAACCACTGATGGCTTCCCAATGTTGTAGTCACGTAGTTTTGCAGAAATAGCAGTATGACTCCCCTAAACATGAGACATCCCAAGGGGTTTCCAAACTTCAGGAACAAACAAAAGAGACTTCAGCAAAATTGTTCTAGATCTCTCTGTGGCCTGGCTTCTTCCCAGTATGAGTGCATGCACTTTGCACAGAAAACAATGCATGTTGAAAAGAGGAAGAGAGAAGGAAAGAGAGAGACTAACCCTGTTATTGCCAGGGTTGCTCACTACTCCATAAATTTCTCCTCTATTTCCCATCTTCCTTTATCTTTCCACAAGATGCCTAGCCATCTGTGAATGCCGTAAGGATCTCACCAAGCCCTGGTGCCTTTAACTCCAGAGACAGGATGGTCCTTACGTGGATGCTGTGAGCTTGGGACACACAGGGTTTGTCCCTCTTGCTTAAGAAGGTGATTGTGCTGCCCTCAGGACCATTTAGCTTTCTCACAGCAGAACTGAGAGGCAAAGAACAAGCAGAAAGCCAGCCTTGGCTTTGCAAGAAAATACAGTTAATCCATTATCAACATACCTGTGTAGGCTTTAGACCGTGTTATTAAGACCATTTTTACTGTTGGGGGCTACTGAGAAAATACTTTAATGTGAGTTTTCTGATAAAAATCTACAAAAAGCTGGCACTAAAACACGTGCTCATGGTGTGCAAATATGAGAAAACAAAGAGAAACAATCAGACCAAGGAGAAAAGGCTGTTGGGGGTTTTTTTCCACTAAATGGGAAATTTCAAAATCACCTCCCATATATTCAGCTATTATTTAAACTATCCAGGCTGTGATTTTCCAGCTCTTGGGTAGGGTAGGCATAGGTAGGCAAATTGCAAAAATGTTCTCGCAGTATTTCTGCCTCAAAATCTGTTCTAGAGGATGTACCTTGGAATTTCTATTCTTGCCAGAATTACAGCTCAGATAATGGGCCTAGATCAAAACCTCCTAAATCAAACCCAGTGGTTTCGTGAAATACAAATAACAAACAAAACTCTCCTGATCCATTTGCTCTGATTTCTGATTTGAAAAGCCAGTGAGTAACTCTGCTCTCCAATTCATTTGCAGCTGATTTGTACTCAGAATGAATTGTCAGTTAGGAAATGTCCTCTTCACTTTAATGTGTCATCCTGTACAGGCCCACCAATCAAAAAAATAAATACTGAAATAGATATAATTTAGATTTTTGGCAACAGAATGTGGGAAGAATATACTCAAAGGACAGAAAATGTGATCTAAAAATATCAAAGATTTATTAAAGGTGCTATTCCCTCTCGGCTGCTCTGACTTTTTCCTTCATCAGTCTCATATTTCCTTATTAATTTATTCAACATTGTTCCCAAGAAGCTACTGAAATCTACTAGGAACTCCTAAGATTGTTTTCTGAAGACAGAAGTAACTTGAACAACATTCAGTTTGAACTAGGTTTGCTCAGCAGTAGTTTTTTCTATAAAACACCATGTTCATCTTCCTTCCAAATGGCCTAAACTGATCTAAAGGGCTATTTTGGGCTTTATATTAATACATTGACAACAATCAGAACTTTAAGTTTCCCAGGGAGGAGGAAAGGAAGCTTGCAGCTAGTAACACTTCTTCTATCTATCTACTTTTTTAATGTAATACATAATTATATGCACAAGATTCAGGCTTTGCATGTGTTTATAAATATATTTTAAAATAAAATGGGGCAAACATTTTGCTCTTTCAGTTTTCCTTATTTCTGTATTCCTTTATTTGCCTCTACTCCATTTTCTTTTGGACAGTCGAGACATCAAAAGACATATGGAATATTCTGTTAACCCTCTCTGTAGTAACAAGACTGGCATTTCCCTGTGTCATGGTTTAACCCCGGTAGGCAGCTAAGACCCACACAGCCACTTGCTCACTCCTCCCCAGTGGGATGGCAGAGAGAGTCGGAAGGGCAAGAGTGTGAGAACTTATGGTTTGAGATATAGACAGTTTAATAGGTAAAGCAAAAGCCGCATGCACAAGCAAAGCAAAATAAGGAGTCCATTCACTGCTTCCCATCAGCAGGCAGGTGTTTATCCATCTCCAGGACAGCAGCGCTTCATCATGCGTAACGGTTACTTGGGAAGACTGTACTACACACTTGGTGTGCCTGTACTCACTAGACGTCTCCATGTCTGACATATCAACACCTGTAATCCTGCCTCATTTGCCAGAACTGCCCTAGAGTAAGCAGTTTGGCAAACAAGTCTTCTCTAATCTCATCTGAGATCCAAACCCAAGAAAAAACAATGTCTAATGAGCCAAGGAAAATCTCCATCCTTTATTGA
>NW_008795401.1:1531912-1536013 GCF_000699145.1 Aptenodytes forsteri | reverse complement strand
GAAGTGGTTGAGTCCCCATCCCTGGAGGTGTTTAAAGGACGAGTAGATGAGGCGCTTAGGGACATGGTTTAGTGGGCATGGTGGTGTTGGGTTGACGGTTGGACTCGATGATCTTAGAGGTCTTTTCCAACCTCAATGATTCTATGATTCTATGATTCTGTCTTCCTTCCTGAGACCCTAAGAAGGAGCTGAAACTCAAGAACATCCAACATAGCCCAACTTCTGTTCCTTATCTATGTTATACATACATACGTATAGTGTATGTCATGTGTATGTTATATGCATTTATATCTACCCATATGTGTATACCCGTGTGTGTATATATATATACTTTCAATCCAAAAACTCATGACTGTCTTTTATATAGCCACCTCTCAGGGGCATGGAGGTGGTTGGAAATCTCACTTGTAATGGAGGTGGTCTGAGTCTGACATTTGTACTGGCTGGGGAGGGTAAAACCCAAATATTCTTGATCACCTAGAGTAGAAATGCTCTGCCCCGCTTGTGGGAACCAGGCTACTGTAGAAAATAATATGAGATTTACAGGGATCTTTTCTTTGTGTAGCTTCTTTTCAAGTGAGAGTGCAGAGGAAGGATATTAAGTGACAAGTCTAAGCTGAAAGTAATTTGGGTGGTTTGGGTGGAGTGGGAAGTAAAGGAGGTAATTTGTGCTTGCTCATGTAGCAGGGTACAGCAAGTATCTATTAGTCTCTCATTAGTCATAACTAACCAGCACCCAGAGATGAGTGTTGGGTTTTTTTTTTTCTCTTTCTGGTGGTTGAAGTTTCATAGATGAGAGTAACTGTGTGATCTTTACCACAGACAAAAGCCTGTCAGCCCCCAGTGTTTTAATCAAAACAGTAGGGACATTTAGCAATGAGTCCCATTTAGCTACATTTTCTACTCTAACTGCTGAGTTTCTCCTGGGGGAGAGAGCTGCTCCGTTGCCTCCCAGAACTGCCTGTCACGGAGGAAGTGCTCAAGCACAGCAGTCCCTGTGATTTAGAGATGTAAAGTTGTATCTGATCATTGCTCTGACTGGGCACAGTGAAGAGACTTTTCGTGCCCTTCTAAACCCTTCATATTTGTTTTCTTTTGAGGCAGTGGACAGCAAGGATATTGAAAGTGTCAGGACTGTTCAGTCTAGAAAAAGGAAACCAAAGGGAGGTAGGATAGGTGCTCAACTATGTCGAAGTATAGAGATGAAAGGAATAAACGGTTCTCCTGGTGCCTCATAGATAAGACATGCAGCAATGGAAATAAATTATGGCAAAGTAGATTTAAGTTAGACACCAGGAAAACACTCAGTACTAATAAGACACTGGAATAGATCTCTGGATGTTTCTCACTATTGGTAAGCAAACACCTGCAAGGAATAACGCAGATATAATTTCATCTGCTTTCACACAAAAGTGTGAACTCTCAGGGCATCCCTAGTCCTGTTTTCATAACTCTGTGGCTATGAGTACTGTGTAGTCATAGAAAACCACCCTCAAATTCATACATTACATATTATATTCTGTAGTCTATCGTTTATGTTTTATATTCTATATTTTATTGTTAATAAAAGGATCTATTGCCTATACCATCAAACTTAAACTGTGATACTTGGTTGGTTAAGTCACTCATTATCTTAGTATAATAGACGTATATTTATGTCCCTGCTTACATACAACAGATACTTAAATTCTACAACTCTCAGGCTTATATAAATAGGAATACTTTTCCAAACCGAGCAAGCAAATTGAATTCAGAGGTTTGATGCAGTGGTCATTGCTGCTCTAATTAAGTCAGAGATCTTGCATTAATTTGTGATATGTATCTTTTGATGAAGAATATGTGTGCCGCTACTAGCTTCTTTCAGGGCTTAGGACAATCTGGGACTGACTTGCTGTTGTACTATTCCGATTTTTACACAAGTGATATTATAAAGAAATTACAAAAATCAGAATAGTGATTCAGAGCCACGGTTTACAATAATAGAAAAAACATGGGATTTAAGTAGAATGTGTGTCTTAAAGAAGTTAACATTTGTGTATGGCAAGGCCGGTAGGCTTGCTTATAGATATGACAGAAATTTGATTCCCATGTTGTTCAAGAAACTGTGGACAACTGTTTGAAAGACTTCAGGGGTAGATTACTCATATGCCAAAGCATACCCACTTGAGATTAACATTGGGAATAAAGAGCAACCAAATTGGCTAGACCAAAGATATTTTTTGTCCCATGTTTTCCTTCAAGAGTGGTCAGTAGCACATATTTAAGGATCATAAGATACCAGACAATTATATCCAATTCCCCTGGCATACCTTCTAACTTAGAAAAATTGCTTAAGTGCTGATTATTTAGAACTGGAGTCTCTATCTAGACTGTCAGGCTTTGCAGTTGAGGTGGACCTGTCCTTTAGCAGTGTGCCTAGCCTTTCAGAAGCTATTTATATTTTTGGTCTCCTGTGATGAGCAATTCCCCTGTTTCATTACATGTGATGTAAAAAACCTTTCTTCACTTTGTTGTCTGCTAATTTCACTGGCAACTCCATGATGGCTACATCTTGTGCTTATCGGAAGTAGGGAATAACTTATTCATCACCTTCATGGCTTTCAGGATTATAAAATTCTCCCATCTCAATTTAGCCATCTTTTCCTTACCCTGTTCTATTTTTTTTCTCATCTTATAGGAATTATGGGACTTCTGCCTCCTCAGTAGCTTCTCTAGTTCTTATACGGTTATTTTGAAACTGGATAACCGGAGCTGTGTGAAGTATTCAAGACATGGCTGCAGAATGCATTTATTTGGTGTTATAATTATGATCTCTTTTTTTTCACTTTCTTTCCTAATAATTACATTTGCTTTTTTAACTGCTCATGAAAGTTCAGATTGTATTTTTAGAGATTGATCTGTATGCTGCTTTCCGGAGTGGCAATAGCTGATTTAGAGCCTGGCAGAGTGCAGGTATAAATAAAATAACATTTTCATCCATCTACATTACTTTACATTTATTGACACTGAGTTTTACTCAGTATTGTAAGAACCGTCTGTATTTCTTCAGCCACTCTTCTGAGTAATTATGTAGCGCAGGAAGAAGATTGAGTACAGAAATAAAAAAATGTTGCAGTCCTTGCCTAATGGAGTGGACACTAGGAAGTCAGTCCTACCTCGATAAATTCAAACAGCTATTTGAGAGATTTAATTCATATTTCAGTCATATTTGAACCAACTCTGCCACAGGGTCAGGAGAAAAATGGTTTAGACCTACCTCTTTATCCATTCCTGTGTTCTATGCCAGACATGGCTTGAACAGGGACTCTAATCTATATACATAAGGAGGGTTCATTTTTTAGGGATAAATATTTAATGTTTTATGGATTTATTCCCATTGCTTATGTATTACCCTTGCAATGGAGGAATAAGATGATCACCTACTATGAAACTCTTAATTCTTACTTAACTGCATTCTACACATTCAAAATCAGAAGACTGGATGGAATATTCATTCCATATCTTTGCAATTAGTTTGCCTATAATAAAGACTATTATTCTCAGACTTAGGCCAAATTAAAGCTACACTTTGCATTGCAAACTACTAATACTCTATTTGTACTAATACTGTACTGATATGTAAGTCTTTTAATTACAGAACAGAAATAATGAAAAGATCATAATAGAGAAGGCAGAGATAAGGTTTCACTTAATCTGTATTTTACCATTTCCTGACATCTGACCTTGTCTTTGCAGCTCTGATATTCTTTCAATAAAAGTAGTGATGTTTATTTATGAATACATGTGGTATATTTAAAGTGATATTTGTGTAGCTGAGCAGACACAAACATCATCATTAGCTGTCTTTGGATCTCTTCTTAGAATCCAAGTGGAACTATACATTAGCACAGTAAATATCAGTAAAGTGGAAAATGGAAAAAATACCTGTATGTTCATGAGAAACTACTTATTCCTGGGTAATACAGAGGAATTTGAATCACAGTTAACAAGTTTTTTTTAACATAAGCTGTAGAAAAAGTTAACTGATAAAAACTGGAGTGTGATACTTCTGTTATGATGGCTACAGTTAGGATAGTGATTTAAAAAAAAAAAAAAAAAAAA
>NW_008795401.1:1529031-1531180 GCF_000699145.1 Aptenodytes forsteri | reverse complement strand
AAAAAAAAAAAAAAAAGTAAAAAAAAAGTAGTTCCATCAGAAGCTCCAAAATTTCCAGCAGCCAAAGACCAGGTCTGTGTGTCATGTTAGGGCAGAGCATACACATCATATAACATGAAAGAACTTTAAATCAGCTACTGCTCTAACTGGGACCCGGTAGCACCCTGGGGTAGTCTCAACAGGAAGGCCAATGGGCAAATACTTCATGAAGACAGCCTTATTCACACTTCTATGCTTAGTCTTTCTAAGGAAGGGTTGAGGCATATTTCCTAAGCAATTTAGCTATTAACAAAGCTGTACTTGCTCCACTGACAGCAGTAGTAATGAGGAAAGAAAGACAGCACCTTAAATTAAAGAAACATTACTGGGATTTGCTTTGTTTTGCTTCTTTGAATTGAAGTTTCAGAATTCAGTATATTAACTCTAGTTTCTCAATAAGGGAGCTAGGTGATAGAAATTGTTTGGGAAGTGGCAACATGCATTAGTACCCAATTTGTTGCTGTTATATAGAAATTATTATTATTATTATCATCATCATCATCATCATCATCATCATCATCATCGTCATCATCATCTTATGCTATTATCAAACAAAGCCAGAGTACAAACTGCTCCATTTTACAACCTTTCAAGGTCTGAAAGGTGTAGTTTTTCCCTTTTCCCTGGTAAGCAAACTAAACTCTTCAAACATCTTCTGTAAAATGATCACATTGAATTGTTCACTTTCATACTCAAGTACACGTGTGTGCCTGTATTGTGAGGGCAGGCTCAAGATACTGCTCAGCCTTTCTAAGAGCTTTAGTCTTAGTCATATTTGATTAGTCTCTAAACATAGTACGTGGCAGTTTGACAATGTTTCTGACAATATTTTATATGAAATATGTATATCAGTTTGGATAAATATTGGTTGATGTTGAGCATTATACTTATTTCTTAATTGGGTATATACAGCAGATCTTCCAAAATCTAATGTTCACCCATACAATGTCTACAGACAAAATAGTATTACTTTATAATTTTACAATAGAGATGTAAACCTACAATAAGGACAGATTCTTTTGTCTGTGTGACACATGACTAAGTTTTCCATATATTAACTTGGATTTGAAAAATATTATCTTGTTCCAAAATCATTCTGAAAGCTAAATATCTTGTATTTACATAGTACCCATTAAACATCTTCAAATACCTAAAATGTATTTGGATCCACTATTTTTTACACTGCATGCTGAAGTGTTAGATGTCAAAATCTGTATTTGAGGGTTAGAAATATTGATGTAGTCTTACAGTACTGTAATCTATGTAATTAACTATAAATTATAATGTATTTTTGTTGATATGGTCCTTGTCAGTATATAATTAACATTAGTTCATAACTATTACCTTTTTTCTCTTTAATAGATATAGAGTTAGAATCGTGCTATATTTATTACATTACAGTTATATCACTATTTTATTATATATTGACATTACTAGTAACTACAGGTATCAAGGACACTACAGTATAAATGCACAGTAACCGAATCTAATTGTACCTTAATTACGATACTCTCACTATAAAGTATGATCACATTTCCAACCTGCTCTCCTAAAGAAATAATGCTTGCTCAGTCATATTTTTGCTTTGTCAGCTGTGAATCCACCTCTATCTCCAATAACTCTGGAACATGTTTGCCAATCATCTCAACCATGCTAAAAAGAGAATTTCAAATATTATTTTGAATATGTCCATATGCTTCCTGAAAATCAATGTTCACACAGAAGAGAGCTCTGAACAGAGTGTTGGTAGGAGAAAACTTCAGCCATTTTATAGTCTCCAGCCTGGCCACCTGCCACTCAACATGCATGAAGTTCTTGTCCATTGATGGTGCCATTAAACTCGGGAAGGCAGGAGCTGAGGCTATTGCAAGAGTGAGAGCTACAAGGGAAGAGCTGTTCATAGAAAAAAGATTTGATACCAAAGACCAGTCCCACTGTAATCACACCAGAACATAGCATAACAAGTTCAGGCAAGGCAATGTACATGTCTTTTCCTTTGCTCTTCTTTTCTTTTTTTCTTTTCTTTTCTTTTCTTTTCTTTTCTTTTCTTTTCTTTTCTTTTCTTTTCTTTTCTTTTCTTTTCTTTTCTTTTCTTTTCTTTTCTTTTCTT
>NW_008795401.1:1514031-1526531 GCF_000699145.1 Aptenodytes forsteri | reverse complement strand
TCGGCATTATCTTTACCTTTCTTATATATATATTACACTTGTTGGCATTCCTCCCTCTCTTTTCCTTTCTTTCTTCCTCTTTCTCTCACACGTATGCACTGATTCACCTCCCAAAACAGTTTTCTCTACCTAAAAGCAGCATTTCAATATTGTCTCTTTCATTGGATCCTTTCAGGGAAAGAAGCGGGTGCCAGTTGCCTGTAGGAAGGTAGAAATGTTCTCTCCCCAGTTGTAAAAAGCTCCTGTTTGTAATCCTGGAAGAGCTGTGTGACATCAGATTTTAAAACTGCGTTGTGAACATGCACAGGAAAACTTTTACTGGGTCATGGTTTAAACCTTGCCCAGGATGGACTTCAGACCGGTATGATACTGGAAGGAAATGTCAGATTTAAAGGCATGGAGGAATCATCTGTCTAACAGGTTGAAAGTAAAAGATGGTAGCTGTTAGAGGCTCCATGTAGGCTTGAAATGTAAGAATAAATCCCTGGAGACGTGGATTAGTGGAAGAAGACAAAAGAAGCACTCAGATATGGAAAGTACATTAAATTCATCACAGAGCGATCATTTTCACATGTGCGGCTTAGGTTTAGATGCACGAATGCTGCATATAATGTCATGTACTGTATATGATGTTTTCTGTGACTGAAATGTATCCTCTTTATTTATTTTTTGTCTTTTTCATTCTCAACTGCTTTTTCTTTTCATGACGGTTTGTACACATTCAGTCCCAGTCTCTTCTAGGAAGGGAGAGCTGGATGGCACCTGTGTGACTAGCTGAATATGGCTACTTGGTTGAGCCCCCATCATAATTTAAAGATCCTCAATCTTGTCCCCCCACCCCAGCTGTGTTAGAAGAGTAAGTTAGTTCAATAGACAACTGGTTATATTGACTCTACTTGCTCATGAGTCACGCAGAGCAGATTTTTAATTATTTTACACTGTTGGGGGTTATGAAACACGTAGGGTAGAATCAAAACAGCCAATGTTTATCAAGATGCTTTTTCCCAAACATGTCTTCTAATAATTTAGGCTAATGCCACATAATTTTTGACAACAATCAATGTTGAGTCCCTTAGACTAAGTTGGACAAAAGACTTCTATCTAATTGCAGAAATCAATAAATTAGGCCACCAAACACCCTATTTCTGCACCTTTGTATTTAACCTGTGGTATATTTTGAAAACTACAATTTAAATGGTTGCTTGTCTGTATTAAGTACTGCATGATACTGTATATTTGCCTCAGCAGAGAAAAAGCATATGTTTTTTTATTTCATTCTTGAGAAATACAAGATGATCTTGAAATTAAAGTCTCTCATAATTCATTGAAAAAATGGGGCAAAATTAAGGCCACATATGCAACTTTTTCTTTTCCTAGTATCAGTTAAATATTTATGTTTTCTCAAAATATTTTTCTTCATGAAATCTCAATATATATTAACATATTTTAGTATGGATATGCATATGCATTGCATACAGCAAAAGACAACATGGTGGAAGAGAGGATAAGGAGGTATATAACTTGCAGAGAGAGCATTGTTTATGATGTCTTCTTAAGCAAGAAGTGATGAGCTGGCAAGTGAATTATGCAACATATCCCACTAACATAACAAGAAAACCTTTATTTTAAAGACCCTACGAGAAAGAAGTTTGTGTATTTCTTTTTGCATAAGTTACAGAAGCCTGTTTCATGGATATTTTAGATGTGCCGTAATATTTTAATGTCATATAGTTTGGTTTTTTGCTGTTTTTCATTTTCAAATTCAGGTTTTCAAAAAAATTCAACTGCAAAAGTCAAAATACTTTACAAACGCTCCCTAATGAAACTAAATAGTAACCTGTGAAATTGCAAAAGAGTAGTATCACTAATTAAGTTAAGAAATGGCATAACAGAGATGTTTATACTCACTCCTTACAAACCTAGTCCTAGTCGAATTCACCCCAGGTCACACACGAAGCCTGTGTAGAGCCAAAAATAGAATTCACATCTCTAGACTTGTACCTTTGTTCCTTAATGAAGCTTATCAGGCCAGCAGGAGTAGGGATGTGATTGTGCCCCTGTACTCGGCACTGGTGAGCCGCACCTTTGAATACTGTGTTCAGTTTTGGGTCCCTCACTACAAGAAGGACGTTGAGGGGCTGGATCGTGTCCAGAGAAGGGCAACGAGGCTGGTGAGGGGTCTGGAGAACAAGTCTTATGAGGAGCGGCTGAGGGAACTGGGGTTGTTTAGCCTGCAGAAAAGGAGGCTGAGGGGAGACCTCATCGCTCTCTACAACTACCTGAAAGGAGGTTGTAGCGAGGTGGGTGTCGGTCTCTTCTCCGAAGTAACAAGTGATAGGACGAGAGGAAATGGCCTCAAGTTGCGCCAGGGGAGGTTTAGATTGGACGTGAGGAAAAATGGGCATGGTGGTGTTGGGTCAATGGTTGGACTCGATGATCTTAGAGGTCTTTTCCAACCTCAATGATTCTATGATTCTATGATTCTATGATTATGCCCGCTTGGCATTAGGTGTGGTCATAAAGCAATCAAATTCATTGGTTATTCAACGTTATTCAAATGAGAAAAATGAACCGGATTGTTAGTCTTTTTCAAATAAAAGGAACATAAAATGAAACTTGTCATTATTTATTGTTCATTATTGGTTAAAGAAATATAAATTCTTTGCAGAGCTTATTATTCACCATGTGTTCATCTAGGGCCAAATTTTCAGCCCACGGGATCACTCACACAGATTTGCCTGTTTGTCTGCAGACCAGGACTGGCAGACTGAAATTGGGTAATTGTGCATGGAAAATGGTAGCTAGACATACAATAATCTGACCCACACACATTCAGGCCTACTTTTGCATTTTCTACAGGTGTATATTCATGAAAGTTCCTGAAATTTTGCCCTGGCTCATCGTGGTGTTAGAAGGGATATTAACGTTTAAAAAGAAATATAAGCTAAAATATATATTGAAATCTCCTTTAAGTACAGAAAGATAAGTGTAGATGCTGAGTGATCTTCTTGCCACCTCATCTGTAAGTACATTCTATAAATATTAAGTGTTGCCTAAGAAATGATACCATTTATCTGTTCTGTGAGCAGAATTTCAGCAGTAATTGCACCTTTCAATGTATTAAATAATCCA
This sequence comes from Aptenodytes forsteri, assembly GCF_000699145.1. Lineage (NCBI taxonomy): Eukaryota > Metazoa > Chordata > Aves > Sphenisciformes > Spheniscidae > Aptenodytes > Aptenodytes forsteri. The sequence goes on along the minus strand of NW_008795401.1, from coordinate 1,523,399 downwards.
CATTTTTAATTGCAACATTGTTGTCAGAACTCTTCCTCTAACAAATGTGCTGTATCCACATTTTTAATTATCTGACATCACCTAAGTGAGCATATTTTATTTTATGCATGAACCTAAACCTTTAGTTTTTACTGTAGACAAAAGTCACTGATTTTTTTTTGTTATTCCTCAACTGGCTGAAAATGTAAGCCATCTTCAGATATTCATAGTCACAGCTGTGGAAGCTAACTTTCTGAACATATCTACCAATATGCAGAATATTCTTTCTCCAGACTTTGCTGGTATTGTGTGAGAACACACCAAGCTAAATGTCATTTCCTTTCCTTGCCATAACACAGAAACACAAAGGACCTTGATTTTATTTTGATTGAGGAAAAAATCAGTTTATTATATTTTATTATGAAATCCATTATTTAAGAGATTATGAATGAATACTTTTTGAGGAAAATACATCCAAAAACTTAATGAAAAATAAAAATAAATTGGAATATACCTGGAACTGACTTTTTTTCTCGCAATAATTTGTTGGGGTTTTTTCTACAAACTACTTTAGAGTTTTATGTGTTTTGTTAGTTTTAAATGAAATTTTTAAAAGAATAAGTGTTTTCAAGTAGACTATGCAGCTTTAATGATACTATAAGACTGCAGCAGAAAAGGGTTAAACATTCCCTTTCTAACTTACATATATATCAAATGGGAAACCCAGGAATTTGCCTTTGGAATAACCCAGTGATAAAGATCCTGGCAGGTTTAGTTCAAGTAGTCTTTCCCTGAAAATTTGTGCAAATTAGCTCCTAAATCTGAAGTTTACATGTTATTTTTCTGCTAGGATTCCCCATCCTTAAATCTGTCCCTCCTGGCAATTTGCCTTCTCCACAGACTGTCTTACCCCTGGTTAGGTGCAGATTCAAACCTCAGCAGTCCAAGTTGCTGGATAAAGCAGCAATGGTGCTAGCACGTAGACTAACGATCCTTTTCCTTATAAACACATACTTACTCATAAGAGTAGAAAAAGAAGTTAGGCCCAAGAGCCCTAGGGAAAGAGGGTAAAGTATGCTTGCTCGTCTTTCTCAACTACATCACTTTTAAGCTATTGATGTTGTTTGTTCTCATCCAAGCAATGTTAAGTGTGTTTAGAGAAGCATTTTATGCATGGTGTTTTGTGCTGAATATGATAGACGTGACTATATTTCTATTACTTAAAATTGCAAAAATGTTTATTAAAGATTTTAGGCATATCCTTTATCAAGCTCTCAAATTTCACCGAGTCATTCTTGATAAATTCCTTCCAATTATGTAAGTTAAGGAAAGCATAGGTGTGCAGTGACATTTGCACTCTGTGTGTTGGTTTACAACCTCTTTAATTATAACCAGTCTTTAAAGCACTTTCACATACCCTTAAACATAGCTGACCCTTTTTATATAATTTCATTTCGCTGTTAGTGTTTGGAGAATATCCAGCAAAGCACTTCAGCAAATTCAATAAAGTACATACTACAATTAATATAAAATCCTATAACGATGGTAAACTGGTCTTCCTAGAGAACAGCTGCTAAGACATTATAATTTGACTATTGGCATAAATATTTTCAGTGAATTACATAACAACAGTAGCTTAGAATTCTTCCTGACTTAAAGGATGAGCTTTAAATACTGTGCTGTGTATGCAAATTGTATCAAGGATACTATACCTTAAATGTATGAGTAAGCATATTGCAAATTTATATTACAACTTGTCCCCTGTTACAACTGCAGAGGATGAATTCATATGTAGTTTCACTTCGAGGTTTTGCTTTACATTTACTTCTGTAGCAAAAATGCCGTCGAGATGCACTGAGCTGTGTTGTTATTCAAATATTTGTTCCAGTATTTATATTCATATATGACTGTTCATAGAGGAAAAAGAAATGGTATCTTTCATCACCAGCCATTAAGTAAAATCAAGCAGTTAAGGCAATTTCACTTTCTGACATATATACCCACTTAAAATATTTATTCTATATGTCAAACCACATATTGTAAAAGTGGATTTTAATGGGAATAACGTATCTGACTTTATTTTAAGTGTACCTATCATTCTATATTTGACAGGCAGCATCACAAGACTTTCTAACATGCAATAATTTTGGCATTCTCCTCTGTAATGACCTGTCCACCCAGAAGTATCTCTAAACTAGGAGAATGAATCTGGGTCTGAACAGAAAAATAAACTCCTCACAATCAGCTTGTTTCCAAGATGCTTCCAATGTTATTATTCCATTAATAATGCATTTTTAGTTGTCAAAACTGATCAGCATCATAGGTTTTTTTCCTAGATACATTATTTTGCTGTGAATAAGAAACAGAACCATTCACTGTCAACTGGAATTAACAGTCAGGAAGCTATAGTCTTTTAGGTGGGGAAATAGGAAAATTAGCAGACAGAGATCTGTTTTAAAATATCAACATGTACTTGTTGACATAATAAATGAACAATGTGTAGCCAGGCAGAGAGATTAAAGTTACCTGAAACATTTCCTAATTGTTCTTGTTGGCTAATTAGAAAGTAATGTTTGAGCAATAACTTTTTTTACAGTCTCAGTCGTGGTTTGTATAACATGTAAAATAGATATTAAATGAAGAACCCGTTCAAGAAATCAGAATTGTTTAAATCAAACTTTACTATTGTAACAATATGTTAATCTTATCTTCAGACCTTTTAAGATCCTATTGTTTACCAGTTACAATAAGAATTCAATTTCCACATGATGTTTATGTATGTTGAATAGAGGGGAGACATTCCATCAGAGAGATCCCCATTGCTAGAACAGATGGGCATTGTCTCAGTACTGTTAAACAGGGCAATGTGGAACATTTTATTTCACACATAAAGCAAACCTAGTAAAATTAGCTCTTTTCAGTGCTTTTGACACTTTGGCGGGGAAAATCTCCTCTCACCTGGGGAGATGAGTATAAGACATCTGAATCAGTTTTGACTTGGGGAATTCTGTATGTAAAAACTGACATTTTCTTTTTTCGGTTTCCCACCCAGTGCCCCAGGTCCCTAGAAAAACCTGTTAAATGCTAGTGAGAAAAAAATGGTGACGTTCCACCCTCTTTTGTCTTACGTGAAAAATCAATATTTTCATACTAAATTATCTTTATAATTTCAATTAGAGAAATTATGGTCAGCTTCTGCTCCTCAGTAATGACAGTATATGGCATTTGAACCCTAGATTTCAAGAGATCTCCATGAAGTTGGTCAAATGTCATTACTAAAGATGGGAAACTGAGTCATAGGGAGACTGTGGTACAAGTAATGCAACAGGTACAAGTCATCACTGAAAAACAAAGTCCAGGCATTCTTGTAAGCCAATCTTGATCCCCAATAATATATCCTAAAGAGTCAAGATACCCCTGCGAGAAAAATAGCACAGAAGTCATAAACCGCAGTTCTTACTGATATATTACAAACTGCCAGGATGCTTGGTTGCTAATTATCTTCAGAGTTCCAAAAACAAAGTTCAGAAAACCTCAAAGCATTTCCCTTGGGCTCCCCAAACTGGAGGTAGCAATTCCCTAACTATAATCTTGGTAAAACAGTTTTGACCATTGTGCTCTCATGCCTGCATGTGTCAATGAATGTCTTCCAGTTTCTTTGCATGCTTCAGACCAAATTGGTACCAACTGGTAAAAAAGACTTGCATTGCAAGCTTCCTTCTAAAGAATACAAATAATCCAAATGATCATTTCCTGCCAGTTATCTTGGGTTAATGAAACCTTGTTTAAGTGGCAATGGAGAAAATATCAGGCCCGTTCAAAAGGATACTGCGCACTGCCACACAAGCCTAAGTCATCACACAAGATTTGGTCAGTCAATCCTTTAAGCAACTCCAAAAAACAGCCTTTGATATAATCTGGTTATCTCATCTGCTAGATTCCTTCCTTCAGCTGTTTTGCCCTCCTTATTCCATGCTCATTGTCAGAGTAAGACAGAAAGAGCTGACAGGTTCCACCTGTACCCAAACAGGTAGGTATTTACTTAATTCAGATGGGTAAATTTATCCCCATATACCACTAAATTTCTTCCTTTTGTAGACAAATAAATAACAGACAATAGCTCAGTTAATATTTCATCTCTGGCAGCAAGCTTATTTCTGAGCTGATCCCAAAACTTCATTCAAATATTGTGATGGCTTAATCCAAACCACCAGCAATACACCCCAATTTGTTTCAATTTCTTACCAATCAACACCCAATCTGGGGTGCCGCAACCAGAGTCCGAATAAGTAGAAAGGGACCCATTGCATTAAAAAAAAGGACTACAAAAGCCCTAAGGAAAAATGTTTAGGTATTAAGTCATCTATCATCCCAGACTCATGCCAGGACAATTGAAACGTTCACATGTCTCCATTGAATCACTTTTACATGGGTATCCGTCACCATGGACAGAGTGTCTGCAAGCAGGATTACATGTAGTTTTTGAGTACGTGACATTTCCATTTTCATTTTAAATATATATTGCATGATACCCAGCATAGATGGCACACTCATGGATTAATGAACTACTATAGCACACTACATAGTGTGCTCACCACCCCTGTGAGTATGGGAGTTGTTAGTCAAGTGGGGAAACACATCGATCCTTAGTCTTGAGTGATCAGCTTCCAGTGCTCCTCTTTTTTTCTCTGTCAACAATGTTACCTCTATCCGGTTTTACTTTTCTTGTCCTGCATAGGGTTAGATAATGTACTCTCTCACAGCCCAACAACACTAATATGCCATAAAGCAGGGCTAAGGTCCTATGGTGGTGCTTCATAAGGCTGGACCCTGGATTAGATCCCTGGTAATCCATGGCCTGCAGGTTACATGGCTCCTTTCGGGAGCCATCAACAATGAGAAGTATCAGCAGCTGAAGCCAAGTGTCATTTGTGTATTTTGTGACATCTCTTTCACAAACCACACTATATGTCTGTATGTTTTGACATGCACATGCACTATTGATCAAAACAACACAATTCCAAAGCACTAAATGCAATGCTTCTTATTATTTAGATAATAACTGTATGAAAATAAAGAACTTAAATCTACATAGTACCTTTATCAGTGTTTGCAACTTTGATGAAAAATGTTAGTTAAACATAATTCAGCAGCTTTGGAAAATTCTTTAAAAATGGACAGGAAATGCTAGGTTATTTTTAAAGAATTTTTTTTAAAAGTCTACAAAAACATTTTAAAATATTATTTTTTTTAAAAAAAAAAAGAAAAAAATTAAAGAGAGAGTCCATTCTGCACCCTGGGAAGAGGTAAACATTTTCATCTTAAAATTATTCACGATTTTTAAAATTTGACTGCCTTTTGAATAAATGAGATATTGCAAGAAAGAGAAAGTCTTAACAAATTTTAACTCTATCAAAATTGTCAAAGAAATATTTGTGAAACTGCACATGCTGCTAATAATATATTATCAAATACAAAAAAATGTTTTCCTTCTTGCTGTCTCCTGAAAGATATTCAGACCAACTTTAACAGCCTAAGACTCTTGCACAGTGCATCCAAACCTGAATATTTAACATTCATCTGTGATACTTAAAGTTTAACAATAATTTTTCCCCCTATACATTTTGTAACTCAGAAAGAGGGTTCAAGTTTGAAAGAGTGCTTTGATTTGTACAAGAACGCAGTAGCCTGTTGCACTCCATTCCGACCCGAGGGCTGTCACTTCTTCCAGCCATCAAGAGACTTCTGAAGAACCAGAAACCTATCAAGTACTACTCTCTGTCAAAAAGCAAAAAGGAAATACACATTTTGATCTGGAAATTCATCTCAGGCCAGGTACATGGACTTGCTGATGACAATTGCCTCTCCATCAGTCTATAATGTTTTTGTTGTATGGTTACATGAACCTTCTATCTGTATCAATCAAAGTGTACTCAAGTATATGACAAGATACTGAACTTAAGAACAAGTCTGAAGTCCCAGCTGGTTTTCAAGTTAAATAGAATGTGAAGGAGGTAAGAGTTTCTGACCAGAAAATAATTGTCTCATTGTAAGAAATTATTACCACAGGGGGCGAAAAGAAAAGAAAAAAAAAATTCCAATCAGAACTTACTTTTCACAGACTTTGCAATGTAGACATTTAAAAACAAAACAAACCAAAACACAACCCCCAAATAATTTCAGAAATTATAACCATGACAAGGTAATGACAAGCATTTCATTAGGATACAAGTATAGAGTTACACCATAGCTAGCACTGGAAGTGAACTATGACAGTACAAAATGAGGTAATGCCTTTAGGATATGACAGGCTAAGCAATTGACCTAAGAAAATTTGACCAAAGAAGGTCTCATCTACTCAGGACAAAGTTTTTGTGACAACTAGTATTACTACCAACACATAAACTAAATCCTTTGGAGACCTGATTTAGCCGACACGGTGCAAGAACAATGAAACTAGTCACAGACTTGTCTGTGTTGGAGCTTTACTCGGTTACAGGCGACCTTTGAGAAAATTCATTCTGCAGAGGACACTGGAGACTTGTTGTCTTCTTCAGCTGGTAAAAGAACAACCTTCCAGTACCAGTTAGCAGCATGTATCTTAATCCAATAATTTGCAAACAACTTACCAAGCAATTAGAATAATTAAGAAATCACTGATACATATATTCATTTTTCTCTGATTCCTAGCTACATCACAACTGACTGCTTAGTATTTATTGAATGAATAAATGTGTTAATTCTTAAATGGTGTCTGTTTCAATGTGTAATGTTTCATTACAGAAAGGAAATTATTTTAGAAAATTATTGTATATAACAAATTTTTCCATGTGACAGATCCTCCATTTTCATTTTAGACACTGTCTTTTTAGAACCTTTTCAAAGACTTATAATGCTTGAAGTAAATGAGTACTTATTAATCAATGTGTAGACAAACCACTTAGAGGATATGCAACACAAATATTATTAATAGGGATAGATATTCCATATTTACATTTTTGTTTCAAAGAAGATAAGCTTCAGTAGATTCTTAACTGCAATAAGAAATAGTTGTGCTACGCATGTATAAGCTGAAAAATACTGTTGCTGAGACACTTACATTTGACATATGGGAGAAGGGAGTTCATCCAGGCTTCCGAAACTAGAAAAAATATATTTCCTCATCAGGGCCCTTCCCCTGCTGTTCCCTGACCAGGGGAGCTGGTTAAGCAGGGTTGTCCAGTGGTGATTATTTCTCCTCCATCTGCAGCCTTCACCTCATAGGAAGGCAGGCAGCTGCTTGGCTTCAGATTATTGGTTCGTGGGACTGGTACCTAAGTACTCTAGTGCCTTTTCCTCAGGTCCCTTCATTGGTCAGGAAGAACTATCACATAAGTCCTGATAGCATTAAAATCGCATGTAGACCATCTCTTCAGATCAGTCCTGCTGACTTTCCTTATCCAATGTGTTTGTAAAGGTACTTCTGCTGTTTGTTGCCACCCTGGTTCCCTGCCACTAATGTTAACAGTGATAATCCTCTCTTCTGGCAATTTCTTTACCTGTTGGCTCAAGCAGTACTCTGTTCTCTGAAAAAAAGAAAATTGTGATGTGGTATAGAACTCAATATACCGCTTTCCAAAAATGATTCCAAAGGCACTTTTCTTGTGACACTTAAATATATGTCTGAATAGCCAAACTGCTGAATAATTCTTAAATGTTTTGGTCCAAGGACCCTCTGCTGGTGTTTTTAGCTGTGCTAACTTCTCTTTTGATCTTACTCTTTTTTTTTTCAAAGTTATCCTTTTTCTCTTTCTCTATTGTAGCAAAATGCTTTTTTTCCTTTTATTTTTGCCACCTCAGTCATACCGCTTTTACACCAAGAGGAAGGACACAATGCATCAGAAGTATGTCTTGGCACTGGTGTTTGCCTAGGGTCAGCAATAAAAGTCTCACATCCAAAAGCAGTGGCTGTGAGGATATGAAATACCAACAGAGAAAATTTACTGTTTTGGAAGAGGGTTTGGGCCAAAATTAAAATTGCTTGACTGTTGTAGCATCTCAGCTGCACTGAAAGCAATGTTAAAGATACAGGTACTGAAAAGATCCAGAAAATGCAGAAGTTAAGGACACATTAATGGCATATCTTACACTGAGCTAAAATTCAGTATGGTAGTTGTAAATGTTGTTGTGGTCTGCTCATTTATAGTATCTGATATATTCATACTATGTTCATTTATAACATTCATATTACACAACTTGAGCTTTGCCTTCTTTATCAGATGTATTGCACTGCTTTCCATCAGTGGCCATATATTATTTCTCAGACAATGTAGACACCCACGACACCCACACTGATTTTATGCTTATTACTACATCTGTGCTTACCATAACACCTGGCTGTTCAACTGCAAAGGAGAGCCATATTTGTATTACACACAAGACAAGGAACTTTTTAGATAGCCAGAAAGGGCTGCTCTTTCCTACCTACAGATAGGTAAGATACAAGCATCATTAAAACTAGCAGCTGTTCAGATGCAATGTCAAGAAAGTAATTTGGGATGCTGCAACCCTCTCAGTTATCATATTATTTCTATTTTTTCTTCCCTGTGCCTCCTCGTTAATTCTGTAGACACAAATACACTCCCTTCTCATTTTCCTTATTTTCTCCCTGCCAATTGTGGACATCTGCATTGCATGGAGTACACAGGCAGGTGAACCTATGGAGGCCATATAACCGTTCACTAAAGTGTTAATTAAAATTCCAGTTCCCAAATTTTACACTTTCAAAGATTTCACTTACATTTTTCTGGTGACAACATGATATCAGGAACTCTGTTTGTCTTTTCCTGCCCATGTTTTCACCATGCAGTGCAAGAAAGTGCCAGAGAGATCCACTGTAGGTTCAAAGGAACCCCCCAGTTCCTGCCCATGTTTTCACCATGCAGTGCAAGAAAGTGCCAGAGAGATCCACTGTAGGTTCAAAGGAACCCCCCAGTCAGGGGCTGGTGCTATCAGTGGAATTTTGGCTTTTTTGATCATGGGGAGGTTTACACAGCACCGGGCCTGCTGGCAACAGATGGAGTTCAGCTATCTCACAGGGGGAAAAGGGTTCTCATCCATGAATTGGCGGGGCTCACTGAGAGGGCTTTAAACTAGGTTTGAAGGGGGAAGGGGATAAAACCAGGCTCACTAGAGATGAGCCGAGGGGTGGCGTGCTAATGCTGGGGGTGAAATCGATAGCCCAGCTCAAGTGCACCTACACCAATGCACACAGCATGGGCGGCAAACAGAAGGAGCTGGAAGCCATTGTGCAGCGGGAGAGATATGACTTAGTCGCCATCACAGAAACATGGTGGGGTGACTCTCATGACTGGAGTGCTGCAATGGATGGCTATAGACTCTTCAGAAGG
>NW_008795401.1:1507399-1511560 GCF_000699145.1 Aptenodytes forsteri | reverse complement strand
ATTAGGCTAAGTACGGCCAGCAGGTCGAGGGAGGTGATCCTTTCCCCATCCCTGGAGGTATTCCCCATCCCTGGAGGTATTCCCCATCCCTGGAGGTATTTAAAAGACGAGTAGATGAGGCGCTTAGGGACATGGTTTAGTGGGCACGGTGGTGTTGGGTTGATGGTTGGACTCGATGATCTTAGAGGTCTTTTCCAACCTTAATGATTAATGATAATGATTTTATGAAGGTTTTCAATTAGAGACTTGCAGTGCCTCTTTGAAGGAGAGATTCCAGAGGCAAAGAACACCCTCAGAAACCCTCCAGGATGTAAACAGAGGCAGAGAAACAGATCTTGGCAGCTCCTCCAAGAAAAAAGCCTTCACAAACTGACCAATATTTCAAGCTATCGGGTAGGATATTATGTACAATAGAAAATGCCTAATCCTCTCACCTGCTACAGCCCCAAGCTTCGCTCTATCAAACTGTCAGCCTTTCCTCACAGGTAATATCTCAAAGATAATGTAGTTAAATCTTAAATAAAGCAAAAATTCTAGATGATTTCTCAATTTCTGGAGAAGTACTCGTTAATGAAACAATCCCTGTATAGCTGACAATCCTGGGATTTTCCCAGAACTACCATATTGTGACCGGGCTTCTAGAAAGCTCAAATATGAATGGTTGTGGGGGACTTCAAATAGGGAGAACAGACACATCACTCTTCAACAGTAGCAGTTCCAAAAATGCAGTGTCTTCATTAGAAACTCTATGTCACACAGGGATAAGGTAAAATAGACACATTTGTCTGCTGTTCAGCAAAAGTTGCAGGCAGATTAATTCATCTACTCTCATCCAAAGCCTTTTCTTTCCCACTGTCTTACTCTAGCCGTTGAAGTGACATGCTGCTAATGCAAAAAGCTTACCTCAGATGCTCCCTGCTTTTTCCCTACCCTGTACCACAATTGTACTATGCCTGAGGAAAACAGTCTGAAGAGAGGTCTCCTGTAACCACTGGTCTCAGTACAAAATCAACTAGAGAGTCCAGTCAGCATGGTAAGATAAAAGCTGCAAACCGTGGCCTTGCTAGGCAGATGTGTCTGAGGAGCCTAGCAGGGCAACCTGAATTGTGGGGAGTTCAAGTGAATTACAAAATTGTTCTTTGTTATGTCAGGAAGCTTCAAAGACTAATGAAATCCCACTGATATCTCTTTGCTCCACCTGGAAAAGTCTCTGATAAGATTATGCAACAGCATGCTTAGAAGAGTTGGCCAGCAGACGATCCTGAGACGACTGGTGCCTCTGCTTACATTTGGAGAAGTGCCAGCTAAAGGACTGGGATTTTGCCCACCCAATGGAGCTTGTGCTGTTTCTGCCACGTGAATAGGAGAATATGCCAAAGCAGACTGCAGACAAGAAGGGGTCCTTTAGGAAAGAAGTGTCTGAAATAAAAAAGTAGCACAATCTCCTTCAGGTTTGTTTTCCATTCAGGTCCTTGAAGTGATGACCAGGCCCTTCAGGAAGGGTCCCTTCTCTAAAGGCCTGCTGTGGGAACTCATGCTATTATGCCCACAGTTAGACACAATAGAGGTGGCAGAGAGCACTGTATTTCTATCACTGCCTGCCAAAAACCTCAGTGCTCATTTTCCATCATGGGATGAGGAGGAAAGATGAGAAGGAGGAAGGCTTTGGGAGGCAGAGTTGAAGGTGCAAAGGAGCAATAACAATTACATTCATATTTGAAAATGGAGCTGTTGGTGCTTAACAGAAATGACCAGCTTTTGAGGCAGTGAATATCTGGGCTAGGAATAATTCCTTAATTTTGTATGTATTTTCAAATCTGTAACATCTCATATACAATGCTGCAAGCCTACAATAACACGTAGACATATTTAAAATATTTCTTTTTTCTGCAGCCTTCTCGACTTTGAGCCTCACTCCAGGCAAAGTGATTTACTGCTGAGGGAAATCACCCATTGGGGTCATAAGGTTCATTCCAGAGCCTGATGCCAACATTTTGTGGATGAGCTGGAGATTCCACAGACAACTCTGTTGCCTCAAGAAAGAAAAGAAAAGTTCTCATACACACCCAGGAAAAAAAATTCTCCATTCTCTGTTGGTGGTCCCAGATTTGCAAGATGTTCAGCTACTTGGTGCTAGACACGCAGTGCCAGAAGCACTGCTCAATAGCTATTTTATGTTCTATGAAAGCTACCACTTCTAAGCTCTCTCCAGGTAAGCTACAACATTGTTCAGAGAAGCTCACACTTGGCCAACACCACTTCTCAAATCTGGTTCCTCTTCACTCCATCCATGGCTGGAGACGCCAAGGTGATGAAAAGGTGCCAAGCAGAGAACCCTGATATCAGCTGCAGAAAAAGACTGCACAATTTATCCTATGCCTGAGCTTACTCTGCCACAAGATCGATTTATAAGCTAGACGCTTGAGACAAAGCTGTGCTACAAGGGAGCCGAGAGTATGAGCAACATGTGATAAGATCATACATCAAGCTTTCTATTAAATATAGCTTCAGTAATTTGTTGCCTGTATTTTTATTTTACTTTCCAGTCTTTTTGTCTCCTGTAAGCCTCAAAGAAGTTAATTTTATAATGTCCCAACGTTATCAATAAATGTTTTCAGAAATAATAGCTCAAGACCATGATGTACAGGGTCCTATTAGAAATAGAACTACTTGCTAATCATATCCCATTTATTATTACATCTTGAGGTCTGTCAGATAGACAGTTTTTAATCCACTTAATGTATGCCATGTTGATTTTGTATCCTTCTTAATCAATGCATTCTGTAGCATGAAACCAAATGTTCTGTAGAAGTCTAAGTATATTGTATCAATATTATTACCTTATCAACCCAACTTGTAATCTCACAAAAATATCAAATTAGTTTGACAAGATCTATTTTCCATAAAACCACATTGATTGGCATTAATTATATTTCCCTCCTTTCATTATTAATCGAGTCTCATACCAGTCATCCCATTGTTTTCCTCAGGACTGATGTCAGGTTAACATGACTGTATTTACCCTACTTTTCTTGTTTACCCTTTCCTGTCCTTGTTCATTTTCTTGTAGTCTCTTAGGCGTTCCATATTATTCAAATAATTATTAAAATAGTGTTTCTGTATTACATCTGAAACAGAAATTTTTTATCATAATCCTGATTCTTTTCCTATAAAGTAGAAATATTTAGTAGACACTTTTGCCTTTTCCATATTATTATTGGTGAGTCTAAACGTATCTGCCTAACAATGAGCCTGTGTCATTGTGAGGACAATTTCTGTTTCAATTTACTTAAAAACTTCCCCGTTCCTCACAGGTAAATATTCTTTTCTCTTTGTATCCTTTCAATTCCTTTACCAGTCTCCTGCTTTTCCTTGCCTCTGTATTTGTTGTAATTAACTTCTCCTTTCTTTCAACTGTTATACATGTTTTTATTATTTTTCTAACTGCTTTCATCTCCACTTAACTTTACTGTTGTTTTCATAACCTCTAGTTCCTTCTTTCCTCAGTTGTAACACTGGCATTTGGGAGTCTAGTAAAATGTTATCAGAGGGTTCCATATGATTATTTCTTTTTTCTGATTCAGTCCTTTCAAAATATGTCCTTCCTAATTGTTTTCAGCTTTGGGAACTTGATCCTTGGGCTAAGAGTCCAATTCAATAAAATACTGAAGAAATTGTGAGCTTGTCAGGAAAGCCTAACTTTTTGGAGCCTGATATCCACAGCAGATTCTAAACCCAGAATTAGGAGTGCATTTTTTCCTCTAGTGTGCCAGTGGAGGGCTAGGGCTTGGCAAAGACAGAATCATAGAATCATAGAATCATAGAATAGTTTGGGTTGGAAGGGAATTCTAAAGGTCATCTAGTCCAACCCCCCTGCCCTGGGCAGGGACATCTTCAACTAGAACAGGTTGCTCAGAGCCCCGTCCAACCTGACCTGGAATGTTTCCAGGGATGGGGCATCCACCACCTCTCTGGGCAACCTGTGCCAGTGCTTCACCACCCTCAGCGTAAAAAATTTCTTTCTTAGATCTAGTCTAAATCTACCCCCCTTTAGTTTAAAGCCATTCCCCCTTGTCCTGTCGCAACAGGCCCTGCTAAAAAGTCTGTCACCACCTCTTTTATAAGCGCCCTTTAAGTACTGATAGGCTGCAATAAGGTCTC
>NW_008795401.1:1421162-1507229 GCF_000699145.1 Aptenodytes forsteri | reverse complement strand
CTCCAGGTGGGGTCTCACCAGAGCAGAGTAGAGGGACAGAATCACCTCCCTCAACCTGCTGGCCATGCTTCTTTTGATGCAGCCCAGGATACGATTGGCCTTCTGGGCTGCAAGCGCACATTGCTGGCTCATGTCCAGCTTTTCATCCACCAGTACCCCCAAGTCCTTCTTGGCAGCGCTGCTCTCAATATGCTCTTCTTGCCTGCTTGGGCTTTTAGTCTAAAGACTAAAAATATAAATATCTGATAGCAAGCTGATAACGTTGCCGTGTTTCTTGCTAGGTTTTTAAAGAGTTGGGGAAACAAATGTATTCCCCCTGCAGTGGATCCCTCATGGAGAGTCTGTTCTGGTACTTGCCCTGCTCAGTGGAAGGCCACTGTGAGAAACTAGATATTTCCAACAGCAGGAGCTTTGTGGTACTGGTAACAGTGCTGGGTTTTTTACAAAGTCCCTGCAGTTACCAGGTGGCTCTCCCAACATCTAGCTCATAACTAGGATTTGGAGAAGCTATCTGGCTGGAGCTCAGTACCTGTAAGTTTAATGGTTTGCTATGAGGAAGCAGTTTGAGCTAGGATCAGAATTAATATTTGCTTTTTCATGAAAGAAGGTTTACAGGTCTTCATTGTAAAAGGTAGGCAATCTCAGAGCCATGCTTCTGATATCAACGTAGCAGCAGAGGCTGTGAATCCTTTTACTCCAATTGCATGAGACCAGAACATTGCCAGTCTTCCTTTTGATTGCAGCTTATCTCAGTCATTCATGCAAACATGGCAGTTTCACTCCAAAGTACCACAGGCACAGGCAGATACTCCCTCAAAACCTCTATTAAATCAGATTATGGTAGGGTATTTAATCAGCTGTGAATCATATGTGGAGCATATTATATCTGAACTTCTTAAAACATACTTTCAATTTCAGATGAAATTTGAGAGTTTTGTTTTGATTTATAAAATCCTATTTAATATAAGGCTTGTTACCTAAGAAACCAATTATTTCCTTATCCTCTGACTCAGCAGATGAGCTCAGCTTGGGTGCTTAACCAGGCAGTCCCTAAGGATCCTTACTTTGGGGCTCAAGGTAGAAGATTTTCAGGACCTTTGGGTTCTGGAGGATATTCAGTAGCACAGAGACCAAGGACTCCACTCTTCTAGACATTGCAATGTCTAGAAGCCTGTGTATTTACTCAGGCTTTCTCAGAGGTAGAGTAAGTGAAGTGTTGTGGGAAGAGAGTAAAACTACTTTTGCTTACGAGGTGTCACTGTAGATTTTTTTTGTTTGCATGTACATATTAATTTATTTTAATTACATCCATACTTCATAATAAATACACACTATAAAGTGAATATGTAAGTAGGCTCTCTCACCAAATTTACATTGTAAAAACATTTTTTAAAAATGGCATGCACACTTACCCAAATGAACTGGTGGCTACATAGACTAAGACCAGAGTATTTGAGTCCAATCTGACAGCAGTGTAATCTGACTTGCACATTTTAGCTTTCTCCACCTAAGAATTTCAATAGCATTTGCTGTCTTTCTACCCACTGAAGAGTTCTCAGCCACTCAATTTGTACAACCGTACATCCAGGACTCCTGACCTCTGAACTCCTTCTCCAGCTTAATCAGGGTCTGTGCGAAGATCCCTTCTTGAGCTCACAAGAAGCCCTTGACCACTTGTCCCACCTTTCCAGGATCATTTGTGAACTCCTTGTACTGTATGAATGTCATTCTCAAGTTGCTTTTCTAAGAATGTGTTTCTCCTGCAGAAATTAAGAAATTATGTGCCATTTATAATTCTACATTTTAAGGAAAAAAAACCAAACCTTTCCAAAGTGTAAATAAATAAATAGATAAAAATAATCATGATCTTAACAGAGCAAAAGCTACATAGCATGTGTGGTTTAATTTTTTTCATAAAAGGGAATTTCCACCATTTGTAGGTTTATGTTAATGAGATTATTTAATAACTGTATGCATGTTTTTAACTTAATAGAAACTGATTATTGTGTTTTCAGGTTGTTTGGGAGAAAACAGGATTTTTAAAGTTATATATCATAAAAAACTTTATTTGATCAAAATTAAAATTATATATTTTCTGCTTTTTAAATTAAAGTTACCACATACATGCTATTTTGCTTTAATTTTACGGGATGAATTTTATACATACACATATATGTATATACACACACACACACACATCTCCTCTAGTAGCATAACAAAGTAAAAATATGTTGGGAGGGCTTCACAGCAGAATGATATGTAACAGCTGCCTTCCTTTCTCTCAGAAAAGATATAAAGGATTGTTTTTCCTTTTACAGAGATCCCTTAAGTCATGGCAACCTTCTCCAGTTGCCATTAATTCGACACCCTGACAACTTAAAGACAACGGCAGCACAGCAGATCTAAATGGAATTGTGTCTAATTTTCTCTGCTAATGCATTGTATCTGCAGAACTGATATTAAAGGTAATTCTGCACATCATGTCTCGAAACCAGATACCAGGAGGGGATGATGAACAAATTGAAACCTCTTGTGGGAAAGAATTTGACCAAATCCTAGCATTCCATAGACCATTCACATGAAATTGATAAGACTATTGTAAATCACTTCAGTGACTTTGAAGAGATGAAAAGATATAGACCTGCAATAGTAAATAAGCAATAGAAAGAGAGATGTTACCATGGAAAAAGCTAAATTAATGTTTGTGTTGTTCAGGAAAGATTGCAAATAATAAATTTGGCTTTGAAAATAAATATAAGCTAACAATTTTCACAGTTGTTTCTTCTTCTTTAGCTTTAATTTAAGCAGTGCAATTTCTACAAACTTTAATCCTAAAGAAGGATGAAAGTCATACTGCATGTCCAGCAACTTGCCTTTTTTTCCAATTAGACCTCTTTCTACATTCCCTTATGAGAAATGGATCAACTTTCTACAAAAATTTTTATACACAACATGGAAAATCATTTACAGCCTCAATCTTGTCGCAGAACTGAAATATCAGATGAGGCTGCGTGAAATACCACCGTGATGACCTTCACTGGTCTGCTTACTTTTAAGCTCTTAGCAGCTCCTCAGTTTAATAAAGAGCAGCAGCTGTTAATTGCCTCACAGGTCTGATTCAGAAGCCAAGAGGGTAAAGAACGTGTCTGAGGTACCCTCTATACTGGGAGCAAGGTAGTCTACAGATCATTTGAAACCACTCCTTAAGCTACAGGAAAGGAAGTAAGAGGGTGGAACAATGGCATTGCTCTTCATCCTCCACCCTACACCATCATGTTGCAAGCTTTCAACATCAGATTTTGTTGGCTCTAGGTTCAGAATCCACCACTGACA
Source organism: Aptenodytes forsteri (assembly GCF_000699145.1). Taxonomy (NCBI): domain Eukaryota; kingdom Metazoa; phylum Chordata; class Aves; order Sphenisciformes; family Spheniscidae; genus Aptenodytes; species Aptenodytes forsteri. Next base: position 1,503,896 of record NW_008795401.1, on the reverse strand, counting down.
CAAAGGAGGCCTTTATATCTTTGAGGATCTCAGTTTATGCACTTGGCGTGGCTTGGTTTGATTTTATTTTGGGTGGGGAAGAGAGGAAAAAACAAGATGCAAGGAAGGTGATATTGGCATTCTACATACCTAAAATACCTTCAGTGCTCAAGATAAAAAATTTCCCTGAATTTTTCATAGAGTATTATAAAACTTTAACTTAGAACAGCTAGTTTCTTAAAATGCTAATTAATCTAGAGATTAACTGTGTTTAGAAAGTAAACTGGTGGTATGCAATATTCTAGTATGGTTCAATCAGTGTACACAGAAGAATGTATAATTAATATCCAGAAAAGAAACAAGTGGCAAACTCAGCCAGGTATCTCTAATAATTATTTTCCTTTTCTGAAAACAAAGAATTAAATTTTCTTTTGGTAAGAATCTTTTTTTAAAAATAAGAATCACAAAAGTTTTTGCGTCATAACTCTTAATATTTACCATACATGAGTGAAGCCACATTCTGTTGGTTAGTATCGTATTTACCATGAGTTGCAAAGTACATTACTGAAAAATTAAAAAAAAAAAGACTTGTAGCCTAAAGATAATATTTAGTTGTGTCATGCTTATGGTAATATATATTTTCTCTCAAGTGGTTATCTTGAGGGAAGAAAAAAGTGTTGTTTCTTATTGAAATTAGTAAAATATGTCTCAGCTAAATTTGAAATCTTGTATGCAGAAATACGTATTTACACTGCAAATGGTAAAGGTTAGTTTGCTTAGATGATTCCATGGGTTCCTTAAATATCAATTCTTCATTTGGTGAATGTTATCATAGACAATTACTTTAAGCAATGTTTTTCAGTAATATTTCTCAAAATTCCTCATGTGATTTCCCATGAAAAGGGTGGATCTCATTGGATCTTTAATCCTTAGCTAATCAAGCAACACATTGCATATACTGTTTTAGGTAGAAACTGAAAAGTTCTTTCTACTGTCCTATTATAACAAGACAAGTTTGGATGTAACTTGAATCAGTAGAAAAATAAAACGGTAAAGTCCCTATACTGTATAGATGTTACAGGAAAACAATGCTCTCCTTTCTTTAAACTGCAGCCAGTGCCTAGCCTTTGATGAAGCTCTGGAATAATGGAGTGCCATGGGCTATTTTCTTCTGGTTTCTATAGCTCAATACAGGGCTTGTCTCTTCTGTTTGTTTTCAGCTAATTGCCTCAAGATCTAATAAGTTAGTGATGATGTATGTTGAGCACCAGTGACCCCTTGCCAAAAGAAATATTATGTCGCACCAAAGTTTAAGGAGCTAGGTTTTTATCAGTCAAATATCTTTTCCCTAAAAGGCTCTAATTTCCACTGTGTAGGTTGTAAGTGGCATCCATGATTGCAGTGGTTCTTTTAAATGGCTAAGATAGAAATAATACTTGAGGGGAAAAGCCAACGTGGAGGCCAAACGCTAACCTACATGTGTTCTCTTACTTGCTGTTGTAAGGCTTTGGTATTTGTTGTTCGGCATGCCTCAAAGGAAAAACACTTAAGAAATAATCAATTTAAGAGAACATTCAACTTAAATTAGATGTTTACTCAGGTTTTTCTCTTTGCATATAATTTTAAGGACCTTATTTAAAATGTTCCTTACTTATTTTCTTCTTCTTAGAGCAAAGATATCTAGGGAAAGCAAAGATATTAGTAGCTACTATCAATTATATTGAAAGTTATTACATATAGAAACAATTAATAGAACGAGGCCTAGGTAGATAACTTATCAATTCTGCATTAAATAATATTACACAGATTGCAAGTTAAAATATATTTTATTTTTTAAAAAGCAAGACATTGCTTTGGCAAAGTTGAGGTCTATCAGAAGCAAAAATCCTCCAAGCAACGTTTCTGATATTCTCCAACTGTTCTTTTTTTTTAATGGAAACAGCACTCTTTTTCAAGATGCTTAATAGTCGGACTTTTATAGAACAAAGGCAAAAATTCAGAGCATTATAGAAATTTCAGGAAAAATAAATAATTTCCTTATATGTGGAGTCATCATACTGCCTTATTAAAACAGTTTCTCCTGTTACAGGGTAGATCCAACAACGGTCTGAACTTCATAACACTACTGGTGTTGTAAAGTTCCTGACCTAGCTACCCTGCTGCTCACCAAAATGGACAACCCTCAGCTCAGTGGAAATGCCTGGCATGGGAGTCCCAAAAGTCAGCCTGCTGGCAAGGAGCTCCTTCCACTGTTCAACAGGAGCCATGGAGAGCAGACTGTGCCTTGACCCCAGGGTGCAGCTAAGGAGTACTCGCTGGGTTGATCTAAGAACTCTCTGTAGCCATTTTTTCTCCTCTGCTCACCTGCACACTCACTCCTGCCCCATCATTTGCACTATGATGTTTGTGCTGCTAGTGAGCCTGTTTATCTCACTGCCTGACAGAAAACTAACCCCCTGAGGAAAGAAAAAAAATATTTTTTACTGTGTTAGGGACCTGAACCTGCAGCTCATCAGAAGACCTGTAAGATGGAAGGAGGAGGAAGCATATTTTTTAAGATTCAAAATGTTGTGAAACTGCACCCATCTAAATCTGCATTACTTTGGTCCTACCTCCTACAGTCCCTGACTGACCATTCCTGGAACATTTCTCGCACCGGCACTGGCCCTGATTTGGCCAGGTGGTACCCTGTCTTAGAGAGCTGATCTCTGCAAAATCTCAGGAAAAAAAGACTTCTCATTCACATTCCTCCTGCAGAGCAGGAGGTATGGGACATGGTCCCAGTTCTTTCCTACGCCCGAAGGGTTATGAGCTTGCATTTTTCAATGCTCAGGTGAATGCACAGGCACAGACAGGCTGCAAAGCATGACTATATGGGGAGCTCACACACCCTGATTCGATGACTACTTTGTATAAACAATGAAACGTGCACTGCATTAGAGACTGGAAGCCAAGTCTAAAATTATTTTGCCTCAGAATTTTGTCCCTTTCCAATTTCCCTATTGCTGATCCCCTAAATAATCTGTTGTCCCATACCACATGGAATAGCTGTAGCACAAAGAATCAGAACCATGGCTTCCCCATGTAAATCATAGGCTTTGGTGTAGGGAATCCACAAGAGAAAGAAGAAATGAAACGCAGGTGTCCTACATCCTGTGCAATGCTCTGATCACTGAGCTGTTGGATAACAGGCACTGACTGCTGTTTGCTGCATTTGTGCCTCTTTGCTGTGGGCCAAATCACTACTTGTCCCAGGAAAATGTCTACCACTCTGGGTGGTGCTGGTGAGTAGAGGAAATACGAGCCTGAAAGCTCTCCAATATTACCTGAGTGCCTAAACTGCTTGGGATTCCCCAGAGAAGAAGCAGTTCTTGCAGGGCCCAGGGACAGGCATCTCAATGTGAAGACAGCTGAACTCATAAGAAAAAACAAACCTATGGATTTTGGATGACTCTGGGGTCAGATGGCAGCTGAGAAGGAATCCTGAGACTCGATATGTTGGATTTAAACAAGGAGCTTTGTAAGTCTTGTGCCTTTCAGGGGATAGTCAGATGCTGAGGTGTCAGGAAAGAGGTTCAAGTAAAATAATAAACCAAAACATTTAAATTCTGGTTGAGCTGCTAGCAAAACAAAAACAAAAAAAGCAATATTTTATTTAAATTTGCTACTGTATCAGTATCAAGAGTTCTTATCTAATTTTAAATGGATAATAGGGAGACTTCTGGGATTTATGAATTAATATCAAGAAATTTGTTGAAACTAGTAAAAAGGGATGAATAATGTATAATGAAACAACTGAGTGGCCATGACATGATAGGAGGAAAGGCAAATTTGTGCATATCACAATTCTCTGCTTTACAAGCAAATAATAGAAACATATTAACTTGTACTTTCAAAATAGATAAAATTGCTTATATGTGATTTTTAAGCAGTCACGAAGTTCTGCATTTGGTTGGAAAATAGCTAACTGTCAGAATCTAGATATAAAGGGGTTTTTTTACAGAGTTATACATTAATAGCTACGTATCTCACAGTTCCTTAGTACAACCAGCAATATTTGATATTATTGGGAAAAACTATATGCAATAACTGTGGGGTTTTCCTTTGTCACAGGATTTTTAATCTTCTTAGATATTGTGATCACTCCTACTTGATATAGGTATCTATAAACACAATAGTCAGTAGAAAGGGTTAAGAAATGACATGCCAACATTTGCAAATGCCAGCACTCTTTATATTGGTCAAAATTAGAGAAGACTTTGAGAAGGTTCAGAGGGATTTATTGAAGCAAGTTGAGTCGGCAGTTTGATGGTAGTTAAGAATCAGTGTCTTCCTAATGAAAAGAAATATACTCTGGAGAGAATAATGTAAAGTCAATGAGATTGATGCATGTGCTTAAACTTAAGTGTGTGTTTGACTGCCTTGCTGAATAAGGATGGCATTACATTCTTAAAGTTAATTCACTGCTATACACATTGAATCTTGAAATTTTAATGATTCTTAACTATTAAAACTATTACCTATTTAGAGTAACATTATATTTTATTTCCCTTTTTAGAATATTACTTCATCCAAAAAAAGTCATCCAATTAATAATTTATTGTGCAACCACAGCCATTGTTAATGATTCTTAACTATTAAAACTATTACCTATTTAGAGTAACATTATATTTTATTTCCTTTTTTAGAATATTACTTCATCCAAAAAAAGTCATCCAATTAATAATTTATTGTGCAACCACAGAACCATTGTTAAATAAGCAATTATAAAAAAAAATTAATGTTTTAAAATTTTATCAGCTATTAGCTGCAATGGAAGGGTTAGAGTAATCTCCCCAAAACACCAGAAGTGATTCCAGAAAAATTGAAATTCACCAGTAATGTCCAGTTTTCTAGAGAACACAGTACATGCATTTATTTTTTCTAATATATCATTCCCTCTTGTTTTGGATTAAATGTCCAATATAGCATTTATTTCTTCCATTATTTTATGATGCTGTTAAATATGTATTGTTCCACACTTGAGAACAAGTTGGCAATATAATATGCTGGCATGAAAGAAATAAAAATGTATGTTGCATGCATGAGTCTTGATTATTTGAAACATTGTTTTGTGTAATGTGATTTAACCCCTTTTCTGATTGAGATCATGTTTGCTATTCCCTCTGTTTAAAATATGTCTAAGATTTCTATTTCTACTGCAAAAATAAATGATGAATTATTTATACATACCAATTATTTATTATCATTTATGCAAAGCTTGTCATATTATGCATGCATAAGGGGATTAAATCACTGTTAACCCATAATGCCTTTAGGGGCATTATATGATAGGCAAAAGGTTGCTTTTGTTTACTATTATAGATAAACATATACATTAAGAACATACATTTTGTTTATACAAATTGCCAAGCTGAATATCAGTTCTGTTAGGAAAATAAAGTGTTTATTGAGCAATTGGTTTTATAAATAATGTTCAACTAATCTATTTAATGCAGTATACTTACTTTCTCTAGCTTAAAAATATGAGCTTTTTTCAACTAATGATACTCAAGTTGAATTTAATTCAAATCTGAGGAATGAAAGTAGTATAAGAATGTACTCAAATCTTTTCTTTTCTTTCTTTGTCCTTCCTGAGACAGCCCCTTCACCAGCTAATGATGCATCATTACACTTTACCATTAAAATAAGTAGGCACAATCTATAAAATGTCAAAAGAATATGATTTTCTATTATTTCCAATAATCAATCTGATACACAAGGCAAACCCAGTGAGATAGAGTTTTTATACTAACATAAGCAGGTGGAAAGATTGGACGCAGTTGCTGTAATGGGGTACAAAATAGAAGCACGTTTTTGCAGGGTGTGGGCCAAAATTATGTTTAGTAGTACAATAATAAAACAGTCCTTAAGTTTTGACATGATGCTGTAAAAAAGAAGAAAATATTTTTAAAGTTTGTATAGAAAAATACTTTCTCCAGCTTTCATAAACAAACAAGCACATTTAATTCATAAAGGGATTAGGGCATCATGTGAAATGCTTGAGACATTTCATATAATGGCAGGGTGAGAGAGTAATTCAGCAAGAGTCAAATGACAACAATTTAATGCAGTCACTCTCCAGAGTTGCAAGATCTTGTTACAAATATGGTTCAGGTCACAGTCTAAACATAGTTAAAGGTCTCAACCTAGTTCCCGAAGAATGTGAGTTCACGTAACAAAACCTGCCCCTCGAAAGCACACATGCAAGTCTCTGATCAAGGCATTCTTGTTCTCATCTTTTCTTGTCCCTCTTCAGCAAAGCAACATGTTGGTTTCTTGACCTATCCCAGTTCAACTCCCACGGCGGCTTAATTTGTTTCTGTTCACTCCAGAGCCTACAGGTCCCAAGGATCTGTTGTTTTAGCTGTCGTGGCACTTTAAAGCCTTTCCTAAGCAGCCAGCACAAACACGCAGGAGCACATCTCGGAACTGGAGGCTGCGAAATTGAAAATAACAACAAGTCCTGTGGCAACAGAGCTGAGGCCAGCTGGTTAACTGATCTTGACCAATCAAACTGAAAGAAAATGGATAACACTATTGTATGTAGATTAGGGAAGGGTCAGGTCAGATAAATAACATCTTTTCCTAATTTAGACAGACTGCAATGAAGTCAAAGGTTGCCATTGCCTTCAGCAGGGTTTCTAGCTGAACATTGCAGGCTTGGTTCACCAAAATGTTTGTATGTACTTAGCTTTAAATTGGGAAGAAGTCCTCCAGAAAGTAAATTCTTAAGGTGTAGCACATGCCCACCTGCTACGATCAACCCGGCCTGAAGCCTAGCATAAGCCCTTGAGGTGACCTAGATGCTAAAAGCACTCCCAGGGAATCAACGGCTTCAGACCCGATTCCAAACCAAGCCACTTTATGAAACCTAGCCCTATCAGCAGCCCCTTTTTCACATCACAGATTAGTGCTGTTACATCCTAACTTTCACCAACTGCAAGTGCAACCTTGTTTTAACCATCTGCACTGAAGCAATATGCTGCAAATAAGACTCTCCCCATGTTTAGGTTGATTTGATATCAGAGCAATGCCCTGGCTTATACTGAGTTATTCTGATTAAAACCAATACAAGTGAGATCAAAATCGAGTCCACTGACTGTAAAAAGCAAAAGAATGTATTAAAAGAAAAAATAGTTTGAGGGCAAGCAAAACCTCTAGCTTGTTTTTTTAATTAATATTTTCTTTTTGTGACATAGCCCCAAGCATCCAAATATATATTCTTCTAATCCCACTTGACCTCAACACAAATGTTTATGCCAAGGGTGTTCTCATGTTCCCAAGACTGGGGCTTAGGATAATGCATTCTACCAAAGGGCATTCTTGCATTTTTCTTCTATCCTTTCATTTCCAACCACCTTTCCATCCATGTTTTAATCCCGATTCTCCTCTCTCCCATAGATACGGTCTCATGCATAATATTCCTACATACAGATGCTACACTAAGGGCCATGCCTCTTACAATCAGTACTAATAAATGCCTTCTTACCTCCTAGCTACTGGGCTGAAGTAAAAGAGGTTCTCAGTTTCTTTCTACCTCTGGGTTCTCTGTACATGTTGCTGCTATCTTATTTCTGCACAGATGATCCATGAAGTCAAACAAATTCATTACTTAACATAGAAAGAGTAGGAAGGACAGATTTTTACAATTTATTCACTGATTGAAATAACAGGTTTTAAAAGAAGGAACCTTTTCATCATTTTTTTTCTTTCAGTTTATGGCACGACTTTTGTAAAAGGTAGATCTGAAATAACATTGCTGTCAGAAGTGAGCAGATCAGGATTTCATTCTGTGTTAGCATAGTCAGAAATGAAGGCAATTCTGAGTAATTCTTCATCTGTCAGAAAATGCAGATCCACACTGAAATTATGTTTATAAAATTAGTCAAAATACCATGCAAAAATGTTGTCACTTGTATTTATTAACCAAAATAACCTTTCTTTGAAAATTTGACTCATGAAAATCACTAACAGAAAATTAAGATGGAATTTTTCTTTATGTACCTGTAAGCACTTTGAAGTGTTTCCATTGGTATACAATAAAAAAGTGATGGCATCTTTTGGTAACATTACCACTAATTCCTTAACTTTAGTTTTAGATGTAAAAGCTTTTCTGGTGCACTATTTTGTACATTTCAAAGAAGTCAGATAAGATCCCAATAAAATGTATTGTTCCACATCTGAAAAAAAGTTTTCCAAAGTAAAGCCCCTATTTACTTTTTCTGCCAAAGTTTACATTTAAAATCTATGTTTTGTTAACACTAGTGATGATGTTACATTCACTCAAAATAACCCGATGCAATTAAGATTATTTTAAAGAAAAATTCTGATGGTAAAAAGGAAAGACAAAAAGTCAATAAATATAAAAAGGTGGTTTTGTCAGGTAAATAGGGGAAGAATCTTAAAGACCCATCTTTTTTTTTTTTTCAGTGGGTTTTTATATATATATATATTGTCACATTCTATAAATATAAAAAGTAGGTTTTGTCAGGTAAATAGGGGAAGAATCTACCTAAAGACCCATCTTTTTTTTTTTTTCCGTGTGTTTTTATATATATATATATTAGTCACTTTCTTTTAAGACATTTTGTATGAGAGTCATTTAACATCACTTTAACTAGAGTCTTTCTATTTATTTGGTTTCAAGAGAAATATCAGCTAATCAACACTACAGACCCAGAATATGATTGTGGCTTATTCTGACAGATTACCTTCATGATGGCAATATAGTTTGCAAAATGTAGGAGGAGGAGTTTAGGAACCTACTGTACTTTGCAGAAAAAGATTAGAGGCAAATTAATCTATAGCAGAGGACCTGAAGAGCAAGTAAGGAATCTACAAGCAAAAGTCAGGACACAATTCCGAGTCAGTATTTGCTTCTGTCTTTTCTTTAGGTCATCCTTACTTAGGATTTCTGGTAATTCTGCCATGGAGCCTACAATGAAAGCTACTGTATTTCACATTATTTGAACTTGGGACTCTTACTGTTCCTAAACTGCATTTCCAAAATGGATTGCTAACAGTCACTTATGGGAGATACTGCTACATGATTAGTTCCTGGATGCTTTCTCCTGAACAAGGAAAAACATCTAAATATCATCTAATTTTTCATCAGACTCGATCATTGCCCAGGGATCCTGAAGAATAAACACTTTTAAATTGTGGCAACCGATTATGGAGGAGAAATAATTTTAAAACTGATGCAAAATACAAACAGGTTTTAGTATGTAAAACACAATTCCCCATGTAGTCATATGCACATACACTGGTATTCATTCTCTGAATCTTAAAGTAATTTAAAAGGATAATTAGTGTGTAGTGCCTGAATTGGTTCCTTAGAGGGTTAGTGTCCACCCTGTTTGTCACTGTTTCTTGCCTAATCCTGTCTAATGAGGGTTTATGTTAACATGGCTAAGCACTTGCAGATATGCACTACCAAGCTATCTAAGCTTAGAGAAGACATGCTGTTCAAATGTCACTGCCTTTGGCTATCATGCTATAAGATACTGATTATTACTTTTTATGTTTCATATTCAAAAAGCTGCCATTTGTACTTGTTTGTAGGCTCTTGTAGTTCTTGTGCAGGTAACAAATAATGTCTGGTTTTCCTAGATTTACATTTTTTAATGTCCTTATTCTTTCTCTTGTTAATAACTCAGTGAGGTGAAATACATTTGATTTACTGCTTTAAAGCATTTAGAGCAAGTTAAACAGAACTACACCAAAAATCACTCTAAAGTTTAGATATTGGTAAATATGCATATATATATATATATGTTGGAGGGTTGGGTTGTTTTGTTGGGTTTTTTTTAATTGGCTTGCTGTCACCTCATCAGAATACTTCAGTCTAAAACTTTAGTTCAGGTTTATCTGGTCTGGGCTAGAGGTTTTCATTTCAAAGAAGAAAATTATTTCTTGTTTTCTTTTTCTTCCTGTTTTAGAAGCTACCAGACCCTGTAGAGCATTAAACATCACAGTCAGACCTTTTCTCTCTGGCTAGTTGTGATTATCCTTTGCAGGTAGGAAGGTATCCTACTAGAGTCTGAAACGAGAGGTCAGTCTTCAGGTGTGTTTTTATATATATATATATTAGTCACATTCTTTTAAGACATTTTGTATGAGAGTCATTTAACATCACTTTAACTAGAGTCTTTCTATTTATTTGGTTTCAAGAGAAATATCAGCTAATCAACACTACAGACCCAGAATATGATTGTGGCTTATTCTGACAGATTACCTTCATGATGGCAATATAGTTTGCAAAATGTAGGAGGAGGAGTTTAGGAACCTACTGTACTTTGCAGAAAAAGATTAGAGGCAAATTAATCTATAGCAGAGGACCTGAAGAGCAAGTAAGGAATCTACAAGCAAAAGTCAGGACACAATTCCGAGTCAGTATTTGCTTCTGTCTTTTCTTTAGGTCATCCTTACTTAGGATTTCTGGTAATTCTGCCATGGAGCCTACAATGAAAGCTACTGTATTTCACATTATTTGAACTTGGGACTCTTACTGTTCCTAAACTGCATTTCCAAAATGGATTGCTAACAGTCACTTATGGGAGATACTGCTACATGATTAGTTCCTGGATGCTTTCTCCTGAACAAGGAAAAACATCTAAATATCATCTAATTTTTCATCAGACTCGATCATTGCCCAGGGATCCTGAAGAATAAACACTTTTAAATTGTGGCAACCGATTATGGAGGAGAAATAATTTTAAAACTGATGCAAAATACAAACAGGTTTTAGTATGTAAAACACAATTCCCCATGTAGTCATATGCACATACACTGGTATTCATTCTCTGAATCTTAAAGTAATTTAAAAGGATAATTAGTGTGTAGTGCCTGAATTGGTTCCTTAGAGGGTTAGTGTCCACCCTGTTTGTCACTGTTTCTTGCCTAATCCTGTCTAATGAGGGTTTATGTTAACATGGCTAAGCACTTGCAGATATGCACTACCAAGCTATCTAAGCTTAGAGAAGACATGCTGTTCAAATGTCACTGCCTTTGGCTATCATGCTATAAGATACTGATTATTACTTATTATGTTTCATATTCAAAAAGCTGCCATTTGTACTTGTTTGTAGGCTCTTGTAGTTCTTGTGCAGGTAACAAATAATGTCTGGTTTTCCTAGATTTACATTTTTTAATGTCCTTATTCTTTCTCTTGTTAATAACTCAGTGAGGTGAAATACATTTGATTTACTGCTTTAAAGCATTTAGAGCAAGTTAAACAGAACTACACCAAAAATCACTCTAAAGTTTAGATATTGGTAAATATGCATATATATATATATATGTTGGAGGGTTGGGTTGTTTTGTTGGGTTTTTTTTAATTGGCTTGCTGTCACCTCATCAGAATACTTCAGTCTAAAACTTTAGTTCAGGTTTTTCTGGTCTGGGCTAGAGGTTTTCATTTCAAAGAAGAAAATTATTTCTTGTTTTCTTTTTCTTCCTGTTTTAGAAGCTACCAGACCCTGTAGAGCATTAAACATCACAGTCAGACCTTTTCTCTCTGGCTAGTTGTGATTATCCTTTGCAGGTAGGAAGGTATCCTACTAGAGTCTGAAACGAGAGGTCAGTCTTCAGATCTGAGATTTGGTTCGAGTCTTTTTTTCATTCCAGAAAGGTGAAGATTCACTCCTGTTATAATTGCCTGCTTTACCTATTTCTATACTGCTGCTAAAAAGCAGTCTCAGGAGTGCACGCAAGCAGCTGACTAGCATGTACTCTCCCATCCACACTATTGCCTGTCAGGTCGCCTAAGGCCTGCCTGCAGGCAGCCCATGAGCAGCCTGTTTGGGCATATCTGGAAAAGCGCTAAGGTACCAGACACATCAGGGATGGAGGGTCCTGACCACTGACTCCACTCCAAATGCAACACAGATATATCAGGATGGTCCCTGACACCGGTTCAACACCAGGCAAGTGTGCTGGCATGGCTGCTGTGCATCCCTTGCCTTCTGAAGGAAGAATCCTCCCGTGCGCCGAATTGCCCTGCCCAGGAACAAACGCAGCTCATGTAGAGGTAATTCAGCTGGCGTGCCATCACAAAGGGCAGAGCAAAAGAGGGCAACAGGGCAGCAGCATCCAGCACTCCTACGCCCTCGCCCTGCCTGGGGCTGGGGCTGGCTTCCACTTGCTCAGTTTCTTTCATTTCTCACCTTAAAACCCTGAGCAGTTTGGTTTACTGTGGGTGAAGTGGATGTCATTGTGATTCACCAAAACAGAATTGCATGTGTTTGTACATGTGTGCTTAAGTCAAGCCCATAACCCCCAAATAAATTAGCCTGAGTGCTTACATTTTCAACCAGCTAAGTCTTTGGGCATATCACTGGTTTATACAGTTGTAATATATATAAAATGTAGCTGTACTTCAGAGTTTAATAGGGAGCCTTGGCCTTGTGAAACATTACAATTTCTCTTTCCACTGTGTAGTGTTGCTATAGCTGAGGTAAACAGAGTTGTGCATGCCAATATTTTGCTTGGTTTCATCATGTGTGTCACTTAAAAATTGGCGTGGCATCAGTATCCAACTAAAACTCAGCGAATGCATGCTGCAAAGCTTTCTGAATCTTCCTGTCCCTTTCCACACACCTGTGTTAAAAATGAACCGTATAATGAAATATGCAACTTAGAGAAATCACTGGTGAATTTTTGATACTAAAACATTTGAAATATGCAACTTAGAGAAATCACTGGTTAATTTTTGATATTAAAACATATTAGTTAAAATAGCCTCAACTAAAATGGAGGAAATATCAGTATAATTTAGCAGATAATGACAATATCCATTTCTCCATTTCAGTATTTTTCCTTGGCTAGTAGAAACCCTTAGCACTATATTAAATGTGATGTTTATTTGAGACCTACTTGGAAAGAATTCTAGACAAAACCCTCTAATTTATTTATTTATTTATTTATTAATAAGAAGGAATATTCTTAGACAACTAGTCTAAACAGAAACTCATGTTAGAATGATTACAGAATAAGTAATAAGTACCTCATACTAAAGGTGACATCACTATAATTGTTACAGTAGTAAAGTATCTCATTGTTGTAACTATTAACAAGACCATAACAATGAGCCTGGTGTCAGAAGAACTGCCATGTTGTTGATAGACTGGCCACCCTAGCAGCATCTTCTCTCTGACAATCAGTTGGGGATGCTCAGGAAAAGAAACGAAGCAAATCTAAGATAACCTTTTATCTAAGGTACTGTTCACCCTCTGGAAACCAGTGGATGTCTGAGTTAGACCTGTGTATGCACAATGTGTTTACAACTCCATCCGTGTGCTTATCTGGAATAAATGTGTCCTTCTTTTTGAATCTGTTAATACTTTTGGCTCCCTTAAGATCAGTATTGTGGCAAAAAGATTCAGTCAGAATAAGAGTACACAATCACTGCCTAAAAATTTCTAGTTCTCACCATAAAATATTTGAGAGCAAAATAAAGTATTTTATAGTATTGTATTTTATAGTATTGTACTATATACTATAGTTTATTCTATTTTGTAGTATAAGATGCTAACATTGTACATGAAAAATAGAGTTGTTTGCCTACCAGAATGGTGTGTAGGGGAGGAGGTTTCAACTTGTTGAATCATTTCTGGTACACTCAGCTTCCATCTCTTCTTCAAGTTAGAAGATCTTTTAAGAAGTAAACCCATTCTTCTTTTAGCTACTGTCTGGAAACAGATGTATTTGTGCAATGACTTCTAAAATTGTTTCCCAAGTCATGAACCTTCATGTAAGGAAAGTAGTAACTAGCTATAAGTAAGGATGGGAATCTATTGAGAAAATTTCCGAAGAATATGCCTCTACATCCTTCATGTGTTATCACCTGTGAATTTCATTTCCTCAGGAGATAACCACTATGTCCCCTATTCCCAGAGTGTTAAACCCACTAGAGGGAACATAGCTTCCTCAGCTGCCAGAGCTCTTCCCTGCTAGACAAAAGTAAGAGTCCCATCGAGCTTTCTTGGGCTAGCAGCCACATACATTATTTTCTGCTATATCAGTCCTGCAGTGATTAGTAATTACTGAAAGCTGAATCTGGTCCATTGTTAATTTATTTAAATCACTTAATTTCATTATATCATAGACGAATTACAGGGACAGTTACTGTTTTGGCCACGCAAAACCATCTGTGGCCAAGATGTACAATGTTTCTCTAATTTGTCTCCAAGGGAATTTAATTAATTGTGAAGTGGGCAATATGGCAAACGCTGAAATTTGTATTAATCATTAGCTCAGTAAAAAGTTCAAATCCTGCTCCACTCATCCTGACCAGGAAGGACCAGAAGGCTGTTGCGGAACAAAGGTAGAGGCTCTTCTGCAGCTGCTCCTTCTGTCTTAGTGGCATTCACAGTTTTGACTTCTACTACATGAGGTCATTTATCAGTAAAATGTGCACCAGGATTGATCCACTGGTCCAGTTAGCCCTCCAAGCACCCCAAATATAAAAGCAGTTGATTTCTGCTGTCCTACAATGTCCCCAGCAAATCAATTTGTTCCTTCTTCTCACCACACAAAGAAGTCCCACTGGGATTTCAGAGGAGAGGGAGCAGAAGAAAGAAAAAGGGCAAAATGAGGACATACTATAATCACAAGAGGTAACCTTGGACTGTTATAGATTATTTTAAAGCTATGATTTTTGAGTGAAAATCTATCTTTACAGTGAACATTTCACACAGTAATTGACAAATTCAGCAGTAATTTCACACAGCTCTAGTCATCAGTCATTTGAAATATACAACTACAGTATTCTACTGCTAATGAGTTTCAAGTGCATAATAAGTTAATTTGATTGACAGCCCTTGACCAATAATAAAGTCAATTTTTACAGTTGAAATAAATGTATCTACTATTGGTATACATTTATTAATTTCAGCTGTAGAAAAATAATTGTGTTTTAACACCATGGTAGTCATAAAACAAATATGCTATCACTTCTAGGCATATGCTGTTAAAATAAGCTTTTAAACAGTTCTCTTTAGTGAGTGTACATGTGAATTTAGGCCTGTCAAGACAAACAGGTTTATGCATCCAACTAAGAAGTCAGATATCTACCTAACAGGTCTGCATGTGCTGCTCTACATGGATTGTGTTCACAAATGAGTTTTGCAACTAATCTAAGAGTACGGGTAAAGATTCAAGGTTGGATTGAGGCCTCTTTAAAACCTCATCCTGAGTGTGATACATTTAATAAAGCTGAATTTCCTGGGGAAGATGCAGTATGGCAACTATATCATGCATTCCAGTTATTTCCATGGTAGGATTCTCAAAAGCGTACAGTAAGAACTGAAAACTTTCCTTGTTTTAGCAAGGAATTTTATCCTATGTCTGACATTGTAAGCAAATTATATTGCTACTCCAGTAGTTCTCTTGACTGCAGGATACAGACTAGTTAGCCAGAGCAAACCAACAGAGAAAAAAATCCAATAGTATTATCATCTTTAATGTGATGAAACCATTTCTCAAAAACTGGGTCTGAACTCTGCTTTACTAATTTTCACAAAAACCAGTAAACTCATTTCTGCGATATGTTAAACACATACATAATGAATAAAAGAAAAGGGATTGGCTAAATTGACTAAGATGCCTGACCAAGAAGGTTGATGACATCCTGAATATCTACAAGTACACAGCAATTTAGTTATGACACCACTCTTGCTACTATTAGTTTTTTGGAGGTAATTGAAAGGTTTGCAATAAAACACTTTTTGATGGGACACTCAGGAAGTACTCAAGTATGCCAACGCTTTTTTCAATTTTACTTTAAAGACTACACAAACAGACTGTTTTAGTTCAACTGCACTGGAGCTGAATTAAAATAGAATTTAACAGCGGTACTTTATTTTATACCTGTCTACTTGATGACTGTATACTTGATCTGATATACAGATGTCAGGAAGAATCACAGAACTCTGACCTCATATAAAGGACATGAAACACACAAATAATACAAAAATAGATTTCAATGTAACTCAGAAATAAATGCTCTGGATACTTAGGAGTTATTATCTGGATGCTTTTTGCCAAGTATTCATCCAGGTTCAATGTTTTCATGTTCAGACAGTCTCTTCAGCAATGTGCCATTTATGATGGCCATTCTTTCCCTTATTGACTTATTTCATGTGGTTCTTCACATAGTTTTCACAGATTAGAAACCGTGTGAGAGGGAAGGAATTAAGCGGGCACAAGAGTGCTGCGTAGCAGGAGTACATATTTTGTACTTTTTTTTATTGCGAAGTCAAAGCATTATGCCTTAAAACACAGTGAAGTAGTGTCCTGAATCATTGCTACTGAAGATCGGGATATTTTGTTCACGCTACTTTTAATAAAAATCCATACTAATGGAAAACAAATGTTCCAGCATCTTATATTTGTGATGCTAGATTCTATGTTCAGGGTGAGGTTTTCAAAAGCAGAAAGCAGAGTCATATTCCTGTCTCTTACAGGAATGCAGCTTGGTCCTCCAATAAGCATGCTTGAAATCATCATTACCAAGCTGATGGGTGCTGTCACCATAAAAAGCATACAGAAATTCAGGACAGAAATATATTTGTCTGTGCCTGCATGGTTCTTAAATAAAAACAAACTACTGTAAAGTATTTATAATTTTCAGGTGTATTAACTGAAAGTCATTATACCGCAACATTTGAAAAGCCTCTTTTCAAGTGGGAAAACCTATTTAAATATACATTCAGGAGATATTAAATATACATAGTGTACATTTTAAAATGTACATGTTAGGTATTAAATTACATACTTCAGCACACACAAGGAAGTCTCAAAATTTTAGGTTTATTGAGAATACATCGGTTTCTACTGCAAATGTATTGTGACAAGCTGCACTGAAAGACCTCGCTGTCACGGATAACATAAGTGTAATCTTTCTGCACCTCATCAACATTGTCTTTAAGTCATTCTCCAGAGGGAAAATTGGTTGGGCAAGAGGTCAATTCACTTTCAGTTCCCATTCAATGCCAGTGCACTTAGCTAACTGTGACCAATTTAATGATATTTTCTGTGAGAAAAACATTTGCTCTACAGGAACCCCCTTCCAACTACTGATTTGTTACTTACAAATTTCATACATAGCCTTGAATAGCCATCAGATAACAGAATTCTGTTAATTTTGAACTGAAATGCCAAAGGCTTTGTTTCACGGAATAAATATAAAAAACAAGTTTGGCTGACATTTATTACTATGATATCCCCACCTCCTGACTGTATAAAATAAATCTAGAAATCTCAGAAGAAATCACAATCTAAACCACTTAATCTCAGCTGACTGTGTTGAAATCACTGTGGGATGGATTCACGGGCATTGAAATATGTCTTACAGTGAGATACTTAAAGATCAGAATCTGTTTAAACAGAACAGACTTAAGAACAGGATTAATCCTTGTCTGCAAGCATCTGTACAAGGAGAAGATATCTGATTTTAGGAGGTTCTTCGGTTAAACAGAGAAAGCCTTTGTGATAACCCAACCTAAAGACAAAAAAAAAAAAAAATCAAAAGAGGAAAGAGGCAAATTTATAAAAATGTGGGTAACTGCAACAGGAACAACTTGCCAGGAGGTGAAGATGTTTCCCCGCCTCCTAAAGAGGAGGGGTTATATCCCCTGAAAGGTCATAAGTCTCCTGGCAGAACCTGGACAGTTGCGGCACAGATCCAAACCTCAACCTCAGAAATTCACATCCACCTTCCACCCGTTGGTGGAGTTACCTGGCTGTCTCTCTGTCTGACTGGAAAGTTCTCTGGGCGCGGTGCCCAGAAATTGCCCCATCTGAGAAGAAGGCATGTGTGTGCGGCCATGACCTGACAGGGACCCAGGGAGCAGGAGCTGCTCTGTGCCATCAGGCAAGCATGCAGCGACTTTGCTGGGTCCCACGCAAAGTGTGATGGCACATGCCCTCCTCTAAAAGAAGGGTAATGGCTGTATCATTGCCTCCCTTTTTATGAATTCCCTAGAAGCTGGAGCATTTGAGACTCAGTCAATATCCTCTGTCTGAAAAGATTAAGAGCCACGGCTCCCCTCTCCCAGGAGACTGCATTAACCACAAGCCACACAGCTGGGAAAGGAGGGGGCTGCTGCTGTTGAAACCCTACGTCTGCAGAGGAAAGAATGCAATATATCCACGGAAGATGTAAGACGGAGTGCAAGAGGGAACATGACTCTGTGGCCTAGTGCCTACGGCACTCATCTGGGAGTGGGCAGACCTAGATTCCACTCCTCGCTTCAAGAACAGCTTCTGTATTTTTATATTAAAGAGTTATTGGGTTTGGATACCCCGAGGCTGGGCTGATGAGGTTATTGAACCCAAATCTCCCACATTCCAGGTGAGTACCAATGAGCAAAACAATGAGCTATTATACAAATGATAGCTTCCATCTCAGGCAGCCTTTTAAAAGAAAGCAGTGGGTGACTTTTTGAAGGAGCAGATGTTGGCACCAACCAGCAGGAGGGAGCCCAGGTCCGGACCCAGGCGGCATGGCGCAGCTCTCATCCATGGAGCTGTACACACCACCTCCCTCCCTCAGACAGGGTGGCCGCATCCCAGATGCTTACTAAGAACCCTCCTCGGCGTACGCTGCCCCCAGAATTGTGCCTTGGGGACTATCTGGAAGAGTACCAGCTGGCCTGGTCAAACTCATACCAGGGCATGCTCAAAGTTAAACATTGAGGATGATGGCATACCAGTGCTCAACCTCATGCCTTGGTCTGATTTAGTTTACCAGAGGAATTTTACTGGGAGAACGGTAGCTAGGGGTAGCACTGGAACTGGGAAACCTAATCTGAATTCCCTGTGTGTCGTGATTCAGGTGTGGGATACATGCCAGTTTTACCAGATGCACTGGCAAACCAGTGGTTAACCATAACAAGTTACTTTTATTTTCAGTGTTTTTCATGCTCAATAAAAATTTCTTTTACGCAGAAATGCTCTCTTTTTTGGTCATTCCCATTCAAAATCTTAAAAACAGCTATTTTTATAAAAGTAATAAAAACACTCCAAGTGTATGCACAGTAACCCACAATTCTCAGGTGGCAAAATGCATTCAGGTTTCCATCTCACACAAACGGCCTTTGCAAGTGTCTCCTGATAATGGAGTCCTTGTGAGCTCTTACTGATCCTTTTTCTTACTATATATGGTTACTTTTCTAAGGGCTCTGTTGTCATTCAGAAAAGAAAAGATGGAATCAAATGTTCAAGCTTACTTTAAAAATATGTGCAAATATTATGATAAATAAAGAAGCAATATTAGAGTAAAAGTTAAAATTATTCACAGCACTAAGGGGGCAATTTTCCTGTTAGCACGGAACACTTATTGGGAGTTTCATGTCTGCAGCCCACTGAGGGAAACTTAGACAGCAATTACTTTATTTCCATCTGCAAAGAGGAGGATTATGAGGCAGCAGTTAACTGGCAAAGTATCTGTGAAAATCAAGGCTGGAACAGCTAACATGAAATTAATAATTCTCAGTAATGCATGAGAAAGCTAGCACATAAAGTATACAGTACTTACAAACAAATTTCCTGTGGAAACGAAATCTTGTAATTCACCCTTAGAATGGCCTGAAACGTCTGAGTTTCAGACTGTTTCTTTGGTGTTTTAGAATTTGCTGTCAAGTTAATTAACTAACTACCATGCAAAATACAGGCTGGGTATTTGACTGGTGTCTCCTAGAGGCTGCTGAACAGATGCAAATAAAACCAAGGTAGAACAAGCAAACAAAAAAAAGGCAGACACACTAGTCAAAGAACATTAGACATGCAAGAAAGTACCTAAAGAGGTTTCCAAAAAAAAAGAAAAAAAAATCCACTTATTATTTTTATACATTGTGACACAATGTATAGTTACATGCTTACATACTATTTTTTCCTTATAAGACTACATTCTCATTCAGACTGATTATAAATAATTTTCTCCCATTTTTCCCCTTCCTTCACATAATTTTAATGTAATTTACTTCTCAGAACAGGTATTCAGTTTTAACTGTTTAGTTTCTACAGATCTTTCAGACTGTTTCTTTGGTGTTTTAGAATTTGCTGTCAAGTTAATTAACTAACTACCATGCAAAATACAGGCTGGGTATTTGACTGGTGTCTCCTAGAGGCTGCTGAACAGATGCAAATAAAACCAAGGTAGAACAAGCAAACAAAAAAAAGGCAGACACACTAGTCAAAGAACATTAGACATGCAAGAAAGTACCTAAAGAGGTTTCCAAAAAAAAAGAAAAAAAAATCCACTTATTATTTATATACATTGTGACACAATGTATAGTTACATGCTTACATACTTTTTTCCTTATAAGACTACATTCTCATTCAGACTGATTATAAATAATTTTCTCCCATTTTTCCCTTCCTTCACCATAATTTTAATGTAATTTACTTCTCAGAACAGGTATTCTGTTTTAACTGTTTAGTTTCTACAGATCATTCTGAGCAAAAGCATTACTCTGGAGAATTCCAGGAATGTAAGGGAACTCTTCCTGAAATATTTCTTTTAAAAAAGGCAATAGAAACAATAAATGTTAAAATTAGATTAACCTTTTTTTTTTTGTCAGTACTGGTCTTACTGCTCTGTTACTAATAAGGAATATTCAATACTTTTTTAGCTATTTACCTAAGATTTTCAGCTATAGCATTACCCTAAGGTTGTAAAGCACCATCATTATAAAGTTAAAGTTGTTTTATCTGTTCCTAAATTCCAGCTATTTAAAAATGAGCTCTCCCTCTTTTCTCCAGAGGTCGTCTTTGTATTTTAAGATCTTATTCACTATTCTCTGCTTATTATAATAAATAGAATTCATATAATGAAATTTATAATGGGTTATAGCAAGTGTTTCTCCTCAAGCCATTCAGAGTCTGATTCCAGACAGTAACACACTCTTAGGGGTAAAAAAACTGTAAGAATTAAAACATAAGAAAGAATATTTTTCTCTTTTACTCTTCTGTTTTTTTTTTTCCACTGAATTTGTCCTTTTTGAACCTATTAATGCTTTTTGGCATTCCCAGGATCTCATAACAATGAGCTCCTTGAGAGCGGAATAGCTGGCATGATCCTTGTCAGCAACTATTTATTATTACCCTCAGAATTCAAAAGAATGGAGTAGGAAGATCCTACAGGCTGAGCCAGCACATGGAAATCAAAGAATGAGGAAGGATTAGCTGGAAACAGGTTATGACTCTTACAGTAGCACTTTCACTCAGTGAAAGGACTCAGAGGTGTAGATGGGACCCATGTTGCTTCCCCAGCTGGTGTCTAGACAGTCTTCCTGACAGCCAGCAGGATAGGTGCATCATACTTGCTCCCCTCCAGCATTTGGGGGGACCATTCAATCCCAGCTTGGGCTAGTTCACCAGCACTGTTATTCATCTCTGCTTCCTTCTGATCGATCTCTTCTCCAGTCTCATAAATCTTCTACAGCTCCATTGTTCCCCTGCATATCAACCCAACAGTAAACACTCTTTGCTTCATGCATGTCTTGCTCCCTTCTTGCCAGCAGTCAGGCATCATGCTTCAAGACAATCCTCTCTCCCTACTAAGACAGACTTGCAAGCAGCATGGCTCATGGACATCTTGTCTACTCTTGAAGTTAATGACACCAAAACATTTAGTGACATGAAAGGAAGTGCTGATCTTACTGACAAGTAAAATCAACCCAGGCTAGCAACTGAGAACCCAGAACACAGATATAGCATAGGAAAGGGTGTTCCTACCTCTCCATCTCTGATTGCTTTACACATGCTCATGATTATTCCACAGTAAGATGGGAAACTAGATAGGGGAAGTAGATCAGTCCCATGAGTAAAAATAGACATCGTTATGCCAACGATTTATCTGGCAAAAGCTTCTCCATCATTGCTAGGCAAAATTTCACCATTATGGGCTGCATCCAAACTGATGAACTAGCAGAATACGGGGCTGCTAGAAAAGGTAAAAAAGCAGGGAGGCAGGAATGATCACTATATGAAGCAGCTTCTAAAGCCTGACAGACTGAATGCATTCCATTTCTTCAGTTTGGAAAGCTATATCTACATCTATAAAAGACTGAAAAATAGATAAGAAGGACTATCTCTTAATGTAGAACCCACAGAGCATCTGATAAAATTATCTCACAGCTAGTGACAAATATAAGAACTGATTTTGCACACTCATCAAAGTTAAACTGTGAAACACCTCATTTCAAATCATCTTGAAGTGAAAATGAGTTCAAAGACACAAATTCATAGATGATAGATTCTCTGTAGCAATCAGACTTGAGAGTCTGGCTGATTCAGAAAGTCCCTGCCCATCTGATTATGGGGTCAGAGAGAAGATACCAAGAGAAGGATGTCTCTAGAAATGTCCATTTCTTTTCCCCCACCCCACCATTTGCAGAAAGAATACTGCCTTATCTGGACCTGTGGTACTGCTGTTCTCATGTTCTTACACTTTTAAAAGCCTCTTCACCTACTGCCAGTTACCTTGTGCCTGGGGATGAGGAGAAACTGCTCTCACCTGTGTGAAGGCAGCCTGTGTTCTGAGATCCAGCAATAGCTTCTAGTCTCATTTGGGTATTTAAATCTAAGACATAGCAAGAGACAATTTACTGGGAATTTCCAGCCTGGAGTCAAAGACCAATGACTTGTTATAGATCAGGAGGTCATTAGTACAGATTGTAGCTCCAATAACAACTATCCAGCAAACTTCTGAGCTGTAACAGCTTGAAGACAAGTCTGATCTTTTCAGTCAACAGTTGAAGAACTATGTGGTCCACAGTAGGCATATAAAGAAATAAGAGATACAGAGCAGTAATGAAACAGTCAGAAAGGAAAGTCTTTAGCTCTAATTCTCCTTCTAAAAAGGAGGTTACACACGCACACTTAGACCTTTCCCGTGATCATCTGAGCAACCTGATCTAAATTGTCTCTGCCTTGGAGCAGGAGGTTGGACCAGATGACCTCCAGAGGTCCCTTCCAACTTAATTTCTCAATTCTGTGGTTCTGTTCTCAAAATCAAGAAGTCTGTACTCCAAGCATCCTGCAACCTGCTGCCTTCACTAGCACCAGATTCCCCAAAGCATTTTTTTTCCCCCCAATCACTCACTTTAGTCCTTTGTGTTTCTCGGCCAGCCCCATTCCTAGAGCTGCACAGACATTCTAAAGCAAATCTCCACAACTGCCATGTTGTCCATGTTTCTCCACCTGTAAGGAGGAAATTATTTCAACAAGCAACAGACAGGTGAGAAGAGTCCATGGCCAAAAGGAGGAATAACATCCAGGAGCCATGACTTTCAAACAGGGTGAGAATTTCCCGTAGAATTTTCCAGAGAAGAGGTTAGAGAAGCCAATACTTTCAGACTTCTCAGTCTCTGTGTTACTTGGAGAATTATCCCATATGTGGTTAATCTGAAGGAAGCTGCTTAGAAACTGAGGGTCACATATGATCACCATATCAACCCACAGACAGAAAACTAACCTCACTTGGTTTCCTGAAATATTTTATTGGCAGTTACAGCTGGAGGGTTGCTCTACCTGCATATGAGGGCAGGAAATCAACGAAGAAAAGAGAAGAAGGAAACGAGAAATTGGAAGTAGTAAAAATGTACTTTTCTCTCGAGAGGCAGAAATCTCTACCTTACAAAAATCCAGTGAAGGCTTATATTTGTTACAAACTTATTGAAGAAGAGTGATAAAATGCAGTTATGCTACAGCAAGAATGTAGTAATCGTGGTGCCTACATGAAGCTATTGCCTTTCAACACCCTTTTGTTCAACAAGCAGAGGTTCTGACAAAGATAGTCACACACACACATCCCCTTGTGTTGGCAGATGGTTTGATTTTATGAACTATCTACCCACAAAACATCTTATAAATAACCCACTTGCTTGCCTCGTATCTGAGAGTCAGGGAGACTACAAACCAAATGGTAAGAGGGGGCTTTGCCTGCCACACTTAAGTTCTCAGGAGAGGGAAGCGATTAGCTTAGTCCTGTAACAGCCGTTTGAGTGCACCCTCTAATCCCTACCAAGCCTGATAGTTCATGTTGCTTCATAAAAGGACATTCCGTAGTGACCCAAAGACCTGCAATGATAAAGAGTTTGTCTGGCTTCCATGTCAAGCCATTGATTTTTTTTTATGCCTTTCACCACTAGATTAAAGAGCTCATTTGTACCCGCTCGTTGTTTCTCTTCATGAATGATACATTGTAATCAAGTCACCTCTCAACCTTCTCTTTCATTAGCAATGAAATTATTTTTGCAACTCTTTTCTGAGCCTTCTCCAATTTCAACACTCTTCTGAAAATGACCACTTTGGTACTGTATGTAGGATTTTAATAGGGAGTTTAAGCAGTGCCAGATGCAAACGTTTTCCTATGCTACTTGCTCATTCCCTGTTCACACAGCCTACAACAGCATTAACCCTTTTTATCCCAGCAATTCATCAGAGTCCACACTGAGTGACCCCTACACTGTAAGTCCTAGCTCTGGTTCAGGATTGTTGCTTTCCAGGACATAGTCTCACTTTTTCTAGGGAAGATCAGTAGGAGCACAGCTGTGAATTGAGATACATTGGAACCCCTTCCGTTGAGAGTGTACTATTTTTTTCCCTCCCCAATTATTGTATTACTTGTGTGTTAAATGAAAAAAAAAAAAAGAAAAAAAGAAAAAAGTTGCATTTGTCTTATAAAAAGTGCTGAAAAACTGCTAATTCAGCCCTAGGAATCCAAAGCTTTAAGCTGTCCTCACTTTAGTGCAGGCAAAGAGCTGCTATTTCAGGGGTACATTTCAGGTGCCACAGGGCTGTGGGAACTCCAGAGCACCAAAGGAACATTCTTTCTCCTCCTTGGTCAATTATCCAGATCAAGCAAGGCTAAATGTCAAAAAAACCAAAGTGAATGCCTCACTTGTTCCTGTTCAGTGTAGACAACCTGAAGCAGTCCTCCACAGTCCAATCCCCATCACAGCTAGCTGTGCCGGCAGCAGCAGGAGGCAGAAGAGCTGTGAAATGAGCGGGCTGACACACGTTGTGCACAGTGCTGTTCTGTGGCCTTCAGGCTATGAGTGAGGGAGAGGACTTGCACTGAGATGTGCATTACAAAAGGATATCTGCTTATCGGAAATCTGTTGTACTATGGATTGTTTTGCTTCCAAGGTATTATATATATTTTTAAATGTGAACATGAAATTAAGAGTTGGATTTAGGTGTAAAGAAGGAGCTAAAGAATAAACAGCTTATAAACATATAAACATATGTTATACTCTACTTCCTAAATAAATTTAGTGGACTTATTATTGTTTTTGAAGAATTCTTGGCTATTTCTGTCAATTAGTTATTGTTACCTCACATAACTTAATTACCTGTAAGTGCACTGTGGTGCCCATTAGAAGCATCACTTGTGCAAGCCATGGGCAGCACAAAATGGCAGTACAACACAAGCTGTGCTGTTCAGCTATTCTTTAACTGGAGTGGGGAGCTGAAAGACCACAAGCAGAAGAGACCTTCTGTGGCACTGAAAAGGGTATTGATTATATTTTGGAGTCAGTAATTAAAGCAGGTTTTCCATTTACTTTGATCTAGCCTGATCATACCACACTTGATTTCAGAAAAAGGGTCAAGAAAGTGCATGTGAACAAAACTCGTTACAGTTCTGGGCCCTTTTACTGAATGCACAAGCAAAAGAAACAGTTATAAAGAAGCTGCTTCAATTTTATTAACTGTAAACATAAACACATAAAGCAGAACAATGTTATAAAAGTTTGCTTCAATTAGATGCCACACTGCTCTTTATTGCTTGTTTCAATGTAACACTCAGAAAAAAAAAAAGTAAAAATATAGAGTGGGTGGGATGGGATTTTTTACTTTGTCTTTTTTTCCCCTTTGCATAATCCAGTTACTGTATGTAACAGCATGCAATGGATCAGGATGTGATTATCAAGACTCATAGTGTGTGCACATCAGGAAATATTTGTTAGCTTTCTAAAAGCAACTGTGTATTTCTATTTTTATGAAGTTTGTGGTTAAGTAGTATTAGGTATAGCAGATTGACTATTTTATACAGTTTCCAAATTCCAAATTCCAAAACCCTCTCTTTTTCTAGAATTTTTTCCCCTGATAGTAGGAGTAGCATTCATATGCCTAACGTTTTATATTTACATAATTTAACAAGCTCTCACAAATACCTCTTTGTACTATCATCTTTATTCTAGAGATATAGAATCAGATGAACATTGCTTAAAGGAAGTATTTTTAATCTTGAATGTCTGTAACTATATGTTTCAATCACTCTTTGGTACTTAAATATGTGGTCTGCCTTTTTTCAAAGGTTCTGAGTTGCCCATATTGACAGTGAAGTCAGTGGGACCTGAGAATACCCAGAACTTCAGAAATCACACCATTCATATAGGTAAGTAATAGATTTGGATGTCTAACTTTCAGCACTTGTTTTTACATTTTTTTGCCAAATGCCTTGCCTCAGGGAGAGAGAAATCAGTGTTTCAGAGCCCATAAATTACTCTCTTCGTGCCCCTTGCTTTGAGTATCAGCTTCATAAATACTTGGCTGTCTATCTTGACACTCATGTCCAAATGCCGTGGCATTTTTTTTTTCTTTTTACTATATTCATTTGAGTTGTTGGCATGGGTTTTGGAGGGCAATGGTAAAATTGCCATTTACTAAAAAACTATTGCCATAGTATTTTACTATAGCTGAAGAATTTATCTTTCTACTTTAAAGGCAAAGAAGCCTTGAAATAAGACGGTGGCATTAAGTCCATGCTTACAGAACTTCTGTTGTCATGTTGTCCAACAAATGACTAGATGTAGAGTAAAAGGAATAGGTCTGATATTGCTTTCATTAATGAGAAATAATGACATCAAATCAGAAATTACTGGACTCAGTCTAAACTACTATTCAACCCTCAGTCAAACTAAGTTCAACAAAGTATCAATTTTATAATTATGTTAATGTGTATGTGGCTTGAGACTGGCTGGAAAAAAAAAAATACCAGCAAACTGCAAGTTTTTCTTGGGTGTTTCAAACTCTGCAACTCCAGGCAGTAGTGGAAACCTCGTCTCCAGGGAAGTGGCTGGTGCCCGGGGCTGGGGCTGTCCCAGTGTCCCCCCAGCTGCCCTGCTCCTGGCTGGGGTGGTAGGAAGAGCCCTGCCCTGATGGACCTGGGGGAGCTCCCAGCACTCCTGGCCCCCAGCCCACAGTGAGCCCCCGGCCCGCAGGGCACCCTGACAGGTATTTCTAAAGCAACATTAAGTATTTTGGGTGTGCTATCTGCTGTACTAAGGGATGGATCACTTAAAATGTTCACAGATTTCTTCTTAAATACAAACAGCAGGGAAGCAGGGCTATGAAATATTGCTTCTGCTTGAAATGATTAGTTTTTCCACAGGCTGAGGAGCAGAAAAGGAAAATGGTCAACCTTTTGTACTCTACCAACCTAAGGAGACATCTAAGCAGTCTGCTAGACTGTCCATGTGGAATTGGGGAGAGTGGTTCTTTAAGGAGGTTCACAGATCATTATTATGGAAGGTATATTTCTATTACGTCTGGATAAGCTTTTCATAAATTTATCATGTAGCTCAATATTTTGTACTTAAAAGTGCAAAAGCACAATATGTTTCAAAAATTAAGTGGCTTGTTGGCTTATGCAGACTGGATAATTACTCCAATCTTGGATCACTAATTCTCTGAACAACAGCGTTTTGTGGCACCCTGTATATAATAACAAAAATTCTCTTGATTTTTTTAAAGTGTTTTTGTTCTCAATTCCACTGTGGCTTTGGATAAAATCAAGGAAAATATAAAGATATGTAAGAAAAATACTTTCCAACTAATCTTTGGTTTCTATGCTTATATCCAAACTATATAATAAGGTTACTCATGAACAAGAGAAAAGGTGCAGAATGATGGCTAAAATGTGCTTGTGTGTATATATATACACACACACAGCGTATTTTAGCCATCACATGGAAGTATATACACACACATATATGCATGTGTGTGTATACACATATTATAGACATATATATACACATATTATGTATACATTTTAAAATATATATATAATTTGCATTGCTTTTCTTCATTTGTAATTGCTGAGCAGCTGAACCTCCATAACTGTTAAATATTCTGCAACACGTAACACAGAACACAACTCTGCTCTTAGACACCAACGCTGTTCTTTTCCTTCTTTTTTTTTTTCCCTCTCTTTTAATTCTACAAAGAATGCTGCCTTCAGTCAAAACCTTTAATCCTCGTGTCCTATAGCGTTTATGGCAAGAAGTGAGAAGGTCTATTTAGAGAGGCATTTCAATTCCCCCTCAGGCCAAAAGAAAAACATGTTATTTCTAATGCCAGCACTGTGGCCTCATATGCTAGGAAACTAGTGACATTTTGACACAGTCAGGGACAGTTCTGAATTACGTGATGCTGCTGTTCATATCATAAACTGGAGCTTAAGTACTTAGAGAGCCTTCTCTCTATATCTGTAACCTTGTTTCTTTGCCAGACAAGTTACTGTCTGCAGGGAATGCAGCAACACCGATGTAGCATTTGAGCTAGCCTGCGCAGTGTGTTTTGTGGGTTACCCCACTTACTGTATGCCAGCAGTGGCCAGCTTGCATCATCTAAGCAATTCAAATGCAGCTCCCATGCTGGGGATACATCACGTACTGGCTCAAGAATTCAGCCACCAGCTGTAAGGGGATCAAGCCATAGGTGGTCAGTAACTACTACACTGTCTTGGTCACCTTGCAACCCAGATAAATGCCTGGCCTGGCCCCAAGCTCAAGGGGAAAGGCTGTGTGGAGAAGCACTTCCATGTCCTGGCTGTGAGATTCCCTTTCTTCATCTCTTCTAGATATGCCTTGTAATCGTGTGTTATAGCCAATAAGAAAATTTTGGTGTGAAAGATCAGAGGATCAAAATGTTGTTGAAGAACTTGCAGGTTCTTCACTTTTCTATTAATAATGTATGTTTAAAAGCAGATATTTTCATGCATCTTAGTATGAATACGGCAATGTATTCATGGATTGCATTCCCCTCTTCCATTAGCAACATCTAGTGCTACCAATATTCTGTTTCCTCTTTGCAAGTGCCTTGGTAGTAGAGGGTTTTTAAAATTTCTGTTTTACATTCTGACCTTGAAGTGATTTGGTGAATGAAATAATACTTTCCTTTCCTACAGCTCTTACTATTTGAAATTCTGTGTAAGACTCTGGATCCCTAAACCTGTTAGGACAGTTCCTTTAGAAAACATAAATACCTCCCAGTAAATTTCGGGTGTATTGAACCTATACAAATATTCCATCTGGATACCCCCTGGTTCCCCTGAAGGACTTCATCGGGCTTTCATTTTCTAGGGAACTACTAATCTCTGCATTATCTTGATTATGCTTTAAAGAGAGAATGGACTACATAGTCTGTTGGACTGCAGCATTTTAAAATTTCCTAATCTTAACCTTAATCTCTTTATTTTATGATAAGTATTAAAACTGCTTAGCAATACAGGATGATAACCTATATTCTGCAGGAAACAGTTATACACAAAGGAATAGTGGTACAGGCAAAGGTAAGGCAACCATGCTGTTATATGGGTTTAAATGGTTTACTGCTGTAAGTATACGTGGTTTATACAGGTATGTATGTTTTTGCTTTTCTGCTAACTTTACTGATTTCTATCACATTTTTAGACATTTTAAAAGGAATTTTGAAATATAGGGGTTTTGTCTGATATTTTGTTTTTGAGTCAGATTACATTAAATTATAGTGAGTATTTCAAGAGCACCAAAGGATTTTCAAATATTTGCTGTTGTTTTATTCAAAATATTGCATTCACTAGAAGAAAATACTTGATATTACTAGAATTCTTAATGTTCTCTTCTTGATTTGAGGTCTCAGTAGAAAATTTCCTTTGATGTTTGATATGTGATAAAATTTTTGCTCTTTTTGCATACAGATTCTTGTTATTAAAAGGCCTGGACATACTAATTTGATAGATTTTTGTCCTGCATACATGGGAGACAGACCCTACAGTAAGTTTTCCTCACCACACACTGAAAAAGGAATCTTTTTAAATTTTGTGGGGTTTGGTCAATTTATTTTTTAATGTAGCAATACTGTACTTCAGATCTGTATTTGGTTAGAACTGCCTACATTAAGTATTTTAATATTCTTCCTTTTCAGGAAAATTAATTTTAAGTATGTTCTTCAAACCTCACTTTCTGGGGATGTCACCTTTAGCATGTGCAACGCTTTATAGGAAGAGAAAATGAAACCCATTTTTTGCTTAAACAAAAGTTTTAAAACTCTAGAGATGTGTAAAGATCTAGAGTGGCAAAAGCAGAGAGTTTCACTGAGGTGGTTTCAAGTGACTGAATGAACTCTTAACAAAGTGCATCTGGATTCTGAAGGAGGTACATGAAATGGCTGGTAGAGCTCATAATTTTAAAATCTGTGGATACAAGAACCAATTACAAGTCTTTTAATTACTGGTTTGTGCTGCAGAAAGGGTGGGTTTGTGCTTCCTTAAAACCATAATTATCTTGTCTTCATTCCTTACAGTATATTGTGTAATATGAACTCACACTGTGGGAATATGAACATGCAACTTTCTGGCTTATGACTTATACAGTAAACTAAGTATGTTTTCCTCATTAAAATAACAAGAATTTTAATCACATGTATTATTACCTAGACTACATAGACTAGAAGAGAAATTATGTTAGGGTGGATTTGTATTACAAAGAAGACAACTTAGATGACCCTCCGGTTTGAAAAGAGAGTTTGTTAAACAGACTTTACTACATTATGCCTGTTCACTTAACCATAAGAGAGTCAGAGATTTATTTTTCTCCTTCTATGGCATAATTATAAGGTTTACCCAATGGTGTTACAAAACAAATGATAAGGGGCTTCTTGATTTCAAAATAGAAGAAATAATAAAGTGACCGTTCTCATAAATTTACAACTAAAATAAAGGATTTCTCATACAACTTTTTTATTATCAAAATAAACAACTCATTTTCATTGTTATTTACTCATCAACATCAGGCCTTTTATCAGTATACACTTTTCATTGATAGATATTTCCAGAGATTTTTGGAGGGAAAACCATAAACGGGTACCATAAGGTATTATATTCTAAAAAGGAATGAAGCACATATTTGAGAGTAGTATGAAAAGTCTAGCTTTAATAACAGTAACAGTAGTATTTACAAAACTGTCTTAGAATCATAGAATCATTGAATCATAAAATGGTTTGGATTGGAAGGGACCTTTAAAGGTCATCTAGTCCAACCCCCTCCTGCAATGAGCAGGGACATCTTCAACTAGATCAGGTTGCTCAGAGCCCCGTCCAACCTGACCTTGAATGTTTCCAGGGATGGGGCATCTACCACCTCTCTGGGCAACCTGTGCCAGTGTTCCACCACCCATTTCATAAAAAATGTCTTCCTTAGATCTAGTCTGAATCTACCATCTTTTAGTTTAAAACCATTACCCCTTGTCCTATTGCAACAGGCCCTACTAAAAAGTCTGTCCCCATCTTTCTTATAAGCCACCTTTAAGCATTGTAAGACCACAATAAGGTCTTCCCGGAGCCTTCTCTTCTCCAGGCTGAACAACCCCAGCTCTCTCAACCTTTACTCATAGGAGAGGTGTTCCATCCCCCTGATCATTTTTGTGTCCCTCCTCTGCACCCTCTCCAACAGGTCCGTGTCTTTCTTGTACTGAAGACTCCAGAGCTGGACGCAGTACTCCAGGTAGGGTCTCACCAGTGCAGATGTATGTTCAGGTTCCTCAGGTGATCATGAACCTGATCTTCTCTTACAGTGGGAGGGACTTTGCTCCCCCAGTCCCTGCCTTGCAGTCCATCCACTTGAGAGGTGTGGGAAGAGAGGTTGCCAGTGAAGACTGAGGCAAAAAAGTTGTTGAGTACCTCAGCTTTTTCCTCGTCCGTTGTTACTAGTTTGCCAGTCATGTTCATCAGGGGGGTACACTTTCTTTGACCTTCTTTTTCTGGCTGACACACCTACAGAAGCCCTTCTTATTATTCTTTGCATCCCTTGCCAAATTTAGCTCCAGTTGTGCCTTGGCCTTCCTGACCCCATCCCTACACAACCGGGCAGTGTGCCTATACTCTTCCCAGGATACCTGTCCCTGCTTCCGCTGCCTGTGCATTTCCTTCTTGTCCTTTAGTTTGACCAGCAAGTCTTGACTCATCCATGCCGGTCTCTTGCCTTCCTTTCGTGATTTCTTACACCTGGGGATCGAGAGCTCTTGCACTTTTTGGAAAGTGTCCTTAAAGATCTGCCAGCTCTGTTCTTCTCTTTTATAAGAAGAGAGGGAGAAATAAGTGGGGGTTTGTTTCTTTTGTCTTCTTATTTACTGTAAAATCCTGTTTCAGGATAATGGTGACACATTCTTGATAGTATTTGAGTTTGTTTATATCTTAAATCCTGATCTTTTTCTTATTTTTGTAGTGAGTCAAGGAATTGCAGCATAGTTTTATTAAAGAACATAAAATTCAGAACTACTATCATTTCAGAAGACGCAAAACAAACTCATCCTCTCTTTTCCTTAAATTTTTATTTAAAAAAAAAAGAATCATTTAAATAAAAGTCAAAAGAAACAATGCTTTAAAATGCAAAGAGAGCAACTCTTTGCTAGTATTGTTTTTTCATCATGTTTCACTTTTGAACAAACGCCCTCGAGAAGAAGAGGGAAGGGAGTGCAGGGTTGTGGACGTCTGTGGCTTCTGAACTAAGGAAGAGACTGGAGGGACTAGAAGAAGCCTTGGTGTCAAGACAGAAGGGAAAACTCACAGGGAAGAACTGAGAAATATACAATGAAGCTTTGTTGCTTTCAAGTCAATGAAGTAAGCTAACAGCTTTCAACAGTTATGTATTTTGCATAAAACAATAGCTCAGAACATCCGGCCTTCATGTAGGCCTAAACCTCAGTCTTACTGGCACAGAACGCTGTCTCAGCCACCGGATCTCTTCTGTTGGAAGAGTCTGCAAAACAGTTGCACAACTGTAAAACAGGGAGCCAGCAAAGGTGTTGCTTCTGACTGGAGATAAGTTACTGAATAATAAACTTTTCTTTGGTATAACTTGGATTTTGCAGTGGGACTGCCACAGCTTATGCTTAATCAAACCTTGCAAACTTAGCAAACAAGGTTGGCTGTTGAGAGAGGAGGCAGCTGAAGGAGATGAGTGCATGCAACCAGCTTAATGATAAGGACTATGATAAAAGAAGTTCAATACAAGATCTACCAAACTGCAGCGAGGATCCTGCAATGAATAGGAGAAAAGAATTTGCATCCCTGAGCCATGCAGTGACAGGCAGGTTATCA
Organism: Aptenodytes forsteri; assembly: GCF_000699145.1. Classification (NCBI taxonomy): domain Eukaryota; kingdom Metazoa; phylum Chordata; class Aves; order Sphenisciformes; family Spheniscidae; genus Aptenodytes; species Aptenodytes forsteri. Next base: position 1,470,502 of record NW_008795401.1, on the reverse strand, counting down.
GATGGAGACCATCAGTAAAGTAATTGTTCAAGAAATTGTGGGTAGCATTTGGCCAGATCTCATGAACGTTCTGTTAAATAAAGGTCTGCCTTGGTGGATGAGCTGCAGTCCAGCCTTTTTCAAAGCTTTTGTGAAAGGCTATGTTCCATGTTCTCTTGGGCAGATGAATTAATTACAGTGGCTCTGATGCTTATGATTCTCTCTGTCTCCGTTTCTGTATTCCAGCCATCAGTTACCCCATGCTCTCATAAAACCTGTGCAAACCCAGCAATAAAGTGATCCCAGCTATGAATTAGTGAGAAGATTTTAGGTCCCCAGCAAAGGACACTGCACCTAACAGTCCAATTAACAAGCATTTGCTCTGCAGCCACTCTTGGCATAATTGCAGAGGTCTAGGTAATGGTCAAGATGGTTTGTGAATGGCAAAATAATCAATAGGAATATTCACTCTGATCATAATAAGTACAGAGAGGGAAACTTATGTCAGTGCAAACAGAGGGGTCTGACCACCATCCATCTGGTAGATCACTTCTTGAATTGGTGGGCTTGCCATCAGGTTGCCTGCCATGAATCACTGCACCATGGATCAGAAGAATATTCTATGTTTCAGAATGATTTTTATAAATTCTCATTAAAACATGCTTAAAACTACATTTTCATTTGGAGTTGTAATGAGTTTTATCAGAAAACATCTATAAAAATGTATTTTTAAAAAACTGCAACTGTAGCATGTAGAATATTTAGTGGAAGAAACCATGCAGCTATTAGTTCCAATAAAAGAAAAGCAGTGGGAGAACTTGGCACATTGCACTAACTTGAAAGATAAAGTATATGCAAGTTTCACTCGTTCACCGAGTAGCCATGAGTTTTCCGTTGGTGCCCACTCAATTGGCTGGAATGGAATTTAGAAAAAAGTCTCAAAATTGGGCTCATACAAGTCACCTCTCCTACAGTCCTTTGGTGTTTACGGTGAGTACATGCTGTGTTTGGGTGTCTGAACGGCAAAATTCCTTGAAAAAGGCACACTCCATGGTACAGTAGTACTCAAACGCAGACTGAGCTTAAAACATGAGTGCAAATGGAGAATCAATTCAGGTATTTAAATAAGAACATTACATACAGTTAATATGACCTCAGAGGAAAAATGTAAATAGGACAAAGAAATGAAAAGCAGTAAGGGATGGAAATTGAAGGCCTATGCTGGATACAGTAGGACTCAATAAGAAAAGATGTTCCCATGTGAACAGTAGCAAACGGTTAATCTGCTGCAAACTTATGACACTTCCAAAAAGTCTATACTTTACACTCCTATCTCATCAGGTAATATATCCTATGAGATGCGTCATACGAACACAAGTATTTCAATGTGCCAAAAATGAGCTTCGTGTGGACTAATTCCCCCACCCACATCCCCACGAAGCTTTAGAAAGAAGCACTTATGGAACTGGTATGTGAACTGCCCTGATGAAGTATTTAAGATAATTTTACAAAGCAGTTGGAAGCATGCTCTGTCCTGAGGGCATCAGATCTTATGTGGCAGTGCTCACATAATTATCCTAAGATGGATTGCCATATCACTCCCTGGGCCTCTGACTGGAATAAATCCCACATCCAGCTAAAGAAAGAAAAATATGACTTGCAGGACTGGCATGAATCTTATTACATCTCAGAACTCTAAAGAGAGACCCAAACCTTTTCAATCAGTGATTTCTTTTAAGTGTCACTCAGTTCTAACCTCTGCAGAAAATACTAGTGGTACACACATTAAAAAAAAAATGCAGCTGAGAGATTACTTTTGAGCTGAGCTGTCCTCTGAAACTACGTCCTACATGTGATGTTCCTTAAATTGACTGGCTAGTCTTAAATGAATGACATCATATCTCTATAATTATGTGATATTTTCTCAATGTGAGGTACTGGTGAATTTTTGGAGGCTGGGTTTACTGTATCTATACCCTACCCCACAAATATATTTTGCCAAATTATCGACAAAGCTGTGTCATGCTGACAAAAATGCATTGAATAGTTATTGAACAAGTTTTGATTCAAAGACAGATAAAGGTAGGGGTTCCTTGAGAAAAATGGCATCTCATATGCTTAAGAGACATGAAGCCTTTGCACTTTGCAGCTGAAAAGCTATACTAATTTAAACTATGCTTCCATACAGCCACAGAATTCAAATTAAAAATTACCATCACTCAAAATATATAGAGATGGGATGCACAGGCCAACACTCAGGTTGTAACTTGAGTTTACTCTTCAGCACGTATGAATTGTCAGAATGTGGGTACTGGCTGCTGTTCCAAGAAAAGAGGCCAAAGACTGAACAGGACTGAAAACAGATTCTTTCTTCCCTGTAAATAGACAGGGTGCAGGTTACTGAAGCAGCTTAAGGTTGTCTCTGCTGATGATAATCAGCATCGTCATGCTCAAAGAATGAGAGTCACTTAATTCTCGAGGTATGCCAGGCACCTTTGACAGTTCCACTGGAGCCGCATGTGTTGTGAAGAACAACTGCCCCAAATGCAGGCATGCACTTCTGGATGGGTCTGTTGATTCAGCTGGGAAGAAACATCTATGACAAAGAAGTCCAAAACAATAATAAACTTGTCTTTCTTTTCACATATTAGATTATGAAAATTTAGATTTTAGATTATTTTAGAACTTTCTCCTTTTTTTAAACTCCTTTCCTCCTGTTATTACTGAAGTTATTTGGACAATTTTTAGCAGCTTTGCCTTCAGTTCTACTTTTGAAACAGTAACAAAATAGAGTATTAGTGTTGTGTAGAATTTTTCCTGTTCCTTTATTATACCTTTAAAAGAAAAGTGACTAAAACCTGAATTTTGTTGAGCTTCCCTATGTCTCCTTGAAAAAAGTAATGTCTATGGGGCATTTTTAAGATAAAAAGATCATACTAAACGTATTTCTACACTGAAATAATACTGTCACAAAGGGAGGAGAGAAGAATATTGTTTTCTAAAAATAGAAGCCTTATAATCATATTATCTCTGTCCTCATCCCACTGTCTCTCCTCTGCACAGAATATATCCCAACTACAACCAGTATTCTAGCCCCATAAGCATCTTTCAAACATAGCTTTTGCATCTGAATTGCCAGCAAAAGTGACTAGGAAAAGGTTTATTTCTCAGTTATAGTACACCAATTTGTCCCTATTTTGATACTGATGAAAGCACTATCTATCTTGTCTGTACATGTTTATTTGTCCCAGTAACCCTTTTTTAAGGAGGGTGGATCTGGCTCTTGCCAGGTCCTATGGTGCAGCGCTGTCTGATGGGGCAGACTTGGAGAGCCTGGCAATGTCATCACTCCACTGGGCAGAGCTGTTACATTTTTGTTGAACAGTGCAGCACCGTGGAAGAATATTAATTCGTGTCCTTTTTAGGCAGTACTAATTGGTCCATGAGGAGTGCAACGCTGACCTGTCTCTACTGCCTCCAGATCCCAGGCTAGTTCAGCTCATTCAGAATATTGCATTGCACTGAGTCACACTATGTAGCTTTCCTGCCGCAGCAAGAGCTTCTTTCACATGGCTGCATAAGGCTTGAGGGCTTGGGGTGGACTTAGCGGATATCAGATGTAAAATCAAATTAGCTGATGACCTGCTGTCAGAGAGACTTCTTCTCATATGTTGTGGAAACTACCGTTGATGAAACCAGGCTGATATATTGTTCTTGCAAGTTTTCCATGCAGAAAAATTACTTGTACAATTCTGTAAGCATGGTGTAGCTGTAGTAGCCAAAGAGCAAATGTTGTTAGCCAATCGCAATTTAACTTATTCTCACACTTATCAGTAGACAAAGGCTTATGATGTCTCAATATATCTGAATCAATCCTTTCTTTTTTTTTAGTTAATCAAATGTAGTTCAAAATGCAATTCATCACAGGCCAGATTCTGGTCTAGGTATGCATGACAACCAAAGGCTCATTGGCAGTAATGGTTTAAAACAGTGAATAATTTTACTTTCCTCAGGTTTTTGCTTGACAGTTTCCTCAGACATCTCTCCTCCACCTTTTCCACTTCACCACTGGGTTTCATATTTCTTAGAAAAGAAATGAATCTGTGCTTTTTGCACGTATTCCAAACTACAGAATTTTCTTAGCCTCAGGGAGATCATATGCCTTCCCTTCCTTGAACCAGTTCAAACATGGTGAAAGCATTCCTGTCGTGGCCTTTTTCTGTCATTACTGATATGCACTTGAACCTTTCTGGCTATTTGGGCAGGGGAGAATGCAGTATTCACTTTAAAAAATAAAGTATTCAGGAGATAAACACAGAGAAAATATCAACTACAAAGTCACAAATATTCCAATAATAATACGATAAAGCACATCAGAAAATGCTTTTATCAAATTAAAAATAATGAGCAAAACTAAGTAGAAACAATAAAAATAAGTAGTTACTTAAATAATGACTGTTAAGTGACTTTCAATTTAAATCTTGTCCACAAATATTGAATATTTAATCAGGAAATTTCATTCTGCTGATATGAAAAAAACTATTATGAATTGGTATAACCTGGTGTTTTTTTATCATTTCAATGTATTGAACACACCGAACTGATTTTGTTTTTATATGAGCATTGTTTCTGCCTGTGATAGAATACCCGCATCTCACAGAAGTTATCTGGACCACTCAGGCTCCTTAAGCTCTTCTCCTCTCAGAGGCAAAGCTTCTTGGTGGGACTTGTGTCTTCCATGTTGGAAATGGCATGCTGGGCATAAAGAGAAACAGTCTGATGAGCAGAGAGCGGTGGGAACCTGGCAGCCCTGAACTACAGCCCAGAGAATGCCTTACAGCACCATGAAGTGCAGAAGGGACATGAATGTTTTTTATCCAACAAACTGAAATGAAAATATTCTGACTCAATAGTGTTTCAACGCTTTCTGTTAATAAAAAATAAGCAAATCATATAGCTCAATATTTCTTAAATAAAATTAGGCATACTTCCTCACTCTGTATTTCTCAGTGTTTTAAGGTGAATGTTGAAATTTAGCGATAGGAATTCTGAAATTTTGACTTCTGTTTGGCTCCATCAATGAACAAAAAAAAAAAACCAAAACCAACTTTATTTTCTTAATGTCCATGTGAAAAATGGATCTCTTCCCTCATCATATTCCTTCGTTATGTAATTCTTGAAATAAATACATCCTTCAGAAAACTCCAAGACTGATTTAGATTAAATGTCTTCCTCTACAGCTGCCTCACAAAATCCACTAGACATTGAACATGTGTCTTAAGGACGTGAGCTTCAGCTGAAGTTACATACATAAATCTGAGGCAGGATATAGTTCAACTTACAGCATATGTGGAATATTTTCATAAATGCACTAGGTAAGTGATAAATTAATAGCAAGGTCAATCCAAAGGTGTAATAATAACAGAAATTGTAAAAAATTAGAATGCTTCTTCATACAGCATATGATTTCTTGCCATGCACACCCTTGACAATTATTTTTTAAGAAATTCTTGAAATAACTATTTTCAAAAGCAAACACTGTTTCTTTATAAACTTATCCCTTTCTAAATCATGTTTTTCTTCTGTTCAAAAAGTAGGACCATGTAGCCATGAAATAATAAAAGCTTTCCTTTTTACACCATTAATGTTGTTATCTTTCTAAGTTGTGAGCCACGTTTTGGCACAAAATAACAGAGTGAGATGTTTTGCAGCAATTAATAGTTACACCCTTGCTTATTTGCAAAAGAACCTGTTATACTTTTAGTTCACATTAAGGTATTCTTTATATCAGTGGTGTGACCTTTGCCAAGAAAAAAAAAATGCTGAGCCCTATGCAACCAGTAACTGATGAGAAAGTAGAATCTTTCGTTCTGCCAATTACAGACAGTAATTGCCATGTAATGAAGTTAATGTTTTGTAGAATTTACAACCTGATATTAATGGTGTTTCTTTTCCACCCTCTCTTATCCCACTTAATTTTCGCCCAGCTTTTTCACAACAAAAGAAACAGGACAATGTGTGAAGGCTCATTAATTCTATTTAGTTTTGATTTTTTTCCCCCCTTCTTTTCTCCCCGCCTCCTGGAGGTGAAACAAGAGCCATGCCATCAGGCCTTTCCGTAAACTCTGGTTCACGTAAGGGTGAAAGTTACAGCCTCCGCGCAGCAGCTTGCACCATATAAATGCTCCCCTTTCAATTTCAGCTCAGGCCGTTTAATGGCCATGCCGTTTTATTGCCTTCTTGATCACCAATTACACCACCAAGAACAATGAGCCCAACACTTAAACGAGCAGGCCTCAAATTTGCCTTCATTTGCCAACGTGTTTCATAGCAACACTTTCTTTGAAAGCACGGATCGCCTAATTACAAGGATGAAGATGGATCAGGGTTTGAAAAAGGCTCTCAGCCCCAGAACAATATGCTAACCTAACTGTACTCTCTGTACTCCTACTGTATTATTCTGTATTATTCTGACCCCAGGCTGCCCTTCTAACACTCTGCCTGACCTCCTGCCTCCAAAAGGAAACACTGCCTGCCCTCCCTATCTCCTGTGTCACTGCAGAATTTGGGAGGGTGCTGCTGAGCCCGGTGACAATGGAATCTAGGAAAAATAAATCATAAGACAGGAACTAGACAAATTGAGGAACCACAGGATACCAAAAGCATTTCTACGTTATTTTGGTTTGCTGCTAATGGCTGAAATTAATAAATCAGGATGTGTTAACTCCAGCGTGCTTCACAGGGCAAATGCTAAATACCTTACGTTCTTTGTTAGGAACTAATAGCAGGGCTGAGGTATTGTAGCTGCTTGCTACTTTACCAGGATTTTGAAGTGACTGCTAATATATTGAAAGTAAATATGATGACAAAATACGGTAAAAATAAAAAATAAATGGAATAAAGTTATATACAAGTTCAAAGACTAGAGTTATGGAAATTACAGATGTCTTCCCTGTTTAAAAATATATCTTAATATGAATTTAGGGTTACTTATATCCGTTTACATAAATCAATCACCTGGATATTTTTATTTGGTTCTTTGCTGCAAAGTGCTACTGGAAAGAATGTTACTACCCCAGAATTAAACATCCAGTGTGTCTACTACACACATTGTACCATCTCCCTCCAATTCTGGTGGTGTCTCGTTCCGTGGGATGTGCTGCCAGAACTGATCCACTGAAGTAAAAGTTAGATTACAGACATTCATCATCATGGAAAGGTTTAACAAATTAATTCTGGAACGACGCATTAGTATTAACACAGACGGACTCAGGTTTTGTAATGATATATAAAACCGATGACAATTTTTTGTTGTCATTTCTTTAGGTTTCCAAATTCTCCTAACTGAAGTTAGTTCATATCTAAACATATAAAGATTTATGTATGAAGTTAACTTTACATACTGTGTGTGGTCCCAGGAAACATCCAGTAGCTAATAAGTATTTGCAGGATTGGGGCCTTTGTTGAAGAGAAAAAAATATGTGGGCTAATTGTTACAACACAATTATGCAGTAATAAACACAATTAAGCGCTTGCTTCAGGGAAAGCATCAAGATTTCATTTTCAATTTTAACTTTCATCTTCTCTTCCAAGACTGTAAATGTATAAACTTAACATTATAATAACATAAGGCTTTGTGTCCTGATTTTCCATATGAAATAAAACAGAAAATTCAAAGCTTCTAGGCTTGGGTAGCTGACAATTGTTCCATTTTCTGTTGCGATCTCACTGCTACCAACTGCAGGAATCTCACAGGAGAAATGAGTTCTCTTTTACTGAGGAAGTTAACTGCATATGATCATGAAGATTTCAGAAAATAAACCTATTCCTACAGTGAAATCTTTTCTGTATTGGAAAGACTTAGTTACAATGTTGACTGATTGCATTTATACAGTGTCAAAACTTCCAGTAACAGAGATGCTTCATGGATTTAAGCTATAAAGACTTAACATTTTGTAATAGTTTGTCTTTCTCCTGTGCATACAGGTGTTATCCACAATATTGACAAGCCAATCAAAACACTAAAAACTATAAATGAGTTGGAGTTTTATGGCAACTTATTAAAAAAAGTATATTTTGTAATGAAAGAGGTGTGCTTTCACCTGCTCTCATTAATAAATAGTTGGACAGACTTTTCTACTACATTCTCAGAATTGACAAATTCTGTGCAAAAAAATTCAGACACAAAAGTTAAGAAACTTATGAGCATTTACAAAAAGATGTATAATAACAGTATAAATTCACCAAGCTGAAACAAATTTATTGCAATAAGTGCAAAAAAATGGGTATAATCTCAATATTTTAGCACAGAAATAATACTGTGGAAGGGAGGGGTGCAAGAGGAGGAAGGCATCTTTCAAAATTAAAATGAAACACAAACAATCATAAAATGGTATAAATTCACTGAATACAGGTCATTAGAAGCTAAAGACAGGGGATTACCATGCTTTCAGCACAACGCAGGCTTTCAGAAGGCTCTCTCACCAAACAGTCTGGCTCCCATCACACTTATACAGAAGGCAACCGAACCAAGATATTGTAAAGACAAAATCAAATGAGATCTAAATGAGATTTAAATGTCAAATAGCCACTCTTAAACCACCATGAATACGTTCTGAGTGTATGGGCACGTCTTGCTTTTAGTTTCTGGCGAACTCCAATAGCGGAGCGATTAGGGTGGACAACAGTGCTCAGCAATGTCTTATTGTGATTCAGAGAGACTTCATGTCATCACAGTAATTTCAAGACACAGAGGTATCAGACAAACGTAGCAGTTGTATTTTACAGTAAGTTAATTACACTACACCCAGCGTTTTTAAATTAACCTGTGTGAGGTTATATTTGTCTTTTCAATGTAAGCTGAAATGCATTTTAAATAAATACATGCAGAAATAAATTAACCTGTGTGAGGTTATATTTGTCTTTTCAATGTAAGCTGAAATGCATTTTAAATAAATACATGCAGAAATATTTGAGACTTTAAAATCATTAAGGGCTAGGCTGTACCTGTAAGGTCAGTTCTGAGAGAGGTTCTTTTTCAGTTTGATAGAAGTTGTACTTTGAGAACTGCAACAAGATGGCTGCCATGAGCTAAATGAGACTCCAAAATGGAGTTAAAAGCATCATTGTCAAACCCAACTTTACTGCTTACTGGTAAGGATAAGTGTTTCATCTTCTGAGCTTTTGGATTGCTTGGCTGATGAAAATGTGAGGACTTGCATCTCTAAGCAGAAGGCGCAAACTCTCCTCATGATGTGCCTAGCTTCAGAAGTCACTGTTTGTTGAAATACCGAACTTGCTTGCCAGATATTTTAATTTGTCTACAGCCATCCTTGTGGGCAGGGTGGGGCAGATGGAAGCATCCTGATGCAGAACTTTCTTTCCCGAGCTACAGCTGGCAGGTTGGCTCAGATATCTGTGGGTGTCTGTGCACTGGAGTGCGTGGTTGAGCCAGAGAGGGAGGGAGAACACAATATTGAAAAGACAAATGCTTAAAAATTATTTCACTTGTCTGGTATGTTATTTGGTTTTGACTTCTGAACATGTTGGGCTTTTCTAGCTGTAGGAATTCATCAGAAGCAATACTTTGAGGGGAGGTTTTTATTTTCCATCTTCCAGGCAGCATTGATATCCAATGGAACATGCAAATATTCAGCAGCTTCCCATTACTTTTGTGTTAGAGCAAAACATTTGCTTTTGCATGGTTGTGAACTTCTTGGCAGAGAAAGTAAGAGCTGCATGATCACTGGCATAGTCTTTTCTTTCTCCCTGTTTGTTGTTTTTCCTGGGAAAGAGGGCTACCTCAAAGTGCTGACATGGGATTTCTTTTTGGTATGTGTTACTCAACAAAACATTGTCATATGAGCTCATAAGAAACTCATATGAGTTCAGATCTTTGCTTTGAAGGAGCATGCTTTTTGGAAGCATGTGACCACAATGCCAAAGTAAAACAAGTCTGAAAAGAGATGAGTTAAAAATTGGCTAGACCACAGGGACCAAAGGACAATAATCAGTGGCTCAATATCTAATTAGCAGGCAATAAGCAGTAAGAAATACCGGGGCTGATCTTGTTCGGTTGCTTGACTAAAAACCTGGATGATAAAACTAAAGGCAAACTTGCAGATGATACTAAACTGGGGACAAGGATGGGGACTGACTGTAGAGCAGTAGAGCTTCAGTCCAGAGTGATTTTGAGATACTTGAAGATTAGGTCAACAGAAACCTCCTCAAGTTCAATGAGGAAATATGCAAAGTTCTGCACCTGCATCAAGTAAGCATCAGTACAATCTGAGAACCAACAGACTGAATATCAGTCCAGCTAAAAAGGCTGTGAGGTTACAATGGATGCCAAACTGAATTGGAGTTAACAGTACACTCTCTTCACAAATGATGTATGCCACACTTGGAATACTGCATTTAATTTTGGCCACCCTAGTGCAAAAGCAGTATTGAAAAACTCACGAGGGCCTAGTGGCAGGTTGTCAAGACAGTTAGGAGCCTAGAGTACTAGTAAACTGGCTTGTATCAGTAGTGTGGCCAGCAGGACTAGCATAGTGATTGTCCCCCCGTACTCAGCACTGGTGAGGCCGCACCTCGAATACTGTGTTCAGTTTTGGGCCCCTCACTACACGAAAAGCATTGAGGTGCTGGAGCGTGTCCAAAGAAGGGCAACGAAGATGGTGAAGGGTCTGGAGAACAAGCCTTATGAGGAGCAGTTGAGGGAACTGGGGTTGTTTAGCCTGGAAAAGAGGAGGCTGAGGGGAGACCTTATCGCTCTCTACAACTACCTGAAAGGAGGTTGTAGCGAGGTGGGTGTCAGTCTCTTCTCCCAAGTAACAAGTGATAGGACGAGAACAGGCTGCCCAGGGAAGGGGTTGAATTAACATCCCTGGAGATATTTAAAAGACATGCAGACATGGTGCTTAGGGACATGGTTTAGTGGTGGACTTGGCAGTGTTAGGTTTACGGTTGGAGTTTATGATCTTAAAGGTTTTTTCCAACCTAAATGATTTTATGATTCTATGATTCTATAAACCTATGACAGCCTACAGGGAGATGCTGGGTAAGGTGAGCTTGTTTAATCTGGAATAAAGGAGGCTAAGGGGAGGAATGTGTGATCAGCCTACTGCTGGTTGAAGGAGTTATAAGGATAATGGAGCCAGATGCTTCTCAGCAGTGACAAATGATATCACAAGGAGAAATGACCACATGTCGTGGTTTGGGATGTTCAGACTGGGTGTTAGAAAAAATTTCTTCATTAAGACAGAAGAGTAACACTAAAACAGAATGATCAGCAGAATGGTACCCAAAGGTATATTAGAATCTCCATCCTTGAAAGTTCTCGAAACTTGGCTGGAAACTTGGTGACCTGATCTAGTATTGGCAGTAGTCATCCTTCGACTGGGACTAGATGATCTCCAGAGGTCCCTTCTAACCAGCACTTCTATGATTCTCTGAAGAAGCAAGGTAGAAAAGCAAATGTAGAAGAGAAGAGCAAGCGTGCTGCACTGAAGAGGAGAAAGAGAGATCAAAGGTGGAAGATAAAACAGCACTGAAAAAGAGCTGCTATCTCCTTAAGCATGGAAGAGGAGAGATTGAATTAGCCAGGGCTGGTGCTGGAAAAGAGTTTGTACACAGAGTAGTCACAGGGACAAGGGAAGGGAAAGCAATCTACAGATGGGGAGCAGGATGTAAGGGAGGGAACTGAGGTTCCAGACCAACCTGAAGAATAGGCAGGTCCGCATAAATAGGAAACTTCTTATTTAAAAGAACTGACAGATATGTGACAAAAAGCAAGCAAACAAAAAACCCCACACACCATGTGCCAGAAGCAATCGCAAAGGCTCTGCATATGAAGCTGAAAAGGATTCTGCAAACAGTGTGAAAGAACCTGCTGATCATTCTTTGGCAGTGTCACTGTAAAATTTTCAGTACAGTGCAGCAAGGATTACTACACCAAGCTAAGGAAGGTGCTTAGTGGTGCTTCTACTCTCTAAACAAGAAGGTTGGAGGTGATGATTAACAAGAGACTAATCAAGGACTGGTGCTGTGAAGAAGGCACAGAGATGTTCATTCAAAACATCCATGGATATGTATATGTTTTTCCTGGTGATAGGCTTGCCATGACTCATAAGAATAATTTAAAAAAGAAATAAGATGAGAAATCTGAATTAGACAAAAGATGTCTTTTCTCCTGGGCTTAGAGAATGTTACCTAAGTGAAGTAACATAAATGCGGGAAACAAGGGATAGCAAGAAAGAAAAAAATAAAGCATCAATATCCATGAGAACACAGAAATTTCACAAAATCAGTGAAAAGACTATTCTTTCCATTGGGAAACTGACAGCAAACACTGTGATCAAATGGGCAGTAGACATAGCAGAAAAACAGAAAATCCTAAACTACTGGTGCAAGAAACATAATATTGATAACTAAAACAAAAAGTACTGTAGTAAAGCTGATAAGGCTGTATTTGGGAAGAGTTAACCCTCAATTTTTTGAAGTCTAACAAGATTAATAATAGTCCTGCCCATAATATAGAGCTTAAACAACAATTGCTGCAGGAGTGTAGTAGGGTGATAGGAATTCTTTTGGAGGAAAGTAAAACTTATGCTAATGAAAAAACTTAAAGCTGATGAAAGAGTTAATTGGCATGAGTGTTATTTAGAAGCATACAAAGAAGAAAAAGGGAAGAAAGTTACATAAGTTAAAAGGCAGTGTTGAGATAAACTGGATTTTAAATAAAGGTGTATATATTTTTGTCTGAAATTAGATTTATAGTTGTAAAAGAAATTAGGTTCTGGAATGATCTTCCAATAGGGGATGAGGAATTTAAAAATTAATAGCTTTTCAAAATACAGTTCAAAATGTTTGGTGTTGATTATCTGATGTGATATCTCCCAGTACAGGAGACTTAACTTTATGATTCAGAAAGTTCTTTAATTCCTCCTTTCCTTTATTTTTTTTCCCCCCCCGCCTTTCTCTGCCACAACCTTTCAGCAAAGGTAAGTGTATGTTTTGTTTTGGGAACTCTTTTTTTTTTTTAATGAAGCAAAGTAAGATTTAGAGCATTGATTATAGCAAATAGTTTCACCAGAAGCTTTGATTCTTTTCAATGAATTAATGAAAACTCATAAACAAGAGAAAGACAGTGCTGCTGTTTTATTGTTTGCATATAATCCTTGATGACACACTATTTATGAAAAACAGCAGTTACAGTCATGAACAAACATAGTTTAACTTAATCCTTGTCTCTCATGAAATAATTTAGTAATGGCTTCCATTCTGAAATAGGAGCTGATATATATTATATATACTAAGACACTTCTTAAGATTCTTGTTCATTCAACAAATAGTCTTACATTCCTTTAGTAATTAAACTATGCAGATTACATGGTTATGAAAAATTCCCCATTAGCACAGGAAAGCAAAAAAATCATCTGATAAATCCTTACCAAGAGGATATGTAGGAATGGATGCTGAGAATTAATAGATGTAGTGCTTTTTGCAAATTGAGGTGCTAACTTACAAAGAATTTTTGTAACTTTTTTCTGTGAAAAGTTTCATTTTAGATACTAACATAGCTAACTGTAAGTAAGGCAAGAACCTTGTTGCCTTTTACTTTCCAGATCCCTTTCCCCCCACCAGGCTAATTAGGATTCATTGGTGTATTACTTAGTGCACAGAGAAGTACAAACTATATTTTCAGACAGACATTTGATCAAACCTGAGTATGTTCAACTGTTTTGAGCTTTTACAATGAAGCAAAATCTTTCAAAGGACAGTGACCATGTTTACAAGTTAGGAATACCTAGTGAACATCCAATGACAATTCCTGGAGGGTTTCAGAAAGTAATAAATGTTGTCTCAGGGATAAAGATAGCCAGTTCCACAACTCAATTGCTTGCAGAGGAACCTTCAGAGAATTCTTTACCTTGTGGCATTTTTGTACATTGCTGTTTACTTAGTGTGCCGGGATGTTCCTTTAATAAAAGTCCTATTATTATGTGGAATGAATCCCAGCATGAAGTCATATGCCTTCCTAAATGGGTGATAGCTGGACTTCATAATTTTTTTTTTGCTTTATGAGTTCAGTAATAAAACAGGCGATACGCAGGGTATCTAAATGCTAGGGATCGTTTTCTAAAAGTATGGCATTATTGAAATAAGTTAGAAATTAAGATATATACCACAAAATGAGAAGAAATTATGACACTTTTCTGCCAGCGGTTCCTCAAGATCATCACAAGGTAGGAAATGTATTATACTAACTTATTGGATTACTAGAGTTATGATTTATATGACCTACCCTACATTTACTGACCATTTATACATGAAAAGGAGTTCTGAAGGAAGTTACATTTGGAGTTCTTTTTTTATTATTATTACTTGATTTTGTGTATGTTAAAACTTGTTTGTGTTGATTACTGAAATTCTGAATTCAGACACAGCCATCTGATATAGCCCAGTCTGCCCAAACTATGGACTAAACATGTTTTTGGTAATCTTAAAATAGTCTTAGGAAGCCAAAATAAATGTGGCAGTTGCATTTATAACTATGGAATATACTGTATATAGCAGGAGGCAATGATCAAATTCAACTGAATATCATTCAGCACACTGGGTAACTCTACCACAGAGATTTAATCAAAATATAAACATTAATAATTGGATGTACACCCTGAAATTTCTTGGGTTGCCAGTTAAGGCTCCCAACTTATTTCACAATAGGCACACATCTGCAAGATGAAACATCTAAAAGAAAATGCTATTCTTATAGTTATGATGTGGAATAGTTTGAGAAAATGTAAGAAAAAGTAAGAGTATTAATAATAGTTTGCACATGAAGTTTTCATCCTGTTCCAGAACACCAAGAAAGTACTCACTTATATTGTTGTGATAAATGCATATAACAATACTAATATCTAAGCCAGAGATGTTGGAGATTCAAATTCAAGCAGCTGCAATGTGTGGCATAAATACCAGATATATTAACTGTAGGCAAAACCGATAACATTTCAGTTTCTCGAGACACCACTGGTGTGACAATTCTTAGTACAATATGCTTTTTTAATACTGATAGCTAGATAGAAGAATTTGAACATTTCCATCTCTTAGCTTTTAGATAACATGTAAAAAATGTAGTGTTTTTTTCTTACTATTCTTTACTCTTCTGTTAGTTTATCATATGGATAGACTCTCCAAAGCCAGTTCTACAAAGAAAAGAAAAACAAAGCAGAATAATTGAACCAATGATGCAATATGGTTGATTCGCTAATTAGATGTGGTAGTGAGTCTCTTCTTTTTTCTATCAGACATGTTTCTTAATTCAGATTACATCTTGGTTCACAGGAAATTGAGCTTATTTCTGGATCTTTAATATTATCATCAACCGTAACTCAGATGCTGATGCTGAGAAATCAGCAAAGGATGCTTTAAGAACTCATCTGACAAGCAAGACATTTCCAGCTCTGTTAGGGAATACAAATAGTGACTGATACCCTAGACAAGCACGATATATCAACATCAGTATTCCCAGTGTCACCTCAAACTAGTCTAGCTGCTGGCTTTCCAAGAGACACTAAGGGACAGGGAGGAAAGCTCAGAATCAGAAAGTGTGTCTTAGGCTATTTTTTCATACAGAACAAGAATATCTACACTTCTGGTCTTTTCACTGAGCCTGCAGTTATAAAAGTAGAGGCAACAAACTTTTTGCACCTTAAACAAGCTAATTCTATATTAATTCTGTAGTGAAGCTACAATTTTCAAGGAAATATTCAAACTTTAGAGGGATTACATGATCAAACATAGGGGTACAATTAAGGAAGGAAACAATTCTTCAGTGAGTAATGTTAATCAGTCATGACTTTATTAAAGACATAATCCTCATTATGTTGAATAATAATCCTCATTAAAGTTGAAACTTTAATTTAGGCATATATTGATAGTAAAGAAGGCATGATTTGTACTAACACATCGTTTCCATTCAAATTGTTGATTAAGTAGGTTCATAAGAAACCTAAAATATGTAATATGCTCTGATTACAATTGAACTCATTGTGTTTCAGTTCAACCCTTGCAAATACATGTGTGGAAGATGCAAGGCACACCAGGATGCTACACAAGCAATAACTACCATCAAGATGAGGTATAAAGACATACATCCAGTATGAATGATTCTTTGAACATAAGTCCTACTCTTTGCAAATAGGCATTCAATTACCACCTAGAGTTATGGTTCACATCAAAAAATGCACACTGTGCCTGTGTCTTGCTTACAACACTCGATAGTATTACAGGAATGCACAATTTTCAAAAAAACTAAACAAGAGCAGTAACTAATAACAGTTACCAATTTGGTAGATGCAGTTCAACATTTATTATCTTTATGTAGTTACCAATATCAGTCAAAACTCTTGCTAAAATGTCAGTGTTGCTTTCCCATCCACTACAATAAATCATTTCAGAACATATGTAACAATCATTGCTATAAATAAAATACTTTCGTCATAATAAAAGGAGGCGGTTCTAATGCAGATCATAAACCAGTCATGCTACATAGCAAAGGCCCCTAATGATTTCAACAATTTATCTTCAAATGTACTTAGTTAATGGTTAAACAAACGAGTACTGTTAAAGTTGCAGAATCTCATGCTTGGAAAATAATAGGCATGGTTAATAAGTATGTTGTCATTGAAATAGTGACACAGTACAACCTTTTGTATTGTCTGCCTTATGACAGATTTAGTAACATTGTGATTTATGAAGGGCAAGCATTGACAATTCAGCAAGTGATAACATTTATACCTGATACTTAGTTTCCAGTATACTTTATTTCAAAAGTAATGTTGCAGGTAGGTGTGCTGGGAAAATATTTCTATTGCATAGCAGTTATGCTTCCTGAAAACTTTGAACGATTATATGCCGATGCACACTGGTAAACTCAACTGAATGCACACATCTCACACATCTCTGCTTTTTTAATAGAAAATATGGGGATATTTAATTATGAATGAACCTCTCATTCATTTCTGAAATGCAAAACCAGGCCACAATATGCATTTATTGGTTTACATAAATTGAATATATATACTAACTCTGGTTTCTCTTTCATTGCTTAATATTAAGAGCTTCTTTTTGCAACACATTGTCAGATGTGAAATAAAGTCAGCAATTTTTTCCAACACCATTAATGAGTGCCAGGTTCCGATGACCTTTTCTTGTGATATGATGTAATATGGGTTTGTTCACCATTCTGTAATCTGAGGACTCAGTGAGCTATGGCATAGGTGTAAGTATAATCCTTTGTGTCTTCTGAACCTTATCTCTTCTGTATCTTTTGGGATGTTACAATACATTCCTTTTGGGAAGAATAGCATCAAACAGATTAGACAAACATTGTGGAGCTTTGAACACAGAGGATCACAGTTTACACCACATGTTCAAACACGTGCATAAGCAGTTATCATGCTCAGCAGGAGTGCTATTGAAATCTTTATATCCAAGAATGACAGCATGGAATTTGACAAGTGACTGGCAGATACTTTGATAGAATTTCCAAAACCACAGCAAAAAATGTTACTTGTGCTCAGATGCAGGTAAAACTAAACATATAAAACCCAGTTTTGCCCAAGTCTGGACTTAGCAATACGAGGTTCAGCTTAGGTATTTGTTTTGGGTTTTTTCCCCCTAACAAAATGCAGTTTGTGCCTGTAGTCACAGAGATAACATTCAATGACTCAACATTCAGAAGCATTATTTTCCATTTTCTAAAGACCAGTTTTCCGTATATTTTTAATTCAGAATCATTTGTACAGATATACATATATATACATTTACACATTTATATATATATGAATGTATAAATACAAAACAATAATTATCCTTACAGGGAAAACCACAGAAAAGGCTCCAAATTAATGACTTTTTTCTTTTCTCTCAGGAGGAAAGAACAACAGAATAATATTAAATTACTTAACAGTTGCACTTTACATATTCAAGAAGTGTGAACTGAAATGACAACTCTGATATCTCAGTGGTGTTGTGTCACCATGATTATTCTTCATAACAGACAGCATCATTTGCCCATCAGATGGCTCTCGAATAACATAGACTCCCATTCCAGCTGAGTCTTCCTGATGATCTAAACTAGTTCCTTGCTGATTTTTCTGTGACTTTCATAAAGGAAAGGGGAGAGACTTTTATATATTTACATGGAAAATATTTATCTTCCCTCTAGCACCATGTTAATAATGGCACGAGCTGAAAATGTAAATTGCCCGGCTGTAGAGTAATATGAGAAATTTCAACATTTACTTTGTCACACATGGAATAATTTTAACATTTTGGGAAGCTATGTCACTCTAGTAAAAGATGGTAGATTATGGTTGTGAAACACAAAATATTTTGTATGTCACAGGAGACAGCATAGGGCACTTTATTCCCCATTTGTTTAATTTGTGACGTAAAGCACCCAACTTTATGGCCTAAAGAATTACTAAATTGGCTTACCTTCCCCAAATGTCTCTTGTGACTTCCAGGAAAGTTACTGAGCAGTGCCAGCTTTGGAGGACAGTAGAGTTTTATGCAATGAATGGATGTTCAGCAGTGAGAACTTTAGGCTGAGTTCCTATAATTTTAGAACAAGGAACAGAGAGTTGAACACTAAGTCTAGTCTAGCTGTCTGGGCACCTTTTCTATCATCTCTTTTGATCGGCTATAATGGAAGCTTAGACCAGACTAGACAGACTAGACTTCTAACCTATGGACAATTAAAGTTAGGTGAGATGAATCCCACTCCTGAGTGCATTTCTTCGTTGTACGATTTGATCGTGCCATAACAAATCTTAATAAGATTCACCAGTGATATCAGTTGGGAAGTAGGAGCAGACGACATAATACATCTCTCTCCATTGCTGGTTGCTGCAACACTGGATAGTGAAACTTGTTGCAGACTCTAGCTTTTCCTCTTGACCAGAAGTCAGTCAACTTACTCCATGTTTTTCTGTTTCATTTGGCCTAGCTTTGTTGCCAAAGTTCAGCAACACTTGTCTAGTTACTACTATTAAAATAGATAAAATATGCATGGTGAATCATTTAAATACAAAGCATATTGCAGATAGGTCTGGGTTTCCAAGCTGGAGATGCCAAAGAAAAAGTCAGAAAGAGAACAGTGACCAATTAAACTACAATTTTCTCATTAAGAATGTAAAGTTTGGGTATTAAATTTCATCCAAATGATAAAGGGTACAGCATGCAACACACAAGAGCATTAAAAAATGACTGATACTTACAGTACACAAACAAATTAGCAGGAGCTGACCTAAATGATAAGGGTGTTATTGCACATTAATGTTAGATGTCATTTCCCCTAATTTAAGGGTATTCCAATTAGAGTTAACCTGAAGGTTAGCTACTTTCATCTTTATCATCTTTGTGATAGTGTTAGCACTGATGTTGTGGCATCACGGATATTATATGCATCATAAAAATGCAGCTAATTATCATTGAACTAGTCACTTCTTATGTAGAATTAGTTTAATATTTTGAATCGAATATTTGTGACCTGTTTATCTGATAACACCATCCATTATTGACCTGTGGCAAGCCCTGTCTATCTTTCTGTTCTTAAGCTCTAAGTGTCTGCCTGACATTGCATTTTCTCTTGCTGGATAAGAGAATAGTTTGTGGGGGTTTTTTTAACATTTAACGCCCAGCATGTACAAATGGGATTCTTTGAAAGCACTGAATTTTGTATTCAAATTTTCCTTTGCATTTGGAATGCAAGGATTGTTCATGCACTGTCAGCATGAACAACATGTGAAGATTTCTGTTAATTAAGCATCTAAAGATACATTGTTGTGTTCATTTGTTATTAAAAAAAAAAATCAGGACTATGTTTCCAATAAGAAAATTGTTACATAACATTTCATAAGGTTGAAGATGCGTTCTGGAGGATTACAGACATTTTTGGCTCCTAAACTTTGTGAAAAATTCTGAAGAACATATGAAAAAGAAAATTTAAACTCAGAGAAGCTTTGAAAGATTTCTTACCATTAGTATTTGAGTTTGGTTAAACTCAGAATTGTGTTGATTTTCAGGGTAAAGCAGGATAAAAGACAAAGCCTTAACATCTTGAAATATTTCTCTACATCTTTTAAGAAAAATTTTTTAGAGCTGAGTACTGTTCAGTGAATACATTATTCAGTGAATTTTGTCATTTTTCATTGAATAAATTATTCAATGACTTTTCCTCTGAGTATTTGACTAGGTCTATTATGGATATAATTGAGCATATTACTCTACAAAAATTTATATTAACTGAATAAACTGTTCAATTAATATTTTTCCCTAGAATTTTCCCACTTTTATCCTTTCTTTTTTACAACAGTATAAAAGAATTTATAATTTTCACATCTAAATACAGATGTGTGAACCTTGGAAAATTGGTGAAGTGAATCTGAGATTTCCTTTTTGTCCTGAAATTTTATCATTCAAAAACATGGAGGTGAACGTGGACTGCATTTTACCTATTGCTATTATCCAATTCCAAGCCCAGCAGCATAAAGCCTAGTTGTTAGAAATGATAACAGTCATAATAACAGTCTCAAAACATAAGAAGATACCAAAACTGAAAGGCTACATGAGCTAACTGCAAGGGGAAGTTTCACAGATCTTTAGTCTTATGTCCAGAAGGTAGTCTGATATGACAGATACCACTCACACAACTGGTTGATAAAATTGTCCTTTGACTTTAATATAGAGTTTCTAGCTAATATTGCAAATAAAAAAAAATAATTGGGAAGATTGCTGTGTATGAGGGACCTTTCACTAACAAACATTTCATTAGCATGTGGTGTTTAAAACCTTTGATTGGCTGAAGCATTAAGAGCTACTACTTTTACCTCAGGGACTCAATCTGTCCAGCTGGTCATTAACTGCCCTGTGAATTACCTAAAGGTTACACATTACAGCTAAATTAATAAAAAGCATATTAAGAAAAATGAAGTTGATAATGCACTATGAAACATCTTTTACATACAATACCATTCAACCAAGCACCATGTCCTTTACAAGGAGATACTAAAGAGCTCTGCAACAAAAATTAGGAAGTCAGAAACCCCTAAGTAATGTTGCATTCATTTACTGGGTGTAAATAATCTTTTCCTGGAATTTCAGCTTCACAGGGCGGCACTTGTGGAACTCACTTCTGGGAACGCAAGATTGGAATGGATCTTCTGGGTGAAAAACAGTCTTTCTCTAGTATAAGTTACGACATTCATGTACATTTATATCAGCTTTCAAACTTCCGGTTAAGATGATTCCAAGGTGGGGTTTGGGGTGGCTTTTTCCTTATACCACTAGAAAGGCTGACTTAGAATCTCTCTCTGGATGGCCTTTCTTATAATTCCAACCTGCATTTTCTTAGGGCAATTTATTCATGAGCTAACACTGTTCATTGTTGAGCTTAAAAAGCTCTCTTCTGTCCCTGATTTATTTCTGTCCTGATGAATAAACAAGGACAATGAAAACACAGAGCGCAATATATTCTTTTTCAGCCTTTATTTTATCAAGGGAAACAAGTAAGCTTTTTATTCTTTCATGCTCTCCTTGTAGGAAATTTGTAATGTAATCAAAACAAGTAGCAAGATCAGTATATGTATTTAATATGTAGCAGGTCTAGCCATGAATAAGGTATCCTTTATCTGACCATCAGCTAGCATAAAGAACAAAAAGTCAGTGCCTGCCACAAGGCACTGAGGTTCAGACCCAACAAAGGGACAAAAACATCATTTTATGTAGCTGTGGAGTGTGGGGTTTTTTGTCTTTCTGGTAAGTTCACAAGACTCCTGTGATAAGGGCACCTACATGTAAAATGTCCATCCACAGCCACACATGTTGTGAGCTTCCAGGACTTACTTCTCAAGGCAGAAGCCAACTGCAGGATGGCAGCATATTCAGGATGAAGACTTTCTTTATTCTTCTCTTCAACTGGGTGTCGAAGCTGCCAGCAGTGCAAAATTCAGAGCCAGATGGAGACAAGGTGAAAAACAAGCAAAATTCTGAAGGTTGGTAGTGAAGACTTTCAACCGAGATATTCTGGGTCCACACCCTGGACTGCTGTTGTCATTTGCATGTGGCAATCATCTACTATGAACATTCTCCTGAATTTAATGGTTCACGTTGGTAGGCGTGCAGATGCGATTCCAGATGTCACAGGATCCTATCCTTGCAGTTAAATCTATTCAGAAACCTAAGTTAGGTGCCCAGGTACTGCAGTGCCCACACTGCATGACTCATAACTCACTAGATACCTCAAAATAACAGGCAAACAAGCCAATGGGCTGCTCTGGTTGTTTCAGGAAATCAACAAAGGAAATTCTGATTACCTCACATTCCACTCAAGGCATCATATCTTGACCAAAAATACAAATCTCAGATAATTTTTTGTCACAGTTTTGAAGGTTATGTATATGACCTGACTTAAAGAAATTGCAGATGGGTTTCACTGCCTCTCTGTTAACACTGGTGGAGGCTTCAACTGGCCCTTCAAACTTATAATTCAGAGCCTCGGTACAAAAGTTTATGTTAACAATGTACTTTATCATAATTAGATTCCACAGCCAAGATTTTATACTTCATGCTTTCACAATTTTCTGTGATAGGGCTTTACCTTCTTAGTCATATTTTTGCCAAACAGGTATTTGCCAAGGAAGGCTGTTGTGTTGATTCCTGCTTCATACAAGCAGGGCCTTTGACAAAAGGCAATATCTCCATGATTAGTGGATTACATAGATCTGTATTCACCTTTCCAGCTAGCTCCCTGACTTGTTTTCATATAAACAAAAGCGTTTTGAAACTGGTTTTGAAGAAATATTCAAGAATGGCTCTTTCATTATAACAAGCTTTTCATTATTTCAGAAAAATGGCAAGTAGAGATCACAGAATGGTTAAGTGCAAACTCACGGTGAACACCTGGTTTAAGTCAGTAAAACTTGGCAGACACTATCAGCTATTGGTTCACTATCATTAAAACTTCCTATGCAATATTATGTGTGGTAACTACAGGAGTCTTAAGCCTTTCCTGGAAATAGCAAGCCTTTTTGGAGTCAGGATGATATAGGAGATAAATATTACAGCACTCTCCTCACTGACATCATGAGCTAGAAAAAATACATACAAAGGAAATTTTCATATTTGTAGAAAAATCACAAGCAGTGAGCCTTCTCTCTTTCATATTTAATAAAGATCTTTCCAGTCAGCTGCAGCTGATGATAAGTATAATATCTTTAAATGGTTAATCCAAGGATCACGGCTCAAGTGCTTTATATGGTTAGGAGCAAGGAAAGCTGTTAGTAACCTCAGTGTGCATTTCATAAATCCAAGGATTTTTTATTCCTTTTTTTTCTGTTTCTTTTTTTTCTTTTTGGTTTGGCTTTCTACTATATCTTAAATGCTTTATTTTTCAGAGGAGAGATAAGACTTGGTTCTTCACATAAAACTACAGCTTAGCCATTACTTAGTCTTTCTCTGTTACGGAAAAGGTCCTGTCTGTGCACAGATGTCTCAGATTAAATTGTATCTCACAGTCCTTACAGTGCTCAGTACTAGATGAACTGCCAAAAGGGCCGTAGGCAAGAACTAAATTGCTTTGGTTTCAGTACACAGTGAATTTGGCTCAGACAAGCTGAATCAGTACATTAAATGCGAATCCCTCACAGATTTGAAAGCAGCCTTTAGCACAATTATTGACTGTGAGTGATGATTATGTCTAATTGAAGGAGACTTTTGCTACCTGTAGCTCAGTTGGAGTCCATGAGAGCCACAGCAAGGCACTGCATCTTAATTCAATGTTCCAGCTTGAAAGAAGCAATTGAACCTAAATCCTGAAGTGTATACACATGGTCGATAAACTTTAATAAACTTTACAGGTTCAGTAACTAGACTGAGTGTATATAATTCAATTTTTTAATTCAGGAAAGGAAAATAGCTAACAAGTATGTTAGGCTACAATAATGTATTAGTTCATCTCATGCAGAGGCCCTCTCAGTAAAAGGAAAAGATATAATTTCATGCTTGTCTTTGGAACAAGTCATAAATCTGCTGCTCTATACACTATATTAATGCTCTACAGGTGGGAGATTACTGGGTTACTTGGGTATGACCCAACTTCCAGTAAATTTGTGAGGAAAATAAAATAATTTGACAATTTTGCATCTTTTGCTATGGAAGTTATGCCAACAATAAAGAGAAATGAATGTTTTTCTTAATAGATTCTGCCTCTCTCCCCAAGACTTTTTGGCATGTTTTCACGGTATAACAACCCTGTTGTACAAAAAATGACGATATTCTATGTCTTAATCCTTCCAAAAAAAGTTATTGATTTTTCTCAGTGAACAAAAATAGATATTCTCAGGGGCCCTACAATAAGAATTGTGGTTTTCTTCTGTTCTATAAAAAAATAAAAATCTGTCAATATGTCCACAGCAAACATTTCTCTCCCACAAACATTTGTTGTGACCTATTAGATCTTGTCTAGGTTTAGATTAGGTTCCCTTGGCATCATTAGTATGATAACATTCACAAAAATCTCTGTGCCAATGCATTTTTCGTATTTTCCATGAACATGTAACTATCTGAATCATGAAAACTTTCCCTTTAAATGGCTCTCTTACTAAATAATTGATATAAAGGGCACATATGAGCCATACAGATTGTTTGTTCCTTCATTCTAGGAGCTTGCTTACATATTTTGTAGGCCTGAGCTTTTAGAAAGGAAAAATTAATTTGAACTTTGTCTTGGAAAAGCAATATACACCATAGGCTGCATGAGCAATAGGGAATGCAGGATGAAAAGAGATCTGTGATAACACAATTTGGCAAAATCATTCCATAATCGATAGTACACAAAAAGACTTGAAATTTATTATGAAGTATCTATGGTTGCTACATGCAGACAAGCCCACACGCCATTTAACAACCCCAAGACTAGGGAGTATCAGAACTAGGAGATCTCACTTTAGCATCCTTTATGCATACTTTCTGTAATTTCCTAGATTTAAAGCAAGAAAAGCCCTTAAAGTGGTCCGTTAGCAGAAATGTTTAAGTTCACAGCACAGACTGCAGTCTCTTGGGCTAATAGATTAACTGATGGTGACACTTGGAAATTTTATACGTGGATCAGCTTTATGAACTACACACTCTCTCTTGTATGGTTTCCAGGTATATGATAAGAACAAGGATGCTTTTCCAAGGTTTCAATGAAGCTACACAGTAGTGGCTTCCTCTGTTCTTCCCTATACTTTACTTTTTGGATTCATGATTACTAAACTCATTTTGCCTGTACGTACATCTTATCTATCTTGGCTCTTTGCTCCCTTTCAGATATGCTGTTTCTTCCACTCTTCAGATTTTCTTTCTGGTTATATTTACCTGCATTCAATTTTTTTTCTAAACTTTACCACCACCACCTAATACTTCATGCCTTCTCATATCATTCACTTTAACCAAGCAGTCATCATCTCTTCCTCCCAGCTATGAGATCTCAGTATTCTCTACTAAGTGCCTTGCATTTAATTTCTCTTTCTGTTTCTAATTCCAGTCTGCCTACTCTATTCCCCTTATGTCCTGGGTCCAGCATATTTCCATTCTCAGTCTCATTCTTCCCTCAGTGTTGCCTCTTATTTCTCTGGACTACCTCCTTTCCAACTCCAGTCAATTTTTTCTTCTCTTCCCAGGTGTGCCATCTTCCTCTTCTCAGTCTTCTCCCCTCTCTCATGGTTTAGTAAGGTAAACCCTTTTCACTGACAGAACAAGTGAGCACATTTCCTGAACTCAGTTCTGATTTCCAATAGCACTTCACCCCACAGACACCAGTAGCAAAATTATAGGGTCATTCTGTGGGAATATTTTATGCACAACGTGGTCAGCACTCCAAGGTGTGGGGAGGCAGATTATTATTTGATCAAATGAGATGTTGTCAACCTAAGTAAGAATGTATTCAGCATACGCAAAATGCAATTTGTTCAAGATATAAAACATGTTGCTATTTATGATAGCTTGTCCAAATTCAGCTAATTCAAGCTGAATTTGCAGTCCAGCTATTTTCCAAAACACAAAGCTGCTAAAATATCTGAAAGGAAAGATCTTGGTAATTTTTAACAGTGACCAAAAAAGCTGGCAAACCTAGTTGAAATAAAAAGAAATCAGGCAAAAATCAGGCACATGGTATGGGAAACTTCAGAGCAAAACAGCTGTGTCAAAATTAAAGGAAAACAAAAGCTGTATATTAAAAAGGAATGTCAGGCAACCAACCTTGCTTGCAATATTGTTCATTATTCTGGCAAACATTCCTTTAAAGGAAGGGGAATTTTATCTGAAAGGGAATACTGGGAACGAACTGAATTTTTTTTTCTTGGTATGGGGTTGGTGGACTGACATTTTCCAAACAGTCTCTGAAATTCAATGTTTTGATCCAGCATTCAGCTGGAAAAATTTAAATAGTGACACCAAGATAACATCACATTTTAACAGTCAAACAACTGAAAACAATTATCTCACAAATAAAACACACAGGACAGTAAGAAGTGGCTTAGCTCAGGATATCAGCTTATCACAGGTAGGGTTTTGAGCCAGGATCTTTAATAACCGTTAGTAACGGCAGACTTATTTTTATGCAGAAGTTTATGAAATTTAAGTCTTCTCCCTTTCTCACTATTGCTTTTTCTATAAAGCTGTAATTTATAAAATACTGCTTGCAGTTAACCTTTTTATAGAAAGAAAGATTAAAGACTGCTTCAGAAAATAAAATACTGACGAGAAACATAAGGCTGTTACAATAAAAAAAAAGATGGTATAAAGAAATTGGGACATGAAGGGAAGGGGAAATTTATATTCAATTTACTGTATATGTTTGAGACCTATTTATTTTTACTTACAGGATCCAAGCTGTCATGCACATATATGCAGAGCTGGCAATGAAGCCAGTAAAACTCCATAACACACTATTGCTTTAATTTTTTGATGCTGTTGAATTTAAGTGTTTTAATTTTCACGATGCTTATTCTGCATTAGCTGAATTTTCATAGAAAGACTCAATGAAAACTTTACAACCATTCCTCAAAATGAGTTCAGTGACTTTTTTTGTTTTTTAATCTCTGTTTCTTTTATAGATTTAACATCTTTAACCCAGAGTGGCTGGGCTTGAAATGGACACTTGCCAGAGAAGTGTCTCTTACTGTCCTCACAATTACCCACTTCTTGACATCACAAAAATGTGTTCATTGTGTTTCTAGAGGCCTGTTGCTTAAATCTCCAGCCTTCTGCTCTGTGTTAATTGTACCCTAAATACCAATGTCACTGAGCATGCTCTACTTCTATGCCCAGTCTGCAGATTTCGGGAGTAACATTTGGCTCAGCAGTGAAGTTATCGTAAGGGAAGCCAGCAGGTCACTCCCAGTTGTCAGTTTGTGTTTCTGTTGACAGATCACAGTTCGCTGCAATTTGTAGCTTTGTTATTGGAAATAATGCAATACTCCTACGTCAGGAGCCAGGTGAGATTCAACTGTCCATTTCATAAATCTGAGAGACTTTATAACATCGCTGCTCATATACCTGGGAGTAGAGTTCCAGTACCTAACATGGAAAATCTCAGATTCTGCCTTTCCAAATCGAGGTGCCAACAAACCGCAGCTGAGGTGCTATATCCACAACCAGATCCAGAAACCTCACACAGATAGATATTCTCTTGAACACAATAGGGCAGGAAGCCACAGCTTCCTGAGAAAGGCAGCAGATCCCATCTCCTGCTTCTCACTGAATTTTGTAGTCAACAGAGCCACGAGCTGCTGTCTTGCACAGAAGCAACATGTCACTTAGTGACCAGTAACATCTTCCCTCTCGAGCAGAAGGGCATGCTGAACTACATTCAGTGTCTGCCAATGAATTTAACCTCCTATTTAGAAAAAGGCAGTGGAATATCACTCTTGAAATGTTAAAATTTTACACAATCCCACTTTTCTGCTGTTCAGAAAATAGTTCTAAAACCCACTGATAAAATTCCTCTTTGAGGGTGGGTCACACATAGAAAATCACAGCTTACTATTACTAGAAATTATTTTTGCACAAGGACAGAACTCTGTGCTGAGCGTCAGAAGGTCCTAAGTTTCAAACAGAGCTGGTCAAAATTATTCTTTCCCACAATATATATATTTAGAAAAATCTTTCTTGAATGTATGAAAAATGACAAACTTTTCCCTTTTCTGATTTTAATGCAAATTTAAAACCATGAAAAGCAAACTCTGTAACTCCTATTTACAAATTCATCAAAAGATTGTGTTTCATGGAAACATTTTTCTTCATGACATTCTGCATTAAAAAAAAGAAATTAAAACAGACTTTGAAATATGTTATTCTGAAACTGAAATTTGCCATTTTTAAGTTATTTCCATTTCATTACCTTTATTTCATGTCATATCATATTATTACAAAAATAAGTCTGAAGCAAAATATTTCAATCATTTTTAAGAGAAAATATTTAACAATATGTTTTCATTTCATTATAGAAAAAATACATTTTTTCTCTGAAACATAACATCTACTTCTCACCCAGCTAGACTATTTGTCCCACGGGCCCTAAGCATCCCTCTAAGTACAGACGTGTTATGAAGGTAGAAGAACAACAACAAGGTTTTGCTTCACTTACAGCACTGGACTGAGGTCTAGCTGAGTTTAATCATTTCAGCGTATATATTTTATGTTGCTGAGCACTACCTTGGGCTACTTCCATTCACTTAAAAAAATTCTAATGGGACATCAAAGTGATGTGTGGTAATTATACCACTGAAAGTATGCTATTAGCAAATATTAGCTTTGTATTTGCTAACAGATAATATAATAAAACAACTATGGCTATGGAATTGCTACTGGTATAAATGGGATGAATTCTTACAATGTTCATAATTGTTTTGTGAGGTTCCAGGAAAACGTATGTATGCACTGGTCAGCATGCACTTAAGATGTCCTGTCTGTATTAAACATTTCAGGTTGCATTTAGTAAAAGCTTTTAGAAATTACTGGGAAAAATGCACGTATTCTACCCAAAAACAAAAGAAATGTTAGGATCTTATGATACCTTAGATGTGATATCAGCTGCTGGCTACAGAACGTAGCTATCATAACCTTTTAAATTCTATGTTAAAACTTCTTTAAAATTATAAGACTAATAATCAGAAATTGAATTTGGGGATCTGTTCTATATACTAGGGATATATCCCCAACATACAAACATTATGCATTTGGAGGGGAGGGAGAAGAAGCCTTCCTTACTCTGCTGAATTTCTTGTAGTTAACAGCTGTAACCAGTAAAAATAAAATTTTAAAAATTGTGTAGATTAGGCCTGGTTTTTGCAATTAAATACATTATGCAGCCAATAGTTCCAGAAGGAGTAAGTGAATGCATGTACTCAACTAAAAAGTGCTGAAAAAATCTGGTTTTCCAGGAAGAATCTTAGCACTTTCTCAGAAATCCCACACCTTTAAAGTGTCTTACATTTTGTGAATTCCTGTTTCTCAGTTTTGGGGTACCTATCACAGTAAAAACTTTGTCTGGCACCAGATTTAATATAGCAAAATAAATAATTTTAAGTCATGAAATTCCAAAAACTGTTTCTTTCAGTGTGGTGACTCAGTCTCATGGTATAGACCATATTTTTATGGTATGCATGACTAAATTAAATTCTGCATTTAACAGGAAGAAATGGCTTCGGAATTATTTCATATAAAAAGCCAAAGCACACATCTGCGGTTTTCAGCAATGCTCACCTAACGCTCTGGAAAGTAAAAGTCTGAGATTAGGTGTACAATTTTGCCTGTGAATATATAAATAGCCTGAACAGCTAGGCCGAGCTTTATGGTCACCAAGGTCAAGGAAAGGATTGTCTTCACAGAAAGTGGAAAGGCATCAGCATTTCTGGACAATCTGCATCCACACATGCATGTCTGAGTCCCTGTCGTTTCACAAAGCCGTTTGAAATTGCTGGTCCTATTTCCACTCCTTTCATCTCACCCTGCCAGCATATCTACCTGAGCAGCTGAAGGCAAGGTGGTGATGGTGTGAATGCTTGTCTTCAGCTGCTTGCTGATTCTTGGGCATCGTGTTTTCTGCAGTGTAGAACTCTACCACCTAGGCCTAAACAATTAACCTAAACAACTAATTCCCAGATAACCAATCCAGAATTACATTTTGTCTTTCATTTATTGCTCCTTCAACTAGCCATTCCTGCTTCTTAAAGATCCCCACTGCAAGCATATCTGCCAGTCACTTTAGTGTGAGCAGCATAACGCGCTCTATATGTAAATGGTTTTTGTTCTGCAGCCATTGCAAGTTTCTTTGCAGTACTTTAACATTTGATTCTATTTTTCTGGGCCAGTTTTAGCCCAGACCTTGTTCCTATCTCTTTAAGCCCAGGTCTATTTCCTCTCTTTTTAAGTTTATTTAATGTCTGAGGCCAAGAAATTCCGACAGGAGGTGTACCTGTTTATAGTTAGTTTGGATTTGACTGAGTATAACTCTATTAGATGGGAGCAGTGTGTGTGTGTGTGTGTGTGTGTGTTTCACAGCGCACCAAAAAGAGATGAGGATAAGCTTTTTCACATTAAACTGATCATTTTCATTTTAGCTGTGTCATACGACTTACATGTTGTTTTTCTCCAAATATTTGAAGCATAAAGTGTAAAATTCAAGATGACATCAACTAGAAACTCTGACCAATGGGCCAGATATGTAGTGCAATATGAGCTACTATATAAATAGTATAAGCAGCCACCTTTAAAATGTTTACATGTAAGTTGCAGACAAAAAGACCTCATGGGAGATTTGAGATACTTACACATACTTGCTGGTGGTGCTACTGCTTTCCTATTTCCAGGTTTGTCCATTTAACACTGAGATAGTGGACATTCACTTCCACCCATGATCTGACTTCTGGCTACTTCATATTCTGTGAGATCAATTATAACCCAAAATCCAGAACACTGTAACAAAGCATGACACTAAATCAGGTACCTGCCTTTTTGCCTACCCAGTGGTAATGATTTCCAGAAAAACACCAACACATCCGAGGCACCATGGCTGGTCCCAGGTGCAAAAGATATTTTCCTGAAAATTCAGAAGAGCAACATGCATCTAGCCCAGATTTCAACAGGTTAAGTTAATCATGTTTCGCTCTACTTTCAAAATCACTTTTGCAATTGATTATAAATACACTACACAATGTGTAGTGTTCAAGTCTCATAAAGTTCTGAGATGCTTAAAATCTGACCCCAGAAAGAAACAGTATTCTTATCTGGACCAGAAAATATTATTCTGTGATGAAACAGCACACAAAACTTGCAGTAGATGCAAGCTTGGATAGAACAATTAGTTCTTTGTGGGATCAGCATGACTTTCCATGCCCAACTTCTGTGACAATGACAGTCAGAGCACAGTTAAGTGTTAAATAACTGGAGTTATTTAATAACTCCATGGACAAGACTGAAGGACCATTTTCAATTCTGCATTACATGCATTACCCAGCACCAATACAATGGACATCAAGTTTTGCACTGTGGGGCAGAAAGAGTGCAGAATAGCTTCTTTGCAATCTTTCTCTGTTTTGTTGTTTTGTCTACTTTTCATATACAGTTTAAGACTGACTTGATATTTTGGAAATATTGAGTAGGTGGCTACTAATGCTAACTAATTTCATTAATGGGTTTATAACTTTTTACACCTGCTGTTCAGGTTCATTATTTAACTTGCTGTGAACAACAGCAGTTGTTCCCTTGTCAGGGAATCTCTCATCCAGTCTTATCTCACGTTAGTGGCCCTGAGAGGCGCATGATGGGGGAATTGGTTTGGTAAAAGTGTGGTAAAAGTGTGATAAAATTGTGACATTCCACTTAATAATTATGTTTTCATTGAAGTAGAAAATTCCATGTTTCACTAGTACCATTTAATGGCATCTAGAAGTGGTTTTCTTTCTAAGTAGGCCATTGGAGGTCTAAGCTGAGTAGAAGCAATTGGTCATTCTGCGTTTTAGTAGGGGCAATAACGAATGGGTCTAATGAAAAGATGCCTCTGACCTAGAGCAATCAAAATTTTTCCGGCTCTACTGGCATCATGTTAGATAAAGGTTATTCTGCTGTATAAACAACTCTCCCCCCTCCACAGACATACACAGAAAAGTGGGATCATTCCTGGATTATCCCAGCCTGCTTCCACTATATCTGAAAAAGGTTGAGAACCCACAGGCAGCTCTTTATGTCTTTTCCCACCAAGTGCATGTCATTTCAGCAAACAGATACAATTTGATAAAGGCTCCTTATAAGAATTATTAAGAGCATTTTATTTTAGAGGAGGAAAAATGAATAACTGTTTTCCCTTTCCTTTGTGGCATGCAAACTCCCTTACATTTACACATTATGCAAACTTCAAGGAGGAAGCAGTTAGCATGTCAGAGAACCAGCAATGATAACACTTGAGTGGAGCAGTCTGGAGCAGTCTCTTTAGTTTCACGACAGGCACATTAGTCTGGATGTTAGCTGCTTCTCCTTAATTGGATTGCTTGCATAAATTGCAATACAAGGTGGACATGTGATAGCTTTCTTTTTCACCAATCAGTCATGTCAAGAGAACCTTATGTATTTTATATAGAAAGTAGAAAAAATGATAATTTGAAGAGATGAGAAGATGGTGCAGGGTAAAAGCTGATATTCTTCCTTTATAACAGATAGCTCCAAGTTGTAGAGGCCATTATTTCTTGCATTTTCAGAGCAAATGAACTTGACAGATGGCTGTGTCACCTAAACCCCTACCTACCAACTTGATTATGCAGAAAACAATACAATAGAAAAGAAATCATTACTGAAGGAACCTGGTTAGTCCACAGAGGGCTGAGCGGTGCAGAAGAACAAAATTACAGTTGTGGAATTGAACAGCAAGAATACATTTAACATAAAGTGGGTTACAGCAAGGCAATCAGTCATGGCTAAAGCTATTGTCTGGGCTTGCTTGCATGGTATATGAAGTAATCTGTCATCTACCACTGAATTTATGCTTAGTTTATAGTAAAAAAACCCAAAGGTTTTGCCAGGGCATGTTCTGGCAGTCTTAAGTAGCTCAACTATGATCTATGAAATTAAAATTATGGGAATTCAGGACATTTTTCTGCTTTCAATGTGTTTTGGAGGACGTTAACACCAAAGTAGTTTCTTCTCCCTTCTCCCCTGTTACTCAAACATTAACCAAATCACACCACTTAAAGAAAGACAAAGCAGACCAGGCAAGACAAATATTCAGCACCAGTCCAGGTTATACAGCACTATCATTACTCCATAAAAAGTTACACTGGATTTACTGGAAGTCTGCTATGGAAGCTATGGAATGACACCCAACAAGACAGGAACAGAACAGGGCAGCACCTATTCCTGGTGGCCCAGTCCCCACTTTGTTAGTTATTACACATTCTTTGCAAAAAGAGAAAATCTTTTATCAGTATTATTGCTATTTATCAGAGGTATTATTATATGATCTCATACACCATTTGCAACAAAATGAGCTTCCAGTCTCTTTCTGTTCCTCTCAACAATTTCAAGCTATACTATCTACTACTGTATGCTTGAGGGCTTACCACCTGGTAAGACCTCATGTTAACTAATTATTTCAGTTAACTACTTTTGAAGTAACCCAGATCTTCTAGCATGCCATTAACACCACTGAAAATATCAGTTTTAGCGTGCCATATAATCCATACAAGCAGAAAGTTCAGTTGCTTTTGTTTTGCAATTCCCTTTCAAACAGATGTTGACAAAAATTCACATCCTCAACAGAAAATATTTCATTATTTTTGTTTTGGAGCCACGGTTGCATACTTTCTTCATAGCAGCAAGGTAACTTGCTATAATAGTGGTAACCAGATTTTACTGGGGGTTTTTTTGTTTGTTTGCCCTGCAATGAAGATGATTAAATATTATGACTTCAATTTATTCTAATTCTTTTTCATGAACCAATAATCAAGTCATGAACCAAAAGAACAAGCGCAGCTAGGATAGAGATATCTTCGTATAAGAGACTCAAATTTGATAGATGTTGTCTTCAGTACTCAAACTTCATTCTGTAAATTAGATAAAGCCTAGATTTTCTCATTGTGCCTATTCATTAAATAATGCAGTAACTTTTGTAAAAGCTTCAGACAACTAAAAAAAAAATTGGTGAAAGAACCAATAAAAAAGAAACCCTGATACTTGCGTTATCTATGAATCAATTCATGAATGTACAAAAAAAAAAAAAAAGACAAAAAAGAGAAAGACATTAAGTCTTTTACTTAGACGATGGAAAAAAGTAATCCCTCAAATATAGAACCCCAAACTGGAACTTTTGTAAAAGCTTCAGACAACTAAAAAAAAAATTGGTGAAAGAACCAATAAAAAAGAAACCCTGATACTTGCGTTATCTATGAATCAATTCATGAATGTACAAAAAAAAAAAAAAAGACAAAAAAGAGAAAGACATTAAGTCTTTTACTTAGACGATGGAAAAAAGTAATCCCTCAAATATAGAACCCCAAACTGGATTTAGTTTTTTTTAATTCAGTCAGCAACTCTTTTGCTGATATACAATTATTTATCTATATGCCAGCTTTCTTATCGTTTGCATAGTGAATTTACATAGTGACTATACAGGTACCTCTCAGTAACCGCACATTAGGACTCAACTGGCTAATAAAATACAATCAAAGTGCATAGATTTGCAATGCCATCAAATGTCTTCTCTCTGTAGTGTTGTGTTGGAAAGACATGTTTCACAGCTTGGTTCCCAGTGTACCATAAGGGAAGCCACACCATCCCTTCTTCCTGCTTTGTACAACATCTTTCTTTCAAACACAACATTATGAGAGTTATAAAGGTAAAGAAAAAAAGACCCCCAGATTAGCTAAGTTTTAAACACACCTATAATCACCCTGCACCTTTTCCTCCTCACCTCATTCCTTCTCTTACTCATGCGGGCTCTATGCCCAGGATTAATACCAGCTGTGTTTGTTCACAGACGAGTGCATTAAAAAGGCTTGATGCAGGTGGTGGAGAGTCAAGGCTACCAGGAAAAATTAAGGGAGTGGGGAAAAAACTCTGCCTACAGAACATATAGTGGATTTCCTTAACAGAAGTAGCTCTTCTCTCTCAAGTGCCAGGCTTCTCTGCCATTCAGTATGTACATGACCAGTTCCCACTTTTTCCCTGTCCCTTTTTGGGACAGTCACACGCTGATATCACTGGAAACGCACCCCAGTGGCAGGTCACCAAGTGTCCAGGAGCAAGAGTCTCACTCCCAGAACTCCTCAGCATCCTGAGAAAAAAAGACAAAAAAGAGGATGGAGTCTCCAAAAAAGAATCTCTGTCTTCATTTCTCTGTCACTTCCAAACCCCTTGCTACCATCTTATTACCGTTTCACTCAGCTAAAGCCAAACACTCTTTGAGATATTTTTTAGCCTCAGCATACGATCCAACCTCTGCAGATGAAGTCTTCGGTATTTCCCCGATGCTGCAATCATTAGCAGCTCAAACAACTCTACCTCATCTACTATGGAGGCTTGTGTCTCTTCCCTTGGACTCAGGTCCAAAGACCTGAAAGTCTTTGGAATACCTAGGGATTGAACCTAATTTAGGGGAGCAATGAAGAGTTCACATCCTCCTATGAGGGGTTAGGGACAGCTAGTTGAATAGGGCTCACATATCATTTGTCTTTCCAGCCCAGAAATGTTGTCTGCAATTTTTATGTATTGGTGCAGGATTTCCAGATCTCTCCTAGGTTCAACAAAAAGAATGCTTTTGATAGTGCTGACATACAATCAGAAACCCCATGCTTGACTGCAGGATAGCCCAAGAAAACCAGATATTTAACAAAGAAAACTTATGTACAGAGTTTAGATGTAAAACAAAGGCAAGATATGTGTTAACTATCTTGCAAACAAGCAGCTTTGCCACATGAAGTTTTCTGAGTCCAGAGAAGTATGTAAGCAAGGAAAGAAGTTCTGTAGTCTGAACAGGGTAGTTTAGACTATAACTGCTCATTTGGATGTGGCTTTGTTATGGAGGATACTGGGGAAAAACCTGCCCAAAACAAAGTCGAAGCACTCTCACAAGGAGACATAGAAGAACAAACCAAATCAAAATAATTCAATGGCATAGGACATCATCCACTCTAGAGTTCAAACAACCCTTAAGCAACCATACAACTGAAAAAAATGTACAATTTCTATTAAAAACAGAGTAAGTGAGCATGGCAAATGACTCGACCACCTTCATAAGCTCAGACCCTAGTTACTGTAGAACAGAAAGGCCTATTTTGGTGTCTAGTGTACTGAGAGGAATGAAGATTAAAAACACAGATTTAAAACTCCAAAAAGAATTTGCTAAAAACTTCTTCAGCAGTGAAACGAAGCCAGATTTTTCCCACTCTACTGAACAGCAACTCTTCTGCTCTAGCCTCAATAAACATGATTTCTTTGCCATATCCAGAATTTAGACACACACACCCCCCGATATTAATATCGATATACATACACATATTTACCTATATACTGGTAAAAGTTCTAAATATAATGAACTTTTTCAGTCATTGATTCCTATTCAGCTCATCTTTGTAAAATTATATTTTATCTTCCCATCATTGCTCCATTTCTGAACTCTTCCTCCTTCCAAAAGATCATCAGGATGTTCTATGAGAAACTCAGAGATTGCAGTCACGCAAGGAAAGAACACAACTTTTCAAAGATGTCTCTGGAAGTCATTGGAAGGCAATGTTTCATCATCCAAAATGTGAAGACCATTGTGGGGATACACCTGACGTTTAGGTAGGAACAACAATTAAATTCTAGAGACTCTGTTTATTACTTCATTGATCTATGTCTATATCACCTCAAATCCTGTATCGGATTGGGATGGAGAGTCTGACAACTAGGTTCAAAACAAGTTCTTCTTTTCCCTCCTTGCTTACTAAATCTTGAAAGAACCAAATAGTTCACTTCATTTCCAATCAATTAAATTAGTTCAGGAGTAAAATATTTTGAACATCGAGAACGTCATCATTCTATTTTACCAGAAAAGCTCACAGCCTGACAACTAGCAGTATAGCACAGCTTTATCAAGACCATCCCCCTAGCTTCCTGATTTCAGGCATTTTACTCCCCTCCCTTCATATGCGTTCAGACTTTTGTCAGAGCAACCCACTCTTCTTTTGCTACTCG
The DNA here is from genome assembly GCF_000699145.1 of Aptenodytes forsteri. NCBI lineage: Eukaryota > Metazoa > Chordata > Aves > Sphenisciformes > Spheniscidae > Aptenodytes > Aptenodytes forsteri. The sequence goes on along the minus strand of NW_008795401.1, from coordinate 1,433,242 downwards.
AATTCCCAATATCCGTCAGATTAATGCCAGGATAGGATGTAACAGTGATCCTCTTCTGCTGATGCACTCCGCACTCTGAACAAAAAATATCTCTCATTTAAAACTAAACAGCAGATTACAAGAATCACATTCTTCCTCCTCTAACCTCTGTCTGTGTTTTTACTTCACACAGGGTAGATTTTGATCTCGCCTTTGTCATTTCCTGGTGTACTTTCAGCCCTGCACCTGAATCAAAGACACATGTTCCTCGCAAGCTAAAAATTGCTTTGAGCAGCAACTTTCCTCATGCTTCACACCTAGCATATCAGCCGCTTGTTCATCTCAATTTTGATGTATTTTTCTGTAGGTTAAGTAATCCAAAGCTTTTCAGTTACTGCGTGAAATGAACATATGTGTGATTAATTGTTCTATTCAATATTATTAACCTACTGGGGATATTTTATTTTGTTTAGTGGGTTGAGTGTTCACGCGACTGCAAAATCTTGAGATAAGAAAAATATCACCTGGTTCCTCTCCCTAGCAGGATACAGTTGTCCCCATATGTATGTCAGATAATGGTTGTTCGTCTTGCTTTAAATAAACAATCTCACCTTGAAGTTTATGCCCTGTCTTTATCTCCCCGAGTAATGATATTACTGTTTGGAATTTTTCTTTAAAACAGTGCTTTTTTCCTCTACAGTGAATCTGCAAGTATAATTACTGACATTAAATTGACCTGTTTGATTGCTGACAGGTTTTGCAGCTGATGAAGTGCATAGGGCTATCCCTTCAATATGTAATATTCACTGGCCGCAGCTACCTTGCTCGTATGCTGCTGGACCTGGGAATCCTTCAAAACTAGCACACTTCCCAGCTAGCCCTGGGACTGCAGGAGTTTTGTAGACAGCTCAAGCTACAAGTCCCGTTTGCCTTTTGTAGCAAGTGACCTTGGGACCATTTACAGAGACTTCCGCTATCAATATTAAGGCAGATGGGATATCTAGAAGAAACCGGTCTAGGTCATCATTCCCTGCCCATCTACATGGGAGCTACATGCAGGATGGCTCACTCTAATGGGTAGTACATGAACCTGTTTTCTTCTCGAGCTCCTATATACAACATGTGAATGTGAAACTGGTACAGCTGTGGTAATCAAATATTGGTCTTTCAGTGGTTATTTGCTTGCTGAAATCCAGTTCTAGAAATGAATAAGTACATTAAATGCTCTATGAATTCAAATTCTCATAACACATACACATAACTACATCTAATTATTGCTTTTGTAGTGGCTGGGGTGCAGTAACCTGTTCTTTTCACCAGTAGGCTTCAGAAGAGACAAAATTCCAGGACTTAGGCTGTCACTGCCTATGTATGTGTTCTGCTTGTAAAAAAGTTAATTGTATACTCTGGCATTGGCTTTTAAAGATGAATCTCACCTTGCTCTTCAAGTCCAAAAACCACTAGAGTTTGCAACTTAGTTCTCCAAAACTTTTCTTCATATTCTACAACATGCTGCAAGGCAGTTCACAATTCTTAGTTGTTCACAGCATTAATTTACTTTATTGATGACATCATCAGTATTTTGTCACTGTAGAGTTTAGTCGTCCTGAGTAAAGCTGACCATGGAAGTTTTGAACATTGATTTTTTTTTTTTCCCCTTCTGTAGCATAAGCGAATGATTTATCATCTTCTTCTGGGACATCAGCCAGAGGCAAGAAATAGCTCTAATAACATGCTCTGAAGTGACTTATACTGACTGTGCGTTTAAAAACCTGGTCAAGAAATGTGCTGTACCTGGACATAGGAGCATCAACCAGCAGGAAAGACAGGAAAGCTTTTTAAACAAACAAATGACACGTGCCACACACCAAACACAGAACCCAGTTTTCTTTCCAAAAAACTCAGAGACTTCTTTCACTTGTATTTGAATGTATAACATTTTGAACTCAATTTTTATTATTTAAAAATCTGAATAAAAATATTGTGAAAATGCATCTCAAAATCAGATAGAATAAAACACAAGTTTCATGTAGAAAATTCCTTTCTCAATAGGTGTTTAGATTTTGCCATCACTAATTTTATTAATTTCCTTTCCTTGACATTGTATCACAATACAATCTTGAAAAAACAGATCTAACACAACAGAAGACAGAAAAATTGCAACCATTGTACTACTTACAGAGTAAACATGAAAGCAAGTACGAAAAATAATTTCACAGGATTCCTCTCTCTCTGTTGCCTCAGTAGATTCATGCATGCACATGCGTGAAAGAGAAACAGATTATTAGGAGACAAAGCTGGCTATTTCCTGATTTGTATAGCAGTCCCATAAGCAGTCATATCGGCACTAGTGATACAGCAGGAGAAGGAAAAACTGTAGTACAAGGATGGGAACTAATGACAAAATGTTAGAAGAAATAGGGCCTCCTTATGCTAGAGGGAGAGGAAAAAAGCAGATAGTTGGAGGAATGCATTTTACAGATAAAAACTACTTTTAATTGAGGAAGCAGCTAGAAATAATTTACAAACAGGTTTTTAAATTGGTCGCGGAGTTATAACATTTCTAACATGCAAAAAGCCCAGAAATAAAGAGTGGAAAATATATACATTTTCACTTTGCATATGTGCAGTCTAAGCAAAAATGATGCTTCAGGCATATGTGGGTAAGTAATGACAAACATTTACATTAACTGCATTTGGTCTCTTTCTTATTTGCTTTCCTGCGTATTTATTTGAGGAAATTTTTGGCCTCCTAAATGTTCATTTGAAAAGACTGGAGCCCAAAGATGACATGTTTATAAACATGTTATGAACTTTGGTTACATGCATAAATGCAATTTATTTTGGGACTAAATGGAAATCATTTTGGACAGCACAGGAACAGTTTATGCAGGTAAAATCATTCAGTAATTCATACAGTCATTCATATGCGCTACCACCAGGCCAGATTTTTAGCTGAGGTAAATGGGTGAAGCTTTATAGTTACATGATGCTTCTCACCTCCATATTGTGATGTTTCTGCCTCATACAGATAGATTAAAAATAACAATTCTGTGATTCTAGGAATTCAAATGTTCAAGAGAATTAATTTCTATTCTCCCAGGCTGTAATACTGACAGATAACACTTCCTTATTTTTATATTTTTTTTAATTACAGGACATTCAAGACTGTTAATCAACCAGAAATAAACTATTTTAAATTATCATTAGCTTATTGTAGTGGTAAATATTTGCATAAATTCAAATAAAACATGTTACAGACTACTAGGGTCCAGTCCTATGGTCAGTCTCATAAACACCAGATTATGTTAAATAAAATAAAAGTTTTTAATACCTTTTTTTAAACTGTTTCTACACAGCAAAAATTATCCTACAAAAATGGAAATAAATTATCATTTCTGCAAGAGTGAAATCACTAATTATTTTTCAATGAAAATGCATCAGCTCGGTATTTTGAGCTTTACTGGGATTTCTCTTCTCTTTCAAAACTTGTCAAGTTTTCTAAAAATTACTTCTGAAGCCTTATTTCTCTTTAGAAATAGGAGTACACCACAACTCATACCCTATTTTCTCAACTACCTCTTCTATAGTTATGTCCTTTCAAATGCAGCAGAAGCACAGAAGTTAATGTACTATTACTCCTTCAGGCATTGGATCTTCTTAGTGAGAAAGTTCAGTGTCTCCTCAGTCCACCAGACCCTTTCAAGCTGTACTTACTTGCTGTACAAGAATGGTGCTCAATGAATATTCTCAAAAGTCACTTCTCCCTCCTATTTAGCTTGTCAGGATGAACAGGTTTTAAATGACAGTTTTCACTCTATTTGCACAACAATTTCTGCTGCAGAAATTACTTGTGAGCAAATGAGCCAGCCACCAAGAAGAGAAATTATCTTCCTTTCCTCTGCGTAGGACCCTAAGGAAAATCTCTGCCCCTCCTCTAAAGGGATTCTCATAGGTTGGGGAAGAGCAGGTTAGTGCCGGCTGTACACTTGATATGAGCACCATCTGGCAGTTGCAGGGTAGGATGACTCTGGGGGAACACTGTCAAGAGCACTCTGCTGCTGCTCTAAAGAGGAGCAACATCAACATCTTGCTAGAATATGCTGCTGGGTTGAGCATATGTGATAGCAGACTGAGACTGGACATGACCACTTCTTATGGGACCACATTTCCCTAGCTGATGAGGGATCCATTTCTGTCTTTATACTACGAGAAATACGAGTTTGGGATTTATTCTCCTCGAGCCCTGCTTAAGCACACAGACCAGTGTCCTGATTGTTTATCTTCCAAATCCACTGGGCTCCAAGATATGGGCCACAAACTTTAAAGGTTTTCAGGTTACAGTGTGTAAGGTGTACCAGCGAGTTACAGCACTGAATCCAGAGGAACATTTCTTTCCTGTAAGAAGAGATAAGAACTCCTGAGGCAGATTGGTTTTAACATACAAGATGCTGTAATAAACCACTTCCCAAATGTTTCTTTGACAAGAAGACAAAGCAGAAAGCTACCAGAGGCAGCCTACACAAAGAATAATCACAGGAGCAGATATTGGCATTCAAAGTTAAAATCAAATACAAATCTCAAGCTCCAAAATGGTTTTCTGCTTGCACTCTTTGTCCCACCTGTTACATACTCATGATCCTTCATGTGTAGGCATTATATATTGGTCCTGCAGATCATTGGGCGGTCTTATAAAGCAGTCTTCTGGGGGAAAAAAAAACAAAACCAAAACCAAAACCATGGGGGGAAAAAGCAAACAAATGAAATAAAGATGACCAGAAGAACTGGGGTATACTTGTTCATATCACATGAAAGTATGACATAATAAGAATTCATTCCAAATATCAAAATGTTCAGGTGAACACTGGAATAGGGTTAGTTTTAGTTACTGAATTAATAGAGAGGTAAATAAATAAATTTACACCCATCTGTATAAGTCCCACACACTTGTAAGATTGTTTTCACAGCTACAGACAGCTACCTAAAACAAAAATGGTTCAACAACCCAAGAAAGGACTCTCTAGGTCTGCTGCACTTCCTAGGTCATATTATGCATTTCGTTGTTTCTAGGGCTGGATTCACAACAAAGTAATTAGTATTAATTAGAAGTTATCATGTAAGAGTAAACACTGCCACATCATTGTGAACTTTTTATACATATTTAGTACTCACTATCAAAGGAATGAGACAACCAGCAGTTAGGACCAGGCTACTGAAAATCTCGCCCTCCTGTAAAATTCTGACCAAAATAAACCTGAGGAAGCCTATAACAACATTATCACTGAATAAACTCCATTTTACCTTCCACTAAGGAGCTCAGTGTTTCCAGCCTCAGTGAACAAAATATCTTTAGAAGTTATAAGATTTCCATGATTTCAGGTCGTGGCTCTGAGAAACAAATCCCAATTCCTACTACTGAGATAACAGGGAACCTTTGGTCCTGGAAGTAGCAAAATGTAGTGGTTGGTTGGGGTTTTTTCTTTCTTTTTTCCTTCATGTCACACTATTATAAAAGAAAAATTACATTTTGACAAATGAGACTGTTTTAGAAGTGTTCGAGTGAGTTTTGGAAGGACAGAGGAGTATAATTCTCTTAAATTATACTAAATTATACGGGCCTGCCTTACACCACTTGCCACGAGAAGACCTTGTCCTCGTTTTTACAAGCAAGTACCAGACCTGACCTGTTAGTCCATTTATGTAAATAATAAGTCCAATTCCCATTGCAAGCTCCTGCTAAAGCTGTGCCATTAGAGCCATTGTGTCATTTAGGCAGTCAGTGGAGAATCAAAGACTGCCTGTGCTGCAGCAGCCCACTGCTATGTTTCTAAGAAAATGGGCTCTTAAAAAAGGAAATGTCACACTGCAGTGTGAGAGATAAACAGAGGTATATCTTTAGAGCAGCAGGCAGGGACTGCAGAAACACTCTCTGTAAATGACTTTGATCCCCTAGTGTGATGAATCATGGAGTCGCAAATCCTTTTTAGCTAATTGCTATCAGCTTGTGAGATTTTTCCTTCCATGTTCAATATCAATTTTCAGGGCCATAGGAGATAGCACTTCTCCCCCGAGTCTGCTGGCGACTTACCGCTAAAACCGAACTAGCACCACTTAACAGTTTAAAGGGGGAAGTCATTTAATATGACACTGCTGCTAGTAACTAAAAGGGAAAAATATTAGGGGCAAATACACGGAATAGTAAACCTTTTTACTGTCAATGACCTTCCTTTGAAAACTGTCCTTTCCATACCCACATAGTATCAGTGCAGCTATCTCAAAGCAAAAGAAGCTTTAATTATTCAAAAGTGATAAGCTGGGGCTTGGGAAAAAAGAGGGTGAAATTTGGTTATTTTTCAGTCCTAATGATTTCACCATTAAAAACTGAAAATAAAACAAACTTTTTTAAGATTATTTGAACCATACTATCGGCCTCAACAGGAAATTTAGAATATCCCTTCTACCAGTTAATTTTGAGCAAATAACACTTACAGAACAAATTTCACTCCATTTTTCACTTTCAGGACAATCTAATGAAAACGTAGTAGATTTCCAAGGAAATCTATAGATTTCTTCCCTGTTCAGTTCAATGGGATTTTTCTCTGAAAGTTCATCATCACTGCTTATCCACAAAGTTATGTAGACCAGAAGTTACTTCTTTCAAGCATAACAACATAGGCATCTTTCCAGGCTATAGGGGGACACAAATCCATGCAACATCTGAAGACTGCCAGACTCTTAGAAAGTCTGAATTCATATTTGTCTCTGGGAATTCAGTAGCCATTGAATGCAGCCAGCATTCCAAGAAAGAATAAATTGCAAATGGCTCTTCATTTATTTATTTATTTTTCAAGAAGAATGTTTATTGTTTAAAATTTGTCTCAGAATAATTTTGATGATTAAATCTTGGCCTACCTGTAACAAATGAAACAAAATTTTGCTCTGAAGTTAGGCTTGATTGGACATACGTATTACATATATTTTCCTTAAATGGGTGAGTAACTAGCCTAATAGTTTGCTCTCTCACTCTTCTTCTGTAAGTTCTACATTTTAGGTGCTATGAAATTTGATACTGAATCCAAGATTAGTTACCAAATGTTTTTGACTGTCAGCATGACATAAGAATAGAGTAGGACACTCAGGTTTCACCTTACATCTGGGTTCCACATTACAGTGTTAATTTAACTTGTATGTATTTTTTAATATGCTTCACTAAATATCCGAGGGACAACACCAATAAAATTTGTCATGTTTTTTCCTTTGTCTTGCTGACAACTTCTCTTCTCTGAAAGTTGACTCAAAAAGTTTAGCATACCATCTGTGTGCCCAGATCACAGCATCATCACTGAGGAATTCAAAGTACCTGTATTCTGAAATTATGCCACTGTGATGCATTTGATAAGGTATTGGCTCACAACTTGTTCATAAATAAGAGAATTAGAACTATTTCTTATTTCTAGCATATTTACAAAGCTGTTACTGTAAAGGAGCAAGGAGAGAAGACCGGAGGATCAAAACTTTTCCTCAGAGAGAAAAATGTAGATGTTGTTTGACGTGAACTGACTTGATAAGAGGGATCAAAGTCTGAGAAAGTCAGGAAAGTAACTTGACTCTAGGATCCTCTGATTTCCCCAAAATATTGAACAGTTAAGTTCTGAGAAATGAGAAAAGAAAAAATAAAGCTGCAAGATTTTTGGACAGTGCAATCTGATTTATAGAAAGTTCTTCAGGGAAGTTTTATGTTCAAAAATATTTTTTCCTTTTTGAAGGAAATTAAGACAAATTATTGGCAACCAACCTCACTCTAAAATGGAAGTCTTCAAGGTTTGATGAAGATTTAGACATTTCTTGATGATGAAACCAATTTGTACATTTACATACATGCTACAACTGGTGTTGCAAACTGAAAACAGTACAAATACTGTGCTCAAGTAAAACCTCTTCATTTGAACAAAACTAAATTTGCTTTAAAGCTAAAAAATAAAATCACTTGTGACAAAGGGAGCAGGAACATAGGTTACACAAAGTTTGGTGGGAAAATTTTGTCTGCTATCCCCTCTGATAGTGATAAAATTATGCTCTTAGAATGTATCATGGACTATCTTTAATTCACAAACAGCAAATATATGAAAATTCCAGCTGGTCGTACAACTCAATGAAGATTTCCATGCAATTTAGAGTTAATTCTAATTCAACAAATCTGTGCAATTTTAGCTACTTAAAACTTCATCAGGTAAGATCTGAATCAAGTTTGATTTCTCTCTCACTGGAAGTGAAGACTGACTTGATGTCTCTGGGCTTTGAAATCAGGATCTAAGAAATCTCAGTATGATGCTTAGTCAACAAAACTATTCTTCCAGCAGAATTTTACTGATGAATTTGAAAAAAAGATTAAAAGATAAATTTGGCTTAATGACTGAGCACTGAATCAACCTGATAAGCACCAATGTGGCATGCTCGTAGAGAAGAACCACTAAGAAGGCAAAGATGTGTTTTCTTCCATGACAAAGGCAATGTATCCCACTTTTTCAAAAGCCAGTGACGTTAGTACTACCATGTTAAACTCTTAAATATTCTTCTAACTGATTCAGGGATTTGGTCCAATTATTGCAGTAATTGTTTTAAAAAAGGAAAAATGTTGCCTATGAAACAGTCTATCTAAATATAAAAAATACGTATATCTAAATCTGTATTTTGAAGACTTTGAAACAACAGCACAGTATTTCTTAAGCACAGAAAAATATTTTTTATAAACAGACAGTAACTTTCAGTAAAAACTGATCTTATAGATGTTATATACATTTTCTAATGTAGTATACACAATTTTTCATCATTTATCTGTTGATAAGAAAAACAGTTATCAAAAGAGTGTTTCAAATAGCCAAACAAGTTGATACCCATCATTAAAATTCCCTAGAGTGTTAACACTAAAAAAAGCCCGAATTTTTGGATCTGCTCTGAGTTTGCTGAGAAAGTTTGAGTCAAATATTTTAGCTACTGTTCATTGTTTTTATTCAATAGCTACTTTAGTTGTAACTTTAAAGAAATAATGTATAATGAAATAAAGATGTACGATAAAGCGCATTTGAAGTTTTAAATAAACGGGGGCAATAGTGCACAGGCTATTGTAGGACCCGCAGGGATGACACAATACCACCTGAAATGATGCATCTCAGTAAGAGTGACGTTGTGCTGTCAGTGAGAATCACTATTGGAGTTTAGAGGAAAACTAAGTTTGCCTGTTTTCCATCTTTTAAAAATCTTGTGAAAGAGCATCTCTGGCAATCGCTGTCAGCACTAACATCAGGTCTGTGCTGTTCAGCATGTGGGCAACTTCAGCACCACAAAGCTGAAAAACCCAATCCTGCCCGGATCTTCGCTGTATAATTCTTACTGATGCCGGTGGATGTCCTAGCTATACAGAGGGTAAAGGATAAGGTCACAGGATAATGAATTTAACTCTAGGTTTTTAAATAAGGGGGGTTGAGTTGTTGGGGTTTTGTCTTATCTTTTCTTTTTTTTTTTTTTAAATGGCATCTTTTTCTTCCTCAGGGAGATCTGCGGGCTGTGGCTTTTTGCCTTTGAACATCCTCAAGTCAAGCATCAAGAAAAGGTGATGAGGGTTAGGGAGGCTCCCTTGACATTTGGTGCACTGGCATCAGCCTTTGCAATTATGGGCCACCTTTCTAGCAGTCGGTAATTGAAAAGTGTGAACCACATGGGCTCTAGTCAATAATAGCGTCAGCATACAAATGACACTCTGAGCTTTCTGTGTTCGCCATCCACTGTTTTTGCTTTTCACCTTTTATCCTTCTCAGCATCATGACTTAATCCACTCTAATGAGGTGAGCTCTATTGCCAAAAATCAGCAGCAACACAGCTCTCTTCTGGCACCACTTGGGGTTTGTAAGGAGTCAAAAAAATAGTGAGTCTGTCAGCTTTCCAAAGGGGAGGACAGTGCACCCTTTGAAATGTTCTCAGCTTTTCTGAACTCTCTTTTGAGTACAGGCTTCTTCCACACTTGCTGAGGAATGCGTCCCACCTTCATAAAACTTGTTCATCACCAACCCAAGGTGACCAGAGCATTTGAGTTAGTTTAGTACATGTCTCTCCTAGCTTGAAGGTCATTATTGGTGGCCACATGTCACTGTTTACAAACAGCAGGTGACTGCCAACAGTGGTGAGTGTGTGAATTTCCTTTGCTCCCTTTTCCTTACCCATCTGTCCACGTTTCTGGAATCATAAGTATCTGCTCGTAGCAAAAGCTTCAGAAGAGAATGCCAAGCTATTGTAAGTGATAAGATACAGAAAGAAGATAACCAGTTACTTTTGAGTGACTAAAAGGAAAATAGTTAATTCTACAGACACTTTTTTCTTCTCTTTTCTCACACTCATTTTAACTTAAGGTCACAAAAGCGTACATTGTTTATGTAGCACTTACAAAGAGCACTTACAAAGACCTGGAATTAATGAGTTCTGCCCAGCTATGGGTTTGTCATCAGATTTCAAAATGAACCCAGAAGAGAGTCCTATATGTGTATCAGTCATAAATAAATGCCATAATAAACTGAGCTCAATGAAATCCATATTAAAAAAAAAAAAAGCAGCAGATTTAATTGTGTAAGTGTTGATCTTTAGAAATGGCATGGTACACTTATCAATAATTTTAACTGCAATGGCAATTTCCATTTTTAAAGATGGGGCCAGAGGGTGGGGGTGGGGAGGAGAAGAAAAAGAAATACAATGGAAAGGTTTCCATGGGATTAGATCACATGGCTTTAATACACATATACACAACTGAGGAAAGCAGAGAATCTTGCCTCTTACACTTCTTGGACCTCTCTCTCCTTTCTTCAACTCTAATCTGGTTTTTGCCAATTCCTTTTGATCTATCGGGGGCAGGCAAGTCAGGTCCATAAGTACAGATGGAGTAAATATGGAGATTAGCCTCTTCTCGTACTGCATTAGCTCCTAATACCTGATTAAGCCCAGAATCATGCAATTGTCTCCGTGTTGGCTATCAGAGTGGCAGAGCACAGAAGGGGGCAGGATGAAGGCTGATTTTGTAATGGATACTTATTTTATCCCAGTGCTCTAAGAAGATTAGGCCTGGGGGTGTCACATTAGCCATGATCTCTGGGCCTCTGGTAGGCTCTTGCAGTTTTCAAACACCTCTGCTTCAGCCGTAGAACAAACAGGCAGCTTGGACGCTGTGGCCCCATGTTGTGGCATGAATAATTGCACGCTGCAAACTGTTTGAAGATCACAAAGTGCTGTGTAAATTACCCAGTTTTGGCTTAGTAGAAGTGATTTGTGGTGACTTACTGAATCTTTTCACAGTTCAGCCTTAAACTTTCCACATTTCTCGCTATCTGAGATGGAATGAAAGTTGAGTCATATCTTCCTTTATTCTTATCAGATCGATCTTTATAAAGCCAGTTTGTATAAACTGCTGTACTGTATGCAAACCCTGCATGCAGCACTTTGTCTTTGGTAAAGGTTCAATTATATTTAGCTGAAACACCGAAAGATGCTTATTCAGCACAAACTCTAAATCAGCTCATGTGATGAATGTAAGGACATGTTCAAAACCAGCTGTATAATACATGCCAAAATAGTACATGTGAAAACCTGCCTTTTTTTTTTTTTATGAAAGTTTCCAGCACGCATTCCTTTTTGCTTAGAAATAAGTTTCAACTTAATCAATGAGCGAGCAAAGCCAAAAAAATGAAAATGACTTTTCACTCACTTGGGAAAACTGTGAACTCTAATCCAAAGTGAAACTAGGATTATGAGACTGACAAAAAAAAAAAAAAAGAATTAGAAAAAAAAGCGCAGTACTAATTGAACTGCTAATTGTACACGCATTTTTACTGTGTTATAGAATTTTGGTTTAAAGTATGTTTTATTTAAAAACTAGTTATCACTCAAGTCTATAAATTTAATTCTGTTGAAATTAATAAGTCAAATATTTTCCTCTTACCAAATGATTTTTAAAGCACTGTATAAACACATGGAAGTATCAGGAACCAGTAAGAAACATCATATTTAATAAACTAAACCTTGCAAAATAAAAGGCTATAGCAATATCTCAGAGGAATAGA